>NW_024368819.1:2461831-2481831 GCF_014805655.1 Passer montanus | reverse complement strand
AATTAGCTAACACAAGGTAACATTAATACAAAATGAGAGAAACCATTGCCTTCTGCTTATATTAAATATAATAATAAAACTGATTTTTTTCAGCACCATGCATATTAAAGGGAAAGAAGAGCTTCTGGCCAAGGAACCAAAGGTTTGGCCATAAGTACATGAATAAAAGAAATGGCTTTCTATTACAGGTGATAAAAATTGTACTCAGCATCTTTTGATATATATCTTCTCAAAAGTTTTGTGAGCACAGCCCTCTTGTGGGCTCATTTGTGTTTGTGTAACAACTGGAGATGGGAAACAGCTAATTCCTTTACCTGTTGGACAAACCTTCACTCCTCCAGGCTACCAGAGAATTGGCTGCAGGTATAATCTTTCATTCCCTTGCCCTGGAGGAACAGAGCTGCTGCCAGCAATTTGTCAGCATAATTTGGGCTTATTGTTCTTCTTCTGAAGTTTTATCTTATTTTCTTTTTCTAAATGAAATACTTATTCATCACAAAAAAGTAATGTACTATGTTTGAAGTCTTCTTCTGATTTTCTTAACTCCTACCTTTTAAAAATTTTCAACTGCATGAGGTTGAGAGTAGTGACCCACCATGTTGGGAAATAGTTGTGCTGAGTACAGACATGAACTTGAAGCAAAAAGTGGGGGCTGATTTATTAAGTTATGGCATCCATCTCCTCCTACAAACATAACCCACCTATTTAGCAAGGATCTACTTTTTACACAGCTTATCCTCCTGGTTGTTGGCCATACTGATGTTCCCAAACTCACTTGGGCAAAACATTCAATACTGCTGCTTAATACCTTAAGTGTATAATCCATAGGATGGATACTACATCTACAACTGCATGATAGACAGACCTGATCCTTGCAATCCACAAGTCTTATCCCTCTTCACTTCTGGGGGGAATGACTAACAAGAATCCTCAGGTGCCTGTTCCCCATCCAGCATATAAGAAACCTTTAGATTTTTCTCTTAATTGGGAAGAAAAATACAAATTGGTGTAGAGGAATAAAAATATACCTTTATAATTCAGAAAATATAATGCCATAATTTCTTAGATCCTACACTATTGTTTAAACAAACACAGAATTAGGGAATGGTTTGGGCTGGAAGGGACCTTAAAGATCATTTAGTTCTGACCCCTTGCCATGGGCCAGGACACCTTTCACTAGACCAGTTTGGAATTTTGGGCACTATGAAATCCAGACTCATTACTAACTTCAGTTTCTGAGAGGACCCACTTATTGCTTTGCCACCTGAACATCTCCTAGTGGGACTAACCAAGGCTGATAGCAATCCCACTTCCCAGCCTGCCAAAACCAGCTGGGGACACCATACCCAATACAACCAAAACCAAGAGGGTCAGAATAAATCATACATGTAGAAACTTCAAAATGCTAAAAAATATATGCTTTTTAATGCCAACAGCTCTTGCATAATCTGTTTCACGCAGCTTTGATTCAAAGGTGAGTTATTTTTAATAGAACAACAACAAAGGCACAAGGATTGGGTTCAGATGGAATAAACGGTGTTGCAAGGGAAATAAGGGAAATTTCTAGAGAAATAAGGTCGTTGAAATGACAGGCAGGCGATAACTCCGCCTGCAACTAAGCAGAACAGCGAGGGTGACTCGTGCACAGATGGAAACCTTTGCAGCGTTAGAGGAGGCAAGGCCTGGCGAACTAAAAAGCAGAAAAAACTCTGCATGGAAGTCTCAGCCCTGACCTGGATTCCCTTCCTAGCCCCAGAAAAGTCATAAGCTTTCTATCTTTAGTTTCCCCTTATTGCAAGTGAGGGTAAGACTCTTCTCTAACTCTTCACAGCTGCATAGGAAAAATAAGATATAAGCTGTCATTATGCACACAACATGGGAGACAAATAGACAAAAGGAATGAGAGTGGGTATCAACATGAGTACCAGAGAGGATACAAAACTGGAAATAAACAGGACCTTTGCCATTGATTTTCACAAGACCAGGATTTTACCTGAAGGGACAAAGGCACAACTAATACTGCACACTGTCAAAGGTCACCAAACCAAGATCCACCCAACAACACCAGCGCTCTCCATTAGCTCTGCTGTCATGCCTCAGCGCTGACCCTACCCAGGTGTGAGGTGCACACTATGTACCCAGGGAGACATCTCTAACACAGCACAGCCTTCTGACTCTCTCTTTACCCTGAAAGCATGGAGGAAAAGAGACCATGGCAGGGAGAGGAAGGGAAAAAGCCTGATAGTCCTAAACAGGATGAATGGAAAACGCGAGTGCAAAAGGACAGGGTGATAGTGCTTTCCAAAGGAAAAAGAATAATTAGAAGCAGCAAACATAAACCACAAAAAATAAAGGAGAATGAAATGGAGATCATCAAGACTGGGCGGGACATAAAGACAAAGAGGAAGGAGAAAAACCACAGCTCCTCTCTTCCAGAAGGCACCAAAGCCCTGTTGACTCTGCAGGGGCAAGACTTGAAAAAAATCCATTTGTGCATGTTTGTGTGCACACAGGGCTGCACGTGTTCACAGCTATGCAGAGGCCCCCTCAGACTGGGCTGCATTCTGTCAGAAGCACAGCTCCAACACCTTCTGCCTATGCTGAAATCAAACCTGCTGCACTTGGGAAGTCATCTCCAAGGTCCTGCCAGGGGGGACAGCATGGGCAGATGGACTTTTCTTTGAGAAAGGGCTCTAAAAGCACCCAAGAAAATTTCTGGCAATAACAAAAGCAAACAGATTTTAGACACATAGACTTCAGGGTTTGCTTCTTGCACTGGAGGTTGCTGCACGTGGTAGCCTTGATGGACACCTAAACAGCAACAGCCTAATCACAGTGGACCTTAACATTGCCTTTTTTTTTTTTTAAATCCCAGCTCAACAGTAAACACTGCCGGCCCAGCCAGGTTAACTGAGCCAGCTGATGGTGATGCAGGGTTTTTGTCTCCCATACA
Organism: Passer montanus; assembly: GCF_014805655.1. Lineage (NCBI taxonomy): Eukaryota > Metazoa > Chordata > Aves > Passeriformes > Passeridae > Passer > Passer montanus. The sequence goes on along the minus strand of NW_024368819.1, from coordinate 2,478,878 downwards.
ACAAACATTGACTAGTACTTTCTATTTAGAGCAATCCCGCATTGTAAACCTGTCTCCTCCCTTTGATAAGAGACGTATCACTAGATAGCATTAATCCCTGGCCCTTTTCTGACACAAGGAAACACAGCTTTGCAGTCAGGAGATAAAAATCACTGCTCCACATAGATATTTTTTTAAAGTTTACATATCATGCAGAAACATGCACAAAGTCAGCCCCAAACAATACCGCTATATCCAGAAACCTGGTGTGCAAGTCCTTGAGGTGTGTCAGTCCTCCTTGGCTCCTACTACATATAATAAGACTGGAGAATTTTCCACATCTTTCTAGACCAGGAAAAAGGTCTTCAGAGACTAATAAGAGTTTCCTGTTCAATATTTCATGTAATGATTCCTCCAAAGGTGTAAACAGGAAAAGTGTCTGCCGTCCCTTCCCTTTATTGCGTTTATGTGTTAAAAGTCATTTAGAAGGGGATCTGCCAGATGCTCAGGTACAAATGAGACAGCACAGGCTGTCAGATGACTGGCTGAGGTCCCAAAACTGGCCTACCCAGACAGACTTCTGGCAGGAGGGAGACCTCAACCTCAACTTTTCCCACCTTCTCCCTTCTGTCCCAAAGAGGGCAGCCTCAGGGGAATCAGTGCTGCAGAAAGATGTGCTCTTCATCCTGAATATCTGGACTCAGCAAAGATTTACTTACAGCAAAATTACATCTCTAAGCATTCCCCTTACAGATTTTTAGGGATTATACCCTTCAGGAAGACAAAAATTAACCCAGTGGGGCACCTGCTGCAAACTTTTTTGTATTATTTAAATGCAGGCTCTGACTTCCAACACCCCATCAGCCCAAGGGGCTTCTTAGGAAGGGAAGGCACAAGCACAGCCCTTGTTCTGCAACAGCCATGCTTCCTTCCAGCTCCATGGCAAGCAAAAACCCTGAGCTTGTGTCACAAATATCAAATGGTTTTTTTAGCTAACTGACAACAGACGCCATTCGGAGTCAGCATATTTTGATTACGGCACACTGTTCACAGGATTCAAGAGCTCGCTCGCCTTGCATTGTTGTTCAACACCAAAATTAAATTGCAGTATAATTAGCTTTGCTCCAGCTACACCTTTCTGTCTGGATGGATGCGATACCTGCAAAGCCTGTGTTAGGTATAAAATGTGTTCCTGATTATAAAATGTTTGCTTAATCTTGAGGGCACCGCCTTGTTTTTTAAGGCCCTCCGCAAGTCACGCACTCCAGTACGTGCTGCCCGTTATCTCCAGAAGGCTTAAAACTGGAATCCCCGTGATTCACATTTTCCAACGCTCATGGCCAAACCCGTCCACAGAGCAGCTCCTCCACTTTCTCCCATTTCACAACAAGCCAAATCTGCAGCGCGGCTGCACCGCTCGGCTCTGCGAGCCACATGCCAGTGAGCCAGTGGCCACAAAACACACCGAGCCCCGGCCGCGGGAGCCAGAGGCCAGTGAGCTCCAGGGGTGGTTTGCCAGGCTGAGGTGGCCGTGGCTCCCTGATGCCTCCACCCGCTCATTGAGGAGCGGCTTGGAAGCACAGCTAGCTGCCAGAGTCACACAAAAATGCTGGGCTGAGAGGTCTGTGTGGTCCCACTGCACCTCCCAGGGAGCTTTGGGAGTACCCAGTGGTGCCTGTAGCAGCACAGGGCTCATGGCATGGCCCCACACGGATCCGTGCCTCAGGCCAGGCAGACCTCGGGACAGGCCACCACCTCACAAATGTTTCCAGTCAACCCCACAGCTCTGCTCCTTCTGCAGAAGACACCAGCAGCACTGCTACCTATTCCATCCAGAGCTTTAGTTTATTCCTGTCCTCTTTTAAATACTTTTCTAAAATGCTAATTAGTGGAAAATAGCAGAGGAGGCCAAAACCAAAGCATAAAGCCACCAAAAGCAAAGTTTACCATCAGCCTTCCAATTCAGCACAGTGCTTTCCCATGACACCAAACAGAAACATTTTGCTTTCTTGGCAACATTTTCTTCAAATTATCCACAGAGTGATATAATTACTATAACATATCACCACTCATTCTTAAATATCTTCTATATATACCTTGCTATCACTAGATGGCATATAAATTAAGATATCAACCCTACCTGACGATAAGGGAAAAAGAGAAGTAGAAAATCTCGGCTCACAAGCACCTAATCGTCTCGCTCCAGAACCTCAGCAACAGACCTGTGAAGAGAATTCGCATCTCCCCTCCTGCCTCACACTGTCAGCAGAACAGCATTCCCCACCCCTGCCCCTCCAGCATTGCTGTATCACTTCTCACTCAAAGGATCTCTCAAACACTTGTCACTGAGGGCTGAACGTCAGCTCGACGCGCACATGTGCGTTTAAGAACAAAATTAATCCTCCCTGCGCATACTAGTCATGTGCATACCATCACTCTGGCTTCACAGAAAATAGTAATGAAAACGAGATCCCTCATAGGAGTTAGATTAATGTAGCAAGACACATCTGTACATACCCTGCTTTTTCTACATAGCTGTGCCACGAAGCACTGCCACGGGCCTCACGGACATGGGGAAAGCACAACGACGTTCCCACAGTAGGTGGAAGCCACGCCAGTAAAACTGGTTGCACAACAGGGAGGAGGGCCAGGAGCCTCCAGGGGTAACACAGCTGCAAAATCCTCCAGGCAGAGAGGGGTAAAGGAGGGAACAGCTCAAGCATAGTGCCTAAGCTGCCACCAGTGCACATGAGAATCTCATCCCAAGCATCCGTGCAAATATCGGGAAATGACGGGAAGCTGCCTGCCACTGACTCACGCATGTTTGAAAGGCTTCTCTCCCTGTCACCCTCCTGTCACAGTATGCCCAGCGGTGCCAGTCAGCTAGGGAACCCCTGCCCATGTCAAGTGCTGCCCGAAATGCCTGTGTGAGCATGAGCAAAGGGGAGAGCAAAGCTGTGACTTCAAATTACCTCCTGGTGACATGGCTGTACCCATCACAACACAGCAGTGACACTATTCCCCTGAAACGCTGCACAACAGTATGCAAGAGAAAATTTATAAATTGCAAGCCACTGGGACACTCCCCTCACCAAAACATTTGGCCAACTCTACCTATGCAAGGTAACTCCATGATGCAGGTGCGAGTGCAGGAGCTCGGGAACCAAAGCATCTCTGCGACTGCACCCCAAGAAGAAGAGTGCCCTACACTGGCTCAAGCCTAAAACCAAAGTGTCGCTTACTGAGCATGCTGTATTTGTGTCCCTCCAAGGCTTCTAGCAAGGTGTTGACTATCGTTAATGCTTAGCTCACGAGATTAATCCAAATACCAGCAAGCAGCCACTGACCTCCATGAGAGAGCACACACCTCGGGTTGCTGCTGAGCACCAGCAAGCAGGTGCTATCCCAGCTGAGGGATATCCCTGCACACCCCACCCAATGCAACAGGTACCACAGCCCTACCAGGGCCCAAGAATTTAATGTCCACAGATCAAACCCTGCTTGCACTGGCAGAGCTGGCCCAGGTCCAGTGCAGGCCAAAACACCCATGAGACAATATGTTCTATCATTTCTACTTGCACAGACACTTATAGCCCTGCACCCCAACAAAGCCATGGGGTTTTAAATCTGCTCTTACCCTCCCTTCTCCTGAAAGCTACGCAGACTTAAATGGAATTATTTAAAGCCAGTGTTAAAAACACCAGCAATGGTCTGACCTCAGCAACAAAACTGGACCAAAACCTAAAGGCCAAATGAATGAAAAGAAAATTACAAGGTAAAGTTTTCCTTCCCTGAATGTGTGCCAGCTGCAAGACTCTTACGTTACATCGATGCAGCTTTCCAAAGTTTAAATACAATAATTTTCTGTATTAAGGGCCCAGTAACCCTAATGAAGGCATAATTAGGCATTGATGCCATGCCCATATGAGAGAAGCTTGAAAAACTTAAACTGTGAATGGCAGGATTAATACTGCAGCTTTGCATTTTGTACAGCTGTTTGAATACAGTACTGCCTGTGATGGCATCAGCTGTTGCTTTACTCTGAGTCAGTACTTCTGAAGTTAAAACAGGCAGTTCTTTTAAGCAAATAAAGAATTACCTCGCTTATTGTTGGCCAGTTTACTTCAGCAAAGAAGGTCTGGATGCATATTTGCTTTATATTAAAAAAAAAAACCTTAAAAAAACCCCAAAAAACCAGAAGAATAATTGGCCAAATTCAAAGTCCGATGATGCTAACAAGAGAATTTTAATTTACTGCAATGGCTCTTCAGGATGAAGAACTAGGTAATGTAGTTTTGGAGATCATCTGCCCAAGTGGGAATATCATATAGATGCCTGGAGAGTCCTTGAGAAAACAGCTCACCTCAGTACTGATTGAAGAGGAAACTCAATACTTTGGTGAAATAGAATTCTGTATTTCTAGGAAAGGCTCCAATAGCAAATTGCTTACTAATGCAAGAAGCCTTGTAAATTTTATTATGAATGAAAGGAGCAATGGCAATCGTGTGACATGCCACAGCGTAGGCACACATGGCCGAGTCAGTAAAAAGTAAATAAATAGGTTACTTATAAGCTCTAGAAGACACCTGAAAATATCTCTAACAGAAACTCAGGCTCAGTGAACTTCAAGAAAGAATATAAAACAGCTCCAAAACTATCTTACCATTTTTTTTCCCCACCAGGTGAACTAGTTCTCTTATAGGCTGATATTCAATCTTGGCTTCCTTATTGGAAATATCAGCCGAAAAAAGTTAATCTATATTTCTTCACTCTTTAAAAAATGACTTACCACTGGAGAGGGAAGAAACTATCTATGTAAGGAGCATGTCAGCCCGATGCCAAATTCACCTGGGAAACACAACGCCTAAATCACCCTCCCCCGCTTCGCAGCCTGGCCAAGACCTTGTCCCCACCACCTCAGCCGGATCCTTCCCCAAATCCCTGCCACCACAAAACTTTCCAGTTCCTTTCCCAGGCAGCATTAATGACAGCATCGCTCTGGAGCAGCGGGAGCAGGAGGAGAGGAGGGTGCGGAGCCCCGGCTGGGGCGATGACGGCGCCAGCGGCTAAGTGCTGCTCTGGAGATGAAATATGCCTAATGAAAAGCTTACCTAAAGCTCGCGGGGAGCCAGCGCCCGGCCGGCCCAGCCTCTCCAGAGCGCCGGGCACGAGGCCGCCAGGACGCTCGCTCGGGAAAGACGAATTAACTAAAAGTTAATGTGGATGTTCTCATTCAAAAGAAAAGTGGCCTACTCCAAAGGGGATTAGGCTAAAGTGAACTAAGGCCACTTTACTTCTGAATGAGAGCATCCACACAATAGTCCAATGCACTTTAACTAATGCACTTTAATTTTACACCCAATCAATTTGTCTTACCTCTCCTGAGTGTCCTTGTGTGGACAAACCCAGAGATTCATCGAGTTTTGAGGCCAGGCAGGGAACATTAGATCAACTCATCCCACTCCCCGTGTGTTATGGACCATTGCCTTTCACAGTTATCCCTTTATTGATCCCCAAAACTCATGGATGACTTACGTATTACCTCTGACGGGGGCAGGGAGGAAACATTTCTTCAATGGCCTGGATTTTAAGATACTTGCAAAATAAAAACCATTTGCAAAATAATAAGACGCCATAACTTTCAGCAGTCCATCCTGTTGCCAACAGAAGAGGCCAAATTTGGGCAAAAATCCATCCTACCTTCTCTATGCTCTGCAAGTTCCTAAGAAAATGGCAGTCTCTGTATTATAACTCTTAAATCTCTTTTGTTTTTTAAATTGCAAAGAGACCCTTTGCCCACAGGGCAAACCCACTTTTTTTTTTTTAATTCACCTCACCAACATTTAAATTTTCAGCATTTCCCCAGACATTTATGACAAATCTCAGACTCCCTTTTCCAAAACATAGTAACCCCCAAAAACCACTTGCTGCCTGCGTTATTGCTTTCGTACACACAATGACTCATGTGAGCCTGAAATCTCCACATCGCTCTTTACGTCTTGGCTATGTATTTATCAAAAATAAATAAATTAACCCATGACAGCAGCAACCAGTGAGGCAACTCAAGGAGTTGAGATCTCAGGGGCAATGGGGTTCCCCTGTGCCAGCAGCCCTCTTGCTAACAGAGACCAAGCCCCCACCGCCACTGCTGAGGGACTGAAGCTTTCTAGGGATCCCATCTAAATTAAAAAAGGGAATCCTGAGGACACTGGCCTGATGGGATTCTGCTCTCACCTATGCTCCAAGTTACATCTCAAAGGGCAAAAATAAGTGAAAGTGAAAAGGCAACCACGCTAAGCAGGCCGAAGAGGAGCTGAAGCAACGGCAGAGAAGCTTTATTCCAGACGCATCACAGAGTATCGGCAGTGCGTTACATATGGAGCCGTTCACCAGCGGTGTAAATACACTCAAAGAAGGCCAAACACAAAACTTGTGCTCTCTTAGAGCTACCCCCCCCTCCAAACATTGCTACAACTGCAGAAAAAAAATAAAAATAAAACCACTAATTATTCCCAATTTGCCGTGTAAGTCAAAGCCTTCTCTGAGAAACAGAGCATGTGGAGAAGAAGGTGGAACACCAAGGACGTGAGATGACACTGCAGCGCACCCCAGTCTCTCCTCTCGCACAACCCTCACCAGGAAACAATTCCAGAAACCTTCAAAAACGTCCCTGACCAGAAACAACTCTCCTCTTTATTTTCTTAAACTTGTTTAGATTACACAAGATAGATCCTAACTGCATGTTCACGTGACCAAAAAACCCCAAACGCAGAAATGCAAAACAAAACAAAAGAAAGATTCCCTAATTTAAAGTAGCTGTGCCACATTTTTAGTGCTTTTTGAAGTAGTATTTATCAGCATGATGTACACTTACTCATTTTGATTGAGAGCAATATAATCTGATTTTTTTAAGGTCTAACATTGCCCATGCGGGGCTGCACTAACCCTTCTGCATGCAGAGCCCATTACCTTTATTGCTACCTGCGGACCAGCAGCCATAGAAAAACTCAAACCCTCGGCCATAAAGGTTAAACTTAAGGTAAAACTCATTTTTTCATAACTTTCAAGCCTCCAAGTTGCCCCAAAATAACAATCTACAATCCCTAATGCAGACACAGCGAGCTCTGGCTTACAGGAATGCCTTGGGATACGCTTGCAAATGTTTAGGATCAATCCTGAGGTTAACTAGGGTTTAAACTCAGCTCTGTCAGGTCTGATGTTAAAAGAATTCCCCAAAAACTGGGAATTAAACTATCCTTTACAACAAGAGCTGACTTCAGTATGGAAAACTTTACATGGAAATTATGCCTGAGCATGCAACTTCAGGAAGGCACTCAGCTGTAAGGATGGCCCCTTTTGGGTTCTTGAATGATTAAAAAATAAAAAAGAACCCCAAGGATTCATGAACTGAAATCATAAACTAAAGAATATATATTCAATCTTATGTCTACACAACAACGTATTTACTCACTTAAAGAAATGGAGAGCAAAGAAAATCTTATTTTGCTAATACAATTTCAGCCACAGTGTATCAGATGAAAACATGTCTGGAACAGAAATTAACGTATGCTATCTTCACATAAATAGCCTGCCAAACTGGGACATAGTAACAGCTTCTAAATATCACAGCAAAAAATAATAAATATTACTCAAAAACAAACAAAAAAGGATTCACTGGCTCAAAGTGACAAAGTCAGAGGAAGAAAATTAAATTTCAAGTCTTTTAAACATTATTTTATTGGTCGTCCTCAGAGTCGTACTTTGCTAAAACTCCTTTATTATTCAGAAATGAATTCTACCTTGCATCCTCTGCACCACATCTATTATTTTGATGCCTGTTCCTCCAATATGGGAGCACATATCCTAAAGGCAGCAATATTTTTAGCTCTCCTCTTTAAAACCATATATGGTTTGAAAGTACCTGTGAAGAAGTCCCAAAGTAAAACAGTATTTCTCAGTAATTTTTTCCCTAAGGCACTACTGTTGTATTGGCTACAAGGTATAGCTAATATATTTGAGAATTTGGAAAGTTAAGTCTAGTCGTAACCGGTCGATGCCTTGAACAACTCTACCACTTTCACCTATGTTTTATATTGGATTCCAGTTTATGATTCTTTCTTTGTAAAGAACATATTTTAATTAATTGTTCCATTAAAAAAAAAGAAAAGCTGCTATCTGCTTTTTTGTTAGAGCAACTCCGCAACTACATGCATTAAAATAAAATCTATTGCAACATAAATAGAGGTGTTGCTTTACTATATACCTGTGTCTATATGTGATATATTATCACCCAAGAAGGGCCATCTAAAACGTCACAGTTGCAAACATTTAAGACTGTAACAAAAATGACTGAGACTCCAGTATCAGTTTACTATCCTTCGACAATTTCCCTGACAGTGGAGTCAAATAATGTTGAATTATGGACCTTCTTGCAGGAAGTCTTATTTCATGTTCATTTTTTGATCATTTCCCTCATAGTTCCTATAGGAATTTGGCTCTTCGTCGATTTGCCTTTAAAAGTTTCTGCATTTGTAATTGGCTTGTGCATTATTAAATCGCACTTTTTGTCAAGCAATGCTACTGAGGACAGACTCAACAAGTTTATTTTCAGTAAGAAAAATACTGTTTTGTCCCTATAAAATCTATCTTGCACAGCTGATGCATTTTACTTGAATGTGGTGGGTACTTTGTACCACATTTTCCTTAAAGAACTTTCTAAAGGCTTTCTTGTAGACACGCTCTTGTAGGAGAATTTTACAGTTTGGACTAGAGCACCTGAGTGCCAAGGTGATAAGGCTTCAAAAAAGCAGCCCCACAGTAATAGCTCAGGATTACCTACGAAACTGAATTTCTCTTGTCGGACTGCAGGCAGTCTTTGGGCTTTTTTTTTTTTTAAATCAGAGGGAACTTTCCCATACACATCACACAACAGCTGTGTTCTAAATCTTTCTGGGCTCTGACAAACACTGAAAATTTAAACATGCAAATGTTTGAAAAGCTAATGATTAAAAAAGGTTTATTTTGAAACTTTTGAGGATGACTTCAATTCTTCAGCTAGGTTTTTTTAAGTCCTGGGGTCTGGATGATTTTGAGTTCAACTCTCCCCAGCAAAAAGCCCAGGCTCCTGCCTTGTACTTGGGAGCTGTGACGGTAAACACCGACACTGCAGGTCTCACCCTGGCAGGCAGTGGGGTCGAGCCCGTGGGAGAAGGATGCTATTTTAGTGACCTAGTGCCACTGAGCTGGTTAAATCACTGAACAATGGTTAGTGTTATAGGGCTTTACTTTGCAAAATCTAGCATTAGTGTCATTGCTTTCTATTAACCGGGGGGACTTAAAGGCACTGCCTTTGAGGGGCCTTTAGGGAAAGAATAAATAAGGGGAAACCAATAAATTAAAAGAAAAAAACACCCTGTTAACTGTAACCTTTACTACCACAATATAAGAAAATGTAATTAAATCCATAATAAAAGCTTTTACATACTTACTCTTTTACTACTCTCCAAGCAGAGCCGTGGGCAGGCGGGGGGCCCCACGCCCGCAGCCAGCCCCTCGCTCCCAGCCCTGCGCGCCCGCGCATCCCAGGGCCGCGCGGCCATAAACGCGCCCTGCGCAGTCACATCCTAATTAGCCGCCCCGGCGACCAGCACTCAACACCTTATTATTGAACCATTAGGGCCCCGATACTGCCGGCCGCGCCGGGGCCGGGCTTGGCATCGGAGTTTACCGGAGGGGACTGCGCATCCCCCGGCGAACCCCCCCGCCGCCCGCCCGATCTCCGCGGGCCGCGTCCGCCGCCCCACCGCCCGGGCAAGGGGAGCGTGGAAAAGAGTATTTTTGCACCTTTGGGAAGCAAAGCCCCGCTCCCCGCGCAGCTCCGCGGGCGCGGAGGGCTCGGTGGGGGCCGGGGCAGCGCTCGCACAAGCGGGCGTGCCGGGGCCGAGCCCCGCGGCCGGGCCGCGCAGCGGGAGCGGGCACGGCGCAGCGTCCGCGCTCCGGGCAACAAAACGGGGGGCGCGGGGTGGTGGAGAAACACACCGACCCCCAACAACCCCAAAACTGCAGCTCTATTTCTTTAGCTTTCACTTTAATAAAATAATGATTCGTTGGGAAAATGGGGTATAAATCTTCATTTTGGAGGCAATTAAAGTGTTGATTTCATTCGTGCCCCTGAGCAATTCTTGTAATTTGCTCAAATAGCTTTATGTACCCAGCACTCCAGAGCTTTTAGAAACCCATTTTCTAGTTAGACTTGTTGGATTACAATTTTTATTCAACATCAGCAAGCCGAGCTTCTCTCAACTAGACTCTGGCTGGAGGGTTCCCCTCGCTCTAAGGCACTCCGTGGGGCTGGCGGCTCCCGGGAGCATCCTCACCAGCCCCGGGTACCTCCCTGCCACACCACCCTCCACCCACTCTGCCAAGCTTTTTCCCTTGTACAGCAAAATAAAAAAAATCCCTTCAAAGCAACCTACCTATGTGCACATAAACCCCTTTCTAAAAGTTCATGCCTTCCTTCAAGCCTGCCTCCCCTGTCACAAACCGACAGCCTTTGGCAGACAGGAGAAAATATTTCAGATACTGCCCACATTGCAATGCAACGCACCTTTATGTCGGTAATCTATAAAATAACTCCCAGCTGACAGTGCCAGTGATAGCAGCAAAGCAGCTGAGGAAACTCCTGTCTGCTTGGCTGCGCCTTGCTTGAACAAAAGGAAACCTCCAGAGTCAGGAGCAGATCACTCCTAACACTATATTTACGTAGCTGATCAAAAAGAAGAAATAACTTGAGGGGTTTCACCAGGGATTTCTTTTTCACGCGTGTGCTTGAGGTCCCCTCTCTCACAGGCAAAGCGCTGCTACCCCTCGGTTCAGAGCAAGCAAACAGACCGCGAAAACCCCACCGTTTCACCCAACTCGAGAAAAAGCCAAATCTCAGTCACTACCATCATCCAGGAGCTTAATTGAGATCTGGGCACCTTCTGCATTAGCCCCAAGTGCTCCCACGAAAAGGCAAGGACCCGTCTGCACCCAGTGGAAGGAGGAGGGATGGGAGAGGGGACAGCCAGCTCTCCCCACTCAGCTCACCCGCATTTCCCACCCCGCTGCAGCCGACATTAAAGGTCTGAACCATCCCAAACAAAACCTGGACAACCGTCACAGCCACGCGAGGCTTTGCTGCCTTGGTTTTGACTATATTTATTTTTTAAAGAGAGGGCTTGAAAACTTAAAAGATCAAGGAAAAGAATTTAAAACCTGAATCCCATTTTATTTTCTCCTTTTTTTTTTCCTATTAAGTAAAATAAAATGGGCGCGTTTGCAGCAGGCAGGCGTGCACAAAGCAATGTTCACTCAAGTCTAAAAGCGTTCGGCCAAGGAAAACTGACAAGACGGACTAATGAACCGTAGAGACGGGAAGAAAATAGCCAGTATTTGCTAGATTTCAAACCCTCTCTGTCTTCTCTGGACCACCTATCTCGGATTTTATTATTATTTTGGTCAACGACTCCAGCCCTTCCTTCCCTAAGCTACCAAGAAGCCAGTGATTCACAGATACCACTTCTATTATTGGAAAGGGTAAATAAAATAAAGACAAAAATTAAAAGCGACAAGAAACAGGTCGAGTTTGCAGGCGATGCTTTTACAAGCTCATCTCGCCAGGTCGAATCTGGGAGCAAGCCTTAATGAAGCAATAATAGCCACATTATTCAAAAATTTTCATTTCGATGGAAATTTATCTAAAAGGGACTTAATCATATGCAAATAATAAAAGGAGGCGTAGTGACCCAGCAAGCGATCTGCATACAAATTTTAGCGTTGTGCGACGTTGGCGAGATCATACCTGATCCGTTAGATTTGCTGATCTTGTTATGTCTTCACTGTCCGATTTTGATCCGCCCTCTCTATCGTCTATGACCAAATCGATAGGCATTTTTCCTTTCAAACAGCTAATATACCGGTGGCAGAAATTGTCACATAATTCGTGTACCTACATTATGACAGAGGTTAAAAAAAAAAAAGAAGAAGAAAAAAGAAAAAGAAGAGAGGGGGAAAAAAAAGGAAGAAAATATAATCAGGAATACATAAGTAAAATTGACAAGTGCAACCAGTCTCCCCCCTTTGCCCCTGTGACATCAAAAGTCCTAAATAGGGGAAACACACTGCAATTATCCCCCTGAGACCTCTAGACGCATCCAGAATTAGGAATAACTTTCTTTTCTCGCAAAATAGAGATATCCCAGAAAATTGACAGTGACAAGATGATTCACAGGCTACAACATATTCAACACCCGTGTTAAATTCATCTGCTCCCGGAGCTGTGGCCATTAGAGAGGTGACCTGCATGGGTGACATTTAAGGTAAACTATTTAATTTCATCCAGTTATTTCATCATAAACCCTTTCCAAAGGGGTATGAGGACAGAAAAAAGGATTAAAAAAAAAAAATCCACATGCACTGGGCTGAAATACATTATAGGCATCCATGCCCTGAAATCCCCAGTTGCTCTGATAGACTTGTACCTGAGCCACCTTTATTAATGGGCAGATTTTAACACATTTTGGTAGAGCGAGAACAACCTGACAGTTATGGTTAGATAAAGTGACTGAGGCTCACAAGAAACTTTTCAACTATTTAAAAACCTCTCAAAATGTTTATTTTTAGGAGAAAGGGAATTCTCTTCTAGGCCAGCTATCAATGACACGTAAAAAATCCTCAGGAAACCCAGAGCGCACTTCCAATTTAACATGAGCTCAGATGACACCGCCTGCTTAGAAATTAGCATTCTCCCTCCTAAGATTTCTAAAACAGCCAACAAAAAAATCCTGCGTTCAGGCTGCAATCTCTTTCTTCTGCTCGGAGGTGTACAATATTCCCAGGAACAAGAGACAGACAGAACTATCAACTCTGCTTTGTCTCTGCAAAATGTTACAGGACAATCCGCGCCCTGAGCCTGACCTGCAGATGGCTCTTAAAAAAAAAAAAAAAAATTCCCCTTTACAGCTAACTGCAACCCAAGTCTCTTCTTCACCATCACCAAGAAAAAACAGTATCTATTTTTTTTAATCACAATTTCAGGGGCTTGACTGAACTAACCATTTCGAGTCTCATCTGCGGCACCACAGAACTGCAACTATTTATACAAAGCCAGCAAAGTATTACAATGAACACAAGGCCTGGGCGTTCGAGAGCTCGGTTTTAGAGGCTGAAATTGTAATTAAACTGCGAAGAGAAATGGACGCCAAGATTGGTCTTGACACTAATTACCAGAAAGAAAGACATTTATGCAAATTTACCAGAAGCCTGAACTTCAGCAGTACTGAAACGGAGGAGGAAGAAAGGAGGGGGGGGAAGGTAGAGGGAGAGAGAGAGACAAAAATTACCTTCTCTAATTCCAACAGATGAAACCTTAATACTTGTATGGCTTGAATCATCTGCAAAGACACAAACAACACGAGCATTAATCTCATTCCTGGATTTGGGGATATTTCCCACAGCCACCTCGGCCGCACTTTGTAGCTTGACTTTTCTCTAGTAGTAAATAAAAAGTTGTTTTGATTTATAGCAATAACACTAAAATTTAATAGCGGTGGCTTTGTGCGCTGTTTAACGAGAAGCGACCTAGAGTTAACAAAAAAAAAAAATCCCAATTGCAACGAAGCAACTGAATTATACGGATCATAAACATTTCTTAAAAAAAAAAGAAACAACCCTCTAAACACCACCATTGGCTCCTCGCTTTGTGAAAGCGGGTGCAGGACTCCTACAGTGGAGGCAAAATATTTATCCTTAACGGGGGAAGGAAAGAAAGAGAGAAACAACCTCATTTTCAGTGAATTTGCCACTGGTGCATCTCCAGCGATTGTAATCCTCTCTGTTTCCCATCGAGCTGCTTAAAAGGTGCGTGGAGGGGCTGGTTAGAGTGGAGATAAATCCATGCTCCTCTTGGGCAGGCAAGCTCACCATCAAGCCCGCCAGCTCCTCTTTGGATGGGGTTTTCCTTTATGTATATCCTTATGGGATTTTTTACTTCCAAGCAATTACCACACCATGTTTACTTGTAAATATAAAAGTAATCACTGTAACAATTGTAATTTTTAAAAATCCACGTGAGAAATTTTCAATTTAGCACCACCAAATCACCTCTCCAGATGACACAGAAGTTTTAAAAAAAAATAATAAATAAATGGGAAGGGAAGGGAGGGTGGGGGTGGGGAGAGGAAGAAGTGTTAACTCTTACCAAGTTATCCAGTTCGGGATTAGAGGAAAAGAGGGGTTTCTCTGCTCGGATCTAAACGTAAGAAAGGGAGGAAAAAAATAATAATAAAAATGATTTGAAATATGGAAGCAGAAAAAGCAGACGTTATTATTTCTTGCTTCATTACACTGTCGGGTCCATTATGTAACCTTCCGTGCAAAGCCCTGACTGCTGGATTTAGTACATCAGCCAAACACTTGAGCAAGTGAATCAAATACACTGAAAAATACCTATGGAGCTTCCCCGGCAGAGCCCGTCCCGGCTCCCGGGAGCCGCGCAGCGAAACTCCCGGCCGGGCACAGACTGCTCCACTTTATCCATTTTTTAAGGGGGACAGTAAATGCCGAGATTTCCTGATTTTTTTTTTCTCGTGTTTTGTTTTGGTTGGGGTTTTGGGGATTTTTCTGTTTAGGTTTTTATGCCTCTTTCAATAAGAGAGGGGGGAGGGGGAAACGCGCATCTTTATCTCAACAGAGACTTGTTTTTCTCGATACGATTTTTTTCCCTCTTTTTTTTTTTTCTTTTACTGTTTTCAACCCGGTTTTGCTGACCTGTTTGGCGAACACTGCTATGTCTTCATTGAAAGACTCAGAGGAGCAAACATCGCCTCCCGCTACCCCGGGCTCCCTGGGTGTGCATGTAGCTAATTCACATTTCTCAAAAATCAGTGCTAAAAGAGGGAACAGGGGGTGTCTGAAAGAAAATACAATAGTCACACACACAGAGGGGGGGAAAATATCATAATGAAACAAAAAAAAAAAAAAAAACCAAAAAAACCCCAAACACAACAATAGTTAGTCCCACAGCAGCGTGCATGGGGAAGGGGGCACCCACAGAGGGGGCTCCGGCACCCCCCGCCGCCTCCCGCAGCGTCCCGGCCCCTTCCCACAGCCAGCCGGCCGGCAGCCCGGCATCGCCCCGGCCTTTCGGCACTGCCTGGCCGCAGATATTGTTAATACAACCTTAGGACAAGCCAAGAATAAAACCCAAGCCGGTTCCAGCAGCCATTTTGAATTAACTTTCCTTGTCTTTAGGAAAAAAAAAAAAAAAAATAGAAAAAAATTAAAATCCCTGGGCATACACTTCTGCCTCTCATGCTTTTAATTCCCGCTTTCTGCTGGAAGATTTGCTGGGAGCGAAAGGGGGGAAGAAAACAAACCCAAACCAACAGAAAAGCATGAAAAGAAAGAATCCCCATCCAAAGGGGGAAAAAAAAAGGTGGGAGAAAAAGCCCTTACAGGCAGCCAGCAGAGCTCCGACCCACTGGCCAAGCCGGGCCGGCTCCCTCCGGCCTGCCCGGCCCTGCGCCCCGGGGCTCCGCAGCCGCCGGCCCGCGGGGGAAGCCAGGTGCTCCTGGGCAATCCCAGCCTGGAAAGCCTCCCCGAGAGAAAGGCAGCGTGTGCATCTGGTTCCCTCGCCCGTTTAATAATTTAAATAAATAAATAAGCGTGGGCGCACACACACGTATATATATGTATAACAGGGAGTTGTTGGTTTGTTTTGGTTTTTTTTTTTTTTTCTCCCAGGGCTTCATACCTATTTTTTCCCCTCTGGGTACTGTACACCACCGACTTTTAACCAACCCTTCAGATTTCTGATAAACCGATAAAGAAATCGAACTCTATGAATTTTATTTTCCTCCCCCTTCTCCTCACTGTCCTGAGAGTGATTTTTAAAGGCTCCTTAAACTTCCCTTCAAACTCCAGCTGGGCAGATACATTTTAAAAGCATCTGCGCCCAGTGTAATAACCCCGTCAGCTCCCATCTCAACGGCCTAGAAACTGCTTTACAAGTTGCCACATTGAGAAACATTCAATGCTGTCGGATAAAATACTTGGGGGGGGGAAAAAAAAGAAAACTAAAAGAAAATTTAAAAATAAAAAGTCTTGAGAGAAGCAGCTCTTGAGTTCTCTCAGCGCAAGGAAAGACGCATAAGGTGGAAAGTTGGGCAAAGCTCTCCAAACTCTCCCTGCTCCAAAACTCCGCGCACAGATTTACCACCGGGCGCAGGTTGTGCCCTGGGAATATTATTTTCTGCCTCCTCCTCCCGCGGTGATGCCTGCCGCCCCTCCAGCAAGCTCCTTTTCCCCCGAGCCCACGGGGACCCCAACCCCGTCCTCCCCCCGGCCTCCCAAAGCAACAACGACACGAAATTAGGAGCGCGGCCCTTTTCCGCGCAGCGCTCCGCATCCCGCCCTTCCCCTGCCCGCGCTGCCCCCCGCCCCATCCCGCGCAGCCTGCGCGGAGCCCTGCGCGGCACCCACCCGTAGATGGCATCTTTATCTCTCTTGAGGGCGTCGTTGACGGAGGCGCCCATGGCGGGGGGCATGGCGTTGGCGTGGGCGGCGTGCGGGTACTGGTGCGAGTGCAGCGGCGGCCCGTGGTTCAGGTGGTGCACGGGCTGCATGGGGCGGGCGCCGTGGGGGTCCCCGTACATGGTGGTGGGGATGCCCACCCCCTCCATGCCGCCGTAGTGGGGCAGCTCGTCGTACTGCGGGGCAGAGAGAGCAGACAGGGCGTCAGGGGGAGGCGGGGGCAGCGGCTCCGCTGGCCTGTCCCCCCCCCACCCCCGCCCGGGGATGAGCCGCGGTCCCCCCCGAGCGCGGCCGGGCTCCGCCGCGCCGGCCCCGGGGAGGGAGCGGAGGGGCTGGGCTGCTCCGGCCCGCAGCCCTCCGAGTCTGGGGCGGAGGAGAAACAACAGCAGCAACAACAGCAGTATTAGTGATAATAATAAAATAAATAAAAGTGGGGAAAAAAAAAAAAACCAACCAAAAAAACAACCCACCCCAATCCCCATCCCCAAAGTTCCCC
>NW_024368819.1:2050014-2461766 GCF_014805655.1 Passer montanus | reverse complement strand
CCCCCACCCACCCCGTGAATGGAAGCGGTTCCCGGAATCCAAATTTCCCTCCGCTAAACTTTTTCCCGCTGATAAGAAGTCAGGTACCTCACCCAGCGAGGATGCAAAAACTTCAGCAGCGGTAAACAAAACAAAACAAAACCAAAAAAGAGAAGGAGCGATTCGCGGGTTTCCAGCAATTCCACGCGAACACAACTTTTAAAGCCGAAAAGCTGGAAACGTTCGCCCGGGCTCTCGGGATTTTGGGAATGCCTTCTTTTTTTTTTTTTTTTTTTTAAAGGGTTTTCTTTGTTAAAGATTAAGGACCGAAAGCTACCGCGGTTCCCAGGCAGCGGGGGAAACGGCCACTTTTCATCTATTAAAAGCGAAGGTGTGAATAAACACTTTTAAAGATCCCTGACACTTGCTTGGACCGAAAGAGTAAAAGGCAAGTTGTCAGCAGAGGAACTTTCTTTCCCAACCAGCTCTCGGACGGCGGCAGGCATATTAGGCAAGAAAACGTCTTTCCAGGGCTTTTCTCCTTCCCCAAATCCCTGTTCACCCGACTACAGCTGATTTATTTTTTTTTCTCAAAACTCCAATTTCGGAGGTAGTTAGAAGAAAAGAAAAAAAAAAATGGGGATCGCACCCAAAATAGAAACAACAATACACATGGCAGTGAATGCTGGTAACCTCCAATTCAAATTAAAGTCACTTTCTTTCTAAAAGAGTGGGGGGAGTTTGCCCTCTGCACTGCACCTTTTGGGACAGAATATATTTAAAAAATAATAAAAATAAAGAGGGGTGAGTAAAAAAGCAGGTAAAAGAAGGGAAAAAAAAAAAGTTGTGCTTACTCCCAGCCAGAACTTATCTTCTGAAAGTGAAGCGGTATATCATCACTAACACAGCAAAATGCTCAAAGACATGCACACATTCAAATATTTCAAGCACTGGTGATTTTAAAAAAGGCATTGGTAGGACTAGAGCTACAAAACCAACAAATACAGAGGCTCGGACATATTCACTTACATGCCTGCATGTCATTAATGTATAGAAAGCTTGCCTCTTCCCTGAGAGCTCCGGGATGGGGAGTAAAAGAATCAAGAAAATAGCAATATACACAGGTTTTAAGCCTACAAGTACAACTGATAAATCCTCCCGCTGCAGGACACCGCTTTGTGCCACTACTCCAGAAAGGAGGGGGGGAAAAAAAAAAGAAAAAAAAAAGAAACTTTTTTGCAGCGTCTCTGTCAGCCACGTTTCAATATTATTTCACATTTGAAATCCATTTTTTTTAAATCATACGTACCCTTTGCGCCATCGGCCTGCTTGCTCCCTTCCTACTTCAACTTCTAATATATCCTCTTTAAGGCCAGTGTGAAAAGAAAGAAACACGAAGTTCCCCCCCCTCACCCCCAAAAAAAGGCAAAAATCCCTTAGCGTCTCCAGCAATGGAAGCAAACGAGTAAAATCTTCGGCTTGCTGGATCTCAGCGAAGCGATACAGTAACTCAGCATTAAAAAAGGAGAAAAAAAATTAGAAGAAAAAAAAAACAACTCTCCCTCCTTCCTTCCTTCTTTTTTCTTTCTTTCTTCCCTCTCTCCCTGTCTCTCTCTCTTACTCTCCCCCTCTCGTTTCCAAGACAGCAGCGGGGCGAAAGCAAATATCCTTTCCCCAAATCAGTTTTTTTTTTCTCTCTCTCTCTTTTTTTTTTTTTTTTTTTTTTAAAGTGCCCCTCAAACCCAACTACCAAGTCTCATGGCTTTTTGCCACTCCGGCTGTCAATCACAGGCGAGGTTGTCAAGGTGGTGAATGACTGATGATGATCCGCTGCGTGTGCTCCCACCGCGCAGGACACCGCGAATGTTAATTTTCGAGTGCGCTCACCCAAAAAAAAAAAAAGAAAAAAAGAAAAAAGAAAAAAAAAAAAAAAAAAATTTAAAAAAAAAATTTAAATCGAGGGAGGAGGAGAAGGAGGGGGAAAAATTAAAAATTAAAAAGGCTCTCTAACGCGCCGGCTCTCCTTTTATTATGGTTATTATGATGATGATGATGATGATGGGGGGCTTTTTTTTTTCGCTCCTCCTCGGATCGCTCCTAATTCCTCGCCGGCGCCGGCTCGCTCTGCCCCTGCGCGGCCGCCGGGCGAGGCTGGCGCACCGCCCGCGGACGCTCGGCGGAGCAGCAGGAAGCCGCCGCCGCCGCCGCCGCCGCCGCTCCGCCCGAGCGCAGCGCAGCGCCGGGCTGGAGCAGACTGCGGGAACCCGGAAGTAGTGGTGGCCATAACAGGTCGCGTCTTACACAATGCGCTGGGCGGCAGCAACTCCGCCACCGGCGCAGGGGGGCGCGCCGCCCGCCCCGCGCCCGCGCAGCGCCGCGGCTGGGCGCCGCCCCGCGCCGCGCCCCCATTGGTCCGGGCGGGAAGCGGGGCTCGGACCGGCGCGCGGGGGGGGCGCGCCCCCGGCCCCGTCCCGGTGCCCGGCCCCAGCCTTATTCCCGTTCCCAGCCTTATTCCCGGCCCCAGCCCTGTCCCCATCCCCTCCGCCGGCGCGCTGTCCTGCGCGGGGCCATCCCCCCCGCCGGTGCCTCCATCCGCCGAGCCGGGGGTCCGCTCCCTTGCGTTCAAAAGCACAGCCATCCCTCCCGCAGCCCCGCCGGTCCCCGCCGGCCCGGGAGCGGAGAACTCGCCGTGCCCCTCCCTCCCCTACCTGCGCCGAGCCCCGAGCGGGCGCTTGCGGGGAGAGCTGCCCCGACACTGCCGCATCTCCCGCCCGGGCAGCGGGGCGGGCGGCGGAGAGCCCGCGGTACAGCGGGCTGAGCTGCCGGGGAACGGGGAGTGGCGGGGGGGCTCCGCTGGTGCATCCCCCGGGACAGACGGGACGCTGCTCCGCTCTGCCGGATCACCGGGGGCGGCGGGCAGCGGCTCGGTCCCCGCCGCCACGTCTCAAACTTCGGGGAAACGCGTTTCGATCCCCCCCATTCCCGCCCCTTTTCCGCTAGGACCGGCTTTTTATCCCGGCGAGAGAAACCCAGACCTCTCAGGTAAGAGCCGTTTTCCTGCACTGACCCCCACCCAGCCAGTCGGGACACGCGCGTGGGGCTCATTTCTCTGGCGAATTCCCCGGGGAAAGGCGCTCCATAACCATTCCCCACCACAGCGGTCCTTGCAGGGGGTGGCTGTGACCCAGCTCCCAGGGACGCGTTTCCTCCTCTTCCCATCCTCTTTTCCTCCCCCACCCTCCCCACTATGAAAGAAAAAAAAAAAAAAAAAAAGGAAAAAAAAAAAAAACCCAAAAGACCCCCTTTTCAGCGTCTCCACTAGGCCTTTATGAGCTTAATTCAGCGCAACTCAGCCCGAAACACTTTTACAATGTAATTACAGCCCTACAAATTGTTTGCCCAAACCTCATCCTGGATAAGGATTTTACAATTAGCAAACAGTTATTACTCTTAGGGCTCGCTGCGAGGAACTACTCGGCTCGCCTCTCCGCCTGCGAGAGGCCGGCTAGAAAAAAAGAAAGAAAACTGGAGAAAAAAAAAAAAGAAAAAAAAAAAGAGAGAGAGGGTTAATCCGGACAGCAATTAATCATCTATTAAACGGGAAAAAGTAAGCGGCCAACTCCGCGCTATCCCGGTGAACTCCTGCGGCGGCGGATGCGCTGCGCTGCAGCGGCACCCGCGCAGCATCGCACCCAGCCGCCTTTTTAGGAAAGCAACTCTGTTTGGGTTTTCTTGTTGGGCTTTTTTTTTTTTTTTTTCCTCCAAAAACTTGCTGGTTTGCGGGAGTCTATTTAAGCTTGTGCATCGCATGTGGAAAGGGTGAGGGGCGGGGGGAATTACGGATAGGGGAAAAACAATAAGGAAGGAGCGAGAGGGTCCGGTGGGTGCGGCGGCCTCGCTGCGGAGCGCGGAGCTCTGCGCGCTCCTACGCGCTGCTGCGCGGCCCCCCCGACCGCGGCCGGGCCTTTGGAGAAGGGATCCACCGAGCTGAAGCAAAAAAAGGCGTCTGGGGAGCAAGGAAGCCTCCTCCACAAGGTGGAATCTAGGTCCATTTGCTTATCGGATAATAAATGAGGCTTTTAATCAGGCTGAATTTCCCAGCTTAAGGAAAGAATTAGTCATACCTAGGAACAATCAAATGGTTTCTAGCTGGCTTCCCTGCCGCCTTCCTAGCAGGGATTTAGGAGGGGAGGGGGGGGGCGGGGGAACGGGGGGAGAATTAGCATCCAAGTGTGCTCTTTCACCATTAATACTGAAATTTGAAAACTGAAATAGGAGCAACCAAGAAGAGCGAAACAAACAAGAAACCGCAGAAGAAAGCATTGGAAAGGCGGCCGGGAGATAATCCAGGAATGCTTCAGATAAGGAAGGGGGGGGCACTATACGTGCGGAGATACCCGAAAAGTCAGAGCCTGATGGAAAGGCTGAAAGAGGGACGGGGGGTGGGGGGGAAACCCGCACTTGTTTAGAGCCTATTAAAGGTCACATCGGGCTGGGGGGTGGGCTGCGGGTGATGATAAAAGGAGTTTAAGAACGAGGGGTTTAAGCGCGCAGATGAAGCGCAGCGCCAGGATTTGGGGGGTTTGTTTACTGGCTCCCGGTGCAGAAAAAAAAAGAGCGGCGGGTCCGTGCGGAGAGTCAGCCCGAGGTCAGCCGGGGCTGCCCCGCGCCCGCCGCCGGCACAGCCCGGGCCCGGGTGCCGCCCGGGAGTCCCCGGGAGTCCGCGGGGCCGGGAGCGGGAGCTGCCCGCTGCCCCACGGCCGGGCCTGGCGCTTGCAGAAGTCATGGAGGGGTTTGATCAATTAAACGGAGGGCTTCGTAAAATATTTCCTAATAAAATCTACGGTTGTCTTAAAAGTTTCCAACAGCGCTATCATCTTTTTTTTCCTCCCCCCTTAAATAAAATTAACTGGGAAATGAGTTGCTGGCCGGGATTTTCGAGACTTCAGCGGTGACAGCGGTGCCGGCGGCGGGAGTGAAGGCACCCGCACACAAAAGGAGTCTTTCAGGGACAAAAGTTGCGACGGCTGCCAGGTTTTCCCCGCGGTGGCACCTCGGGGCAGCCCGGGCAAGGCAGCGCAGAGCCGACCTGAGCCTTGCACTTCCTACTTCACATTACAAATAGAACATTTCAGCCAAAAATCAGTACACTAACACCTGAGCTGGTAACACCATCGTGTGCTGGGGTTGTGGAAGGGTTTTTTCTTGCACGGTTTGGGTTCTACGAGTCCATTTGGGTTAATTTGGGAACGCTGCTCCGCGCCGGGGTTCGCGACGATCCCTGCCTTTAGTCCGTTCGCCCCCCGGCACTCCTGTATTCCCTGCCTATGCCAATCCCTCTCTCTTTCCTGTCGATATTCCTATACTTCTCGTTGAATTAAATAATAATAACAATAAAGGAAATTGCTGGATAAAAATCGTGGCTGCTTAATTAAAAAAAAAAAAAAGCCGCTGGGCTGCTCTGCATCCCAAGGATTGAGCTGTTGTGCCGTCTACTGGGAGACGGGAAAACTACAGCCAGAAACGCTTCCCGATTTTCTGCGAGAGAAAAGTCCAGTTTTCGGCAATTTGGAGGGGTCGGAGACGCCCAAGTCCTCAGTAGAAGAATAGCGACCCGAGACAGAAAAGTCGTAGAGACACTTGTTTTTTCCTCAGGCTACACCTGTATAATTGCATAAAAACTCCACTCTTAAAGTGTTTAGGGTTTTACTGACTGCAGACCGTGGAGCAATGATATGGTGAAGATGGTTTGAGTTTACCCATGAGAGGCAGCTGGACATTAACTTAATATGTAGGAAAGAGGAAATTTTAATTTATTATTTTTTTAAAGAAGGGGAAAATATTTGCGAACGGTTTAAAAACTTCTCCCCCCGCGACCAGCCGGCTGCAGCCTGCGGGCAGAGGGAGATCCCAGCTCGGGCAGCTCCCACCCCGACGATGCTCTCGGAGGGCAGCGGAGGCAATCGCTTCGATGCCAGTCCTTGGCGGAGCAGCAAGAGCGGAGTTTACGCCGGCCCGGCGTTAGTCTGGGTTTAGAGGAAGCAATGACGTTGCTGTTCTAAGTTCCCGAACCTTTGCCCGTGCCCGAGCCGCGGATCCTCCAAGGCAGACGCAGCCTAGCTGGATAATTCCCCTCTCCCCTCTCCCTGCTCACTTGCTGCTCCGCTCCCGTGGCGCCTGGAATGTTCTCCTCAAAAATACAAAGCGCAAGAAGAGATTAAAAAAAGAGGGGGAAAAAGCTTTTGGGCTGTTTTTTGTTGTTGTTGTTTAAAAAAAAAAAACAAACCCCAAAGTTCTAACATGAACCCTTGACTTTTATGAGGCGAGAGCCCAGAAGGGCTGTGAAATGCAAAGTCTTTGTCGTATTTACAGAGAGTGCCAGCAGCCGACTGGACACGCAGATAAAAATCTAGTGGTCTATGTGAACTCCAAGGAATGTTTTAAAGCGAAGATCTCTAAGCGCCTATTCTCAGTCCACACATATGCCCGCACGTAGCCTACAAAGACGGAGACACCCACGTAGCCGAACAATGGTGGGGATTTCTTTTAATAGGTTAAATGAAGGTATAAGCAAATCCTCCTGCCACTTGTGGCACACCAGCTCCGACTGCTCTTTGCCTTCAGAGCCACTTGCCAGAGTTCAACAGAGGGTGACATTAGCTTAAAATATTTGATACTTTTTCTTTTATTCTGGAGACTTTCCTCGCTGATTCTGGGCTAAATTCAGCTCCCAGTTCATCTCTGCGGGTAAAATTGCTGTCTTTGAAGGAAACAAAAATCTGCCTGATCTTTTTAGTTTTATTTTATTTTATTTTATTTTAATCAAGAAGGTATTACGGATACTTTCCTCAGCATACATAAACCAGAAATTAAATTATTGCCTCTCTCTGGTGTAAGAAGTCGAAGGACATCTTCTGAAAAGTTGAACGAAGTATTTTACCCTTTCAAATGAGGCTGAAAAAACTTGCAACATTGTACAAGAAGCAAATTAGCGAGTAACAACACAAAACCTCAATTTGAAGCGACAGAGAATTGAAGATTTGTGTCTGACGGTACCTCGGCTGAACTAGAGCAAAGCCGAGTTTTGTCAGATCTGATGCTTCCCTCCAAAGTAATTTTCACTATTGCTCCGTTCCTATTACCCAAGTCCATCTGCAGCTCGGCTGATGAGCCCATTTACTGCGTTAGTTCGGCGTGCCTCTGATGCCGATCGCAGAGGATGGGCACTCCTCAGAGCGGGGATCTGGGGCTACCCAGCCCGGTGGGGTGGCAGGGAACCCGGGGCTCTCTGCAGGCTCAGAACTCTCGGAGGGGGCTTCCCGCAAACGATACCATCTAGGAAAAATCGAATGCAAATCAATTAGGCTTTATAAATTAGAAAAAAACAAAGGAAAATAAGAAGCAAAGCCCTGTGGCCGGGAGCGCGGCGCGGGACGGGGCTCGGGGCGTTCCCGGGATCCCCAGCCCCAGCAGCCCGACGGCGCCGGGCACCGACCCGCGCCTGGGCTGCGAGGGCTGGGGAGGCAGGGCAGCGTGTCAGAGTCCCTGCAAGCCCGTCCCGAGAGTTCCCCGCTGCCCGCGGATCCCCCAGCACAGCCCCGACCGCTGCTATCTGCATCAGGGGGTGTATTATCACAGGCTTTTGCATAATTGCATATTGACTTTACTAAATGGATCTGCGGAGCTATTTAAACATCCCTCTCTTCTACCCGCAAACAATTCTCTCGGCAAGAAAGAAAAAAAATGCGGGGTGGGGGGGAGCTGCAAAAGAGCTTCCAATTGCTCTTGCTCCTTCATTTTGCAGCGTTTCTTTGGGCACAAGTGCCTCAACTCTAAGTAGTTTGGATCCAATTTGGTGCACAAGAGTGTAGGGAAGCAGAGATGATCTGCAGTAGCGTGGGTGACAGCAGGATGGGTAGCTGTCATTCACTTTGGTGTCTGAGAGGTGGGTGCATGGATATATGTGTCTCTTTGAACTCCCGTGGACAATTTCTGGCCAGCTATGGTGGCTGTGAGAAAAGCCTCTATGGATATGTGTGTGTGCATGCACAACCAAGGACTGCTCTAAGGACAACTTAGCAAAAGCCCTCCTTGTTAAAAACCTCCCGTAGAGCAGGGGAACTCAAATGTGGCACTCCCCTTTCCCTACAGCTCCCCACTCACAGCAGTGCCCCACAAGCCATACCAGCCCCAAACCAGAAAGCTGGGCTTTGCCTCCAAGGATAGGTGTGCTCATCCCATGGTCACCCCTCTCCGTCCTGCAGGGGCAGCTGCCCTTACCCTGGAGCCTTGTCGGGGAAGGCGGCCTCCTCCCTCACCAAGGCTGGGTCCCCAAGGCAGCAGCTGTGAGAAGCAGGCAGGGAAGGGGGGAGAAAGTGAAGGAGAGAAGGAGTAGAACTGGGGAGGGAGGCAGTGAAAGCTGTACTTTCCTCCAAGCAGAGCAAGCATCCCCTCGGAGGGGCCCCAGACCCAGGAGCTGCCTCCTGAGCCCTGGGCCTCCCACCAGGCAGCAGCAGCAGCAGCATCTCCCCTTCCACAGCCCTGCAGCCACGGTGGCGGCAGCCTCTCATCCTGGCTTGGCCCCTGAATTCTCCATGCTGGCCTTGCAGGTCTGCAGAGAGGGGACAGAGATGCACAGGGACTGGGCCAGGCCCAGGCACTGGCTTCAGACGAGAAACTCCAATGGTCTGGGGATTCTGAGCATCCTTCATAATGACATGATGGTCACTGTCACTTTCTGTGGCTTGGTTAAAGGGTTCATATGAAAGGTCTCCTGGGATCTGCAGCTCTCAAGAGGAAACTGCAGTCAGAATAATCCACCAAGATTTATTAAGAGAATGTTTGCTTCCAGTGCTAGGGCACTATTTTTACCTTGAGGATGCTAGCTTTGCTTGAAAAGCTGTAATTACACTTTGAAAAAATGCTTTCTTGCTCTTATCCTCAACCTAGTTGTAGGAAGAAGACATGAAATCAGATAGACATCCGGACTTTGGAAAGGAAGTACTTTTTATGTGGAACCCAAGAAACATCTCATAGAATTATCAGCTCAGCTCTCCTGCAATGCTATTTCTTTGCATTTATCAGAATTTAGATCAATTGAAGTACTCTGTCTTTTAGCTAAGAGGGCTTTGAGGAGGACTATCCCACATTCAACATTTACGTTCAGATTTCTAAAGATATTTTGTCTCTTCTCTCAACACAACAGTGATCAC
The DNA here is from genome assembly GCF_014805655.1 of Passer montanus. Classification (NCBI taxonomy): domain Eukaryota; kingdom Metazoa; phylum Chordata; class Aves; order Passeriformes; family Passeridae; genus Passer; species Passer montanus. Next base: position 2,452,575 of record NW_024368819.1, on the reverse strand, counting down.
AGTCCATTGCAAATTTGGCACCTAATTTCTGCAAGACATATAGACCATCTTCAGTGAATGTGGACATAAAGTCCCACTTTAGGAGTTGCCTACCAGCCAACTCTTATTGCAAGTCACTGGGATTAAGTTCCGAAGTCACATTTTGAGAAGGGTTGTATCTGAAGCAGATATGAATCACAGCACACGTAGACATGACCAAAGTAGCTCTGAAGCCCACTGTGGTGGAGCTAATTAAAGCACGTCAGAAGGCTCTACCCACCCAAGCAGTTCCCTGGGGATTTTGGGGACACTGAATTCTTTGCCTCACCCCTCTTATTGCCTCAAAACACTGCTTTTATGGCTGTGCAGATGCAAACATGATCAGAACAGAGTCAAGTTTATGAGGTACCACGAGGATGCACTAAACTGTCACTTCAGCTCCCCTCTCCATTTCTAACATCCCTCTCAGTTTGGTCTTCCTCAAGTGCATCCCCAGAAACGGGACCACTCACCCAAACAATATGTGACAGCTCATGGTTTAGGGGGTGCCACTGTAGCAGCTGAACATCTTATGAGCACATGTGCTTGCCAGGAAATCCTCATTCCATGACAGAGCACTTGAAACACAGAAAGTTTTCAAGGGTCTCAACCAAAAAAACGTGATGGTGCAAGAAGCAAAGGCGAGATGCTTTGCCTCTTGGGCCTCTGCTGGAAGACAAGCTGTTCCACCCCTCTCTTCATTAACTCATAAACTTTTTTAAACTCAGAAACTTTGGACTTTACCCAGATCTCTCCCCACCCACAGAATATCTTGCTTTAAATTATTTTTCCAATATCATCCAAGATCATATTTTTCCTTTTATGTTTCCAAGTTGAAGTTTATTATAGTTGTCTACATTGCTGATCAGTTGTAACCCTTTCTATTATTTTCCTGTCCTTGCCACTATTTGAAGCACTTCTTACTTGGATCCCCTTCAAATTCTATTACTGTACTGCTCACCTCATTTTTGTACCAAGCCCATCCTGCCTTGCATTTATTGTCACCAAAATTGAGGACACAGCTGTTCCCTCTCCTCTGCTGCACGGCACCACCAGATCCACTTTTTATTCCATTCTTTTCCATACACAGTTTGCCTCTCTGCTGATGAGGAGACCCTTGCTGGGTTTAGCCAGTGCCAGCCACATTGTCCTTACCATTAGTGTTACATTTCTAGTTATTCTTGCTCCTTCCCAAAGCCTTTGAAGTCGTGTAGAGACAATTTGATTCATTAGTACACTCAGCCTTGCAGTAACTCTAGCTTCTGCTTTAGTTTCTCTATTAGAAGCACATGTTGGGTCTGTAACTTGAGGGAAAGCTCCACCCTCTGACTTCCCCACACAGTTCAGATTCTGCTCTGCCTCACTGAACTTGAAGGACTGGTGGCTTTCTGCCTGGGGTTTCCATACCTGGGAATGCCAACTCCTCCTCCTCCTCTTCTTCCTCCCTCCCTACTGGTATGACAAACTTGCGAGCAATGTGCTTTCTCTTTCTGAGTGTCTCCACGCTAGAGACTTTTGCAGCAGTTGCATGTATTTGAGTTCTCCTCACATTTTTTCAGAAGACTTGCAGTTATCCCAAATATTTCCTTACTGGCATCATGTGGGCTGAGATCCATCAGCAGCACGTCACTAGACGCCCTTATGTCACCTTCACTGTCCGTGTTGGATCAGGAGGTAGGTAACCACCTGATTTCTTCTTCTGGGTTTTGGGATGCAGGGCCAGGCTCCTCCCTGAGGAATCACACAAAAGAATCTCTTGTCTTCCTGACTCAGGTGACTCCTCACAGAGCTATATGCCACGTAGTACTCTTCAAAAGTGGCAGTTGCCACCAATAATATTAAGTGTGGCTTGACACACATTCCTTGCTTGGTCTTCTGGTCTGCCCTGCTGCTCTGCTGTGTCCCACAGAGGGTTTTCATCTCCACTGATTCCTTTTTCACTGCCCAATGGGTTTGTGAGTTCCTCCAAACACACACCAAGACCATCACAAACAACCACTAGCTCTCAGAGGAACTTTACCTCATAAGTGTCTTAAAAACCCACAGTGTTTCAAGTAAGAGACCTCCTAAGAAACCCCATCAAGGGACCACTTGCTGCTCTGGGCATGTAGTTTATTCCATTCCCTCTTTCCACTTTCCAGTGCCTTTCATAAAGTTCTTCTTACCTGCCTGTCTCTTAATATAGATTTTGTTTAGGATGCCAAGCCAGCCTGCCTCATGTTTTCCCTTGGATCTGTTCCCTGCTTCTAGCCAAGGCTGCCTGTGGATCCTGCTTTGAAGTTCTTCTGTGACACATTTTCTGCCACTGTTGACTCTTCCCTTGGCTGACATCACCTTGGGGGTCCCTCTCTGGAGGCTGAGAATAACACTGCCTCTTTGATCAAAATGAAATCCATTTACAAGCACCCAATGAGCTGGCACAACAGACCCACAGGTTTCTAGACAAAACTAGCTGACATAAAAATATGCCAGTTTTAGCTTCAGCTGAATTCTTAACCTAGATAAGGTGAACCCAGAATAAAAATAAAATAAATTTAAAAAAATAAAGAAAAATTCAATTTAGGAGCACTTTCTGTTTGTTTAGCTCAAATTAATCCCTCATCTTCAAAATGATGTTGAGATCAGGTTAAATCAAAGTGTCCATACAGCAGTTTATCTCTGTATTTTAGATGTTGAACCTAAAATTACACTTCAAATAATTTTTATGCTTGGAAAAGGCTTTTTTCTAGAGACCAGCTGGGCCCTGATTATGAATGGTGCTCAGCTCCAGCAGGTCTGGGTGAAGAGAGCAGAAGCAGATGGATCTCAGTGATGCTGGAAATCAGACTCAGCCTCAGCACCTACGGCAATTCAGCCTGCACATCCTCCAACCCCCAAGAAAACCCAAGGAGCTGAAGTGGGCAGTCTTTATGTTAGAAAAGTTCAGTTTCTTTGTGATTATATCTTGAGACTCTGCATGTGTTTATGAAGTTATTTTCCTGAACCCAATAAGCACAGCAGTTGTCTAGCATAAAAATGAGGGGTTTCAGCCCAAAACTTTATCTCCACTTTACTGTTTTTCCCTTTCATGTACTTATAACTATTGATGGGCATGTCAAATCATCTTCAAAGGAAGGAAGGAAGGAAAGAAGGAGGAGAGTTTTTGCAGCCAGCTGACTTTGTGCAATCCATGTTTTCTTTAAAACTTAAAGTCCTCCCACAAGGAGGACTATTCCAACCTCAGACAAGCTGTGGAGAACAGTTTGAAATAAAATACATTTGAATACATATGTGCTCAGTTCTTCACTTCCCAACCATTTCCCAAGAGGTTTGCTGTGGTATCCTGAATGCATGTGCATGCCAGATGTGCACTGGCACTTGTCCTCATGCCACCATCCACCTTCCTATGCAAGGTCATCCATCACCCCACCAGCTTCTCACCTGCAGGAGGAGATAGCCTGAATTTATTTTGATACTGTCTTTTTTTGAATTACAGTCTCTTTGCTGTTGAGACTGTAATTTGGTTTTGCTGCCATAAAGAGTTAACCCCAGAGGAGGAAGCTATGAAACAATCCCTGGAGGTATTTGACTGTATTGACACAGTGGCCAGGTTTTAATATGCAGGTTTTCTTTTTCCCCCAAGACCCAGAGAAATGATGGGTTATCAAATACCACTGGGATCACTGGTAGAACTGTTCTCTTGCCAAAAAAGAGGGTGCAAGCTTTCATGGTGGGAAGAAAGGCCTGGAATAAAAAGAATTTGAGCTCCAGCATCATGAGGCATCAGATTATCAACCTGGTCTCTTCACTTTCTCACCCAGTGAGATCTTATTCCCAGGCTGGTTTTATGTCAGCACAGGGACACAAAGGCAGAATTTATGTCCACTAGTGTGCATTAACTCCTGTCCTAACCAGTACTAATTACCGCTAATTATGTGGGACAGTGTTAATTCTTTTAGCAGCATTATCGCTGGCCTTACACTTCTGAAAGTGCCTTTGGGTGAGGCAGCTCACTTTGAAGAGATATTTATGTGGGGAATAAATATAGAGTGGCTAATACACTGTAAATTTACACCACTGGATAGCAGGCTTTAAAGGAGGTCTTTGGGCACAAAGACAGACAAACCCTTGAGTAAGAACTACTCAATAGAAAAGGTGGCAGGATCACCCTGTGTGATCTTGGGAAAGTAATTTTGATCTGGCATTTCTTTTCTGTAAAATTGGAAAAATAATATGTCCCTAACCCTCTCAAGGGTGTAATATTTATTTTCTCTGCCTTGCCAATCATTCTCTTTGCTTTGAAAAAATATTCTCCAAACCCTAATTGTTTTTATGTGTTTGCAGTATAAGACATAAAAGACATAAACCCATCATATTTTTCTGTACTGTATTTTCCCCATTGTGCTGTACTGTTAACACGAGCACTTTGCTGTGCAGAGGCTTGGCTATTTGCTGAAAGGATGAATTAAGATACCTAAAATGCTTCAGCATCTTGGCTGAGTGGCACTGCAGAGCTGCAAGGTATCATTAGGCCAAATGGCTCTTTTCTGCAGGAGTGAGAAGCCCAGATATTTTTCAGAGGATTAAGGAAACCGAGTTCACATTCCTCTGTGACCTCCATCCTGCAAATGTAGGGCAGGAGGCCACAGCTTTGAATCACAAAAGTCCCTTCACTCCCTTCAGCTTGGGTATTTCTCTCCTGGCTGGGATGTTAGCATTCATCCTGGGAAGTCAGGAGGCATCAGATGACCCCAGTCCACTCCAGCATCAGCATCTCTGCAGTTTAGCTTCATATTTCTCCTTCCAGAGTCTGCACAGTCACCATGAATACTCAGCAACACGCTCCTGGATGATTGTGTTGATGTGGCTGTCTCCTTCAGCAAGGGCACTAAGCGATGACCCCAGTCCACTCCAGCATCAGCATCTCTGCAGTTTAGCTTCGTATTTCTCCTTCCAGAGTCTGCACAGTCACCATGAATACTCAGCAACACGCTCCTGGATGATTGTGTTGATGTGGTGTCTCCTTCAGCAAGGACACTAGGTCAGGAGGCTTTGCTGTCAGACCATTCTTGTCCAGTCCCTTTGACCCCAACAAGGGGCTGGTCCCACCAGTCCCTTAGGTCATGGAGAAAGATCCCAAAAATCATCTCAAGTGCCCTGCCAGGCAGCAGAGCTGCTGCTTCTCCGCGTAACCAGTGTGCACATCAAGCCAGGCCATCTCTGCCTCCGAGGGTTTCCCATCTTTGGGAGGACCCTTGCCCTCAGGTGCCTCCTGCAGTGTCACTGGCAGCCGGTGACATTTGTCCAGCCCCTCCCATCACTGGCATTTCAGTGCTTTTCCCCGGTTACTGAGCAGGCAGTCACAGCACAATGCCTGAGCCTGCTCCTGCAGCCTTGGGGCACTGATGATCCCTGGGGCTTCAGGGATGATCTCCACATGCACAGCTCCTTAAGACACCCTGAAGAGATGCTTCTCCCCTTCCAGAAGTAGTGGGCTGGGACACCCATTCACACTGGAAATAACTATTCCAGCCTTTTTTGCTGCTCATGCAGCAATGCCCTTGTCAGGCTTGGAGGTCTCTAACCTTAGGCAGGGTGCATCTTCCCCAGGCTGCTTTATTCAGGACCCATGTACTATATTTGGGCTTGGTTTCATCCTTTCCCTGACCATTTGGCTATTTCAAATCATTTTTCTGAGTGTTTTTCTCAACATTATGTCCAGTAAACTGGAATCAGAATGTACCACAAATGGCTTTTTAAATGTTATCTTTATATCTGCAGATGGATGCCAAGGTTCTTGACCCTGAATAAAGCAATTTTCCATCTGCTTTTATGGTTTTTAGGTGAAAGAACAGGAGTCTTGTTTGTCCAAATACAGCAATACAGAAATATGCATCAGGGCTGGGCCTGGACACTGGACTGCCTCGTCCTCTGCCTTCCCCACCTCCTTTTACAAATAAGAGGCAAGATTTGGCCTTTGCAATCAAAATGAACTTTTGCACTCACTTCTCTCTCAATTCTTAAATTTTAGACTTAATTAAAAAAGAAAGAAAAGGGAGGGAGACAGCACTTTCAGCAAGGTATTTTCCTTTTCCACTTTTCCCTGTTTGCATGTGATGCTTTCTCGCAGAATTTCTCCTCAAATCAACACCTGAAAAGGCTCATGTGAGGGCAACAGAACAGCTTATCCTCTCATTTCCCCCAGTTTCAACTCACTTACAAATGTAGTGACTTGATTTATGGAGCTTAAGAAGCGGAATCGACCTCTGTCCTTCCCTGCTCCCTGCTGAAGAGCCAGGGAGAGACAAGCAACTTCCAAGAGGCTTGTTGGTTTGTGTTCATCAACAGCAGCTGTCAGACAGCTCTCACTGAAGCTCCCCATCCTTTCAAAACCATCACAGCTTTCTACTTCACATAGAAATATGCAGCAGTTCCACTTGTATAAAACCCGCATGAATAAAAATTTAATCTAAGGCTATCACTGCTCTAACAGCAATAATTTCTCTTAAAGGCTCAATACAAAGGATACTAAATACTGTCTATAAATAAGATTGTATTTAATAGGGGAGAGAAGCAATTTAATAAGCTTACTAGTAAAATCTTCTCTGCCACTTTCAACCCCCATATAGGTCTTTTTTCCTGAGCAAAACTGGCTTGTTATGAGGAAAGCTTGGGCCCCAGTAAACTGTGATTTTTTAAGGTGAAGTCATTTAATTTGAGCTTTCCTTTCCGAAAGGAAGAGGAAAAATATCTACTTAAAGGAAATATTAGTTAATCAGAGGACATCCCTTTCATAATAGAAGCTTCTAGGGGATTTAAAAGCACATTCTAATTATAATGGTTCCCTAATTATCTGCCTAACATCTCATTTTTCTGTCTAATCCCACTTTTAATTATAGTGTACCTTTTTTTGCCTATCACACAACTGAAGTACTCTATTTTACTGAAAATAAATCCTTTTAACTGGCGATGTCATAGAAGAAATATTGTCAGTGCACCCAGGAACGTGCATGCTGTCTGGGAGGGAAATGCCTTGCCAGTGGTTTTGGATAAAGTGCCCGGATGTGCCCTTTAGAAACATTCCCATTTAAAGCTTTCCAGGTTTTCTCAAGTAGAAGAAAATGCTCTAAATAACGCTGTGCTCTGCAACTGTGTCTGGCTGCAAAAGTTTTCACATATTTAGATTTTTTCTCCCAAACTCTTGCAGCTTGGCCTCCCCATCACTGATGTTCCATGGGATCCCTGCCACCAGCTGATGGTGGAATAGGATTTGGCCTTTGAACCAAGCCAGCATGCAATTTTCAGAAAGGAAGCAATATTTGAGCTATGTTATCTATGAGCATCTGGTCATCAAGATCTCTCTTAGCGATTAGTGAGCAAAGAGGAAACCCTGTGGAGGGGGGAGAGGAAATCCCGCACGCAGGGTTCCCATTTCCAGCCCCGCCATGAGTTTCCTGCCCTATCCTCCAGCAAATCTCAGCTCTCCACTTCCCGAGAATAGAAAAAAAAAAAATTACCCTTCAGGGAAGTTGTCAGGCTTAATGGATGTTTATAAATCACTCGAACAAAAGGTGCTATGTCAGTGAAAAGTGCTCATCCCGATGATTATTCAAATGCTCATTAAAATGCATTTTGCTCTATCCTTTCCCTTGGTTTGTGTGGGAGGCAATTGAAAGATTTAGTCTTTGTGGGAAAGTGGGAGAGCTCAAGCACTTTCCTTTGGGTGTGGGAGCGGCAAGTTTGGGGAGTTAAGGACCTTTGGCATGCAGGTAGGGTTTCATCCAAGGCCTTTAGGCTCCCATCCAGGCTGCAAGCTCTGACAGACCCAGGACTGGCAAGTTCCCTCCAGGAAGACAAGCCAGCGATTAATGGTACCAACCCCTGCTCAAATTTGCATGTATCATTTCCTTAGCTTTGCTCCTGATGGAATTAGGGATCATCCTTTAGAGAAAATTATTCTTAATGTGTATTTAAGCATTAAAAATGAATATGCGTGTGTGATAAAACTTAGGGAATAATTTATAAACAGCTAACGCAACGTGAGATATGGAAGAGCTGGCTGCCCTGCAAACCTGTGCAAATGCATGTATTATGCCAGGATGCTTCTTCCCTCATGGATGTTTCATTATGTCTCGCTGACCCCTTCATGGCAGCTTGGTCTGCCAAGATCTGCTGGCTATTCCAGGTTTTAAAAGCTGAAGAAGACACAATATATCTCCTCACTGCATCAGACAGCAGATTGGCATTAACCTGGAAGCCTAGACACTGTATTTTTCACCCTCTGCAGTTCCATCAAGATGCATGTGCAACTGCATCCCCTCAAACAGCATCCATGATGAATGGGAAATTTTTCTTCTGCTAACTGAAACAGCAGAATTTCTGCATTAGCTCTGAAAATGAAAAATATGGATTCCCTGGGGAGGAGTTTCTATCCAAAATGCAAAGAATTTTATTCTTCTTGGGCAAAACGTTGCTGCAAGTAATAGTTAATACTGTTTCTAATTAAAGTGCACTTACTTGATCCTATCATCCTGTTTAGAGGATGGGAGATGCTCTTGCAGGGCACGATTGTGCTCCCATGTGCTCTTCTCTCCACTCACCCTCATAGCTGTCACACAAAGCATCAGTAGTGGCCCCTCCATTACCATTTTGACTTCTTTTTTCCCCCTCCCCTGGGGGTTACTTTTTCTGTCTTCTCCTTCCTTTATGCCAGGCAAGCCCTCATTGCCACTGCAGGCAGCTGCTGGGATGAACTCAGCCTCCTCTGGTGTATTACACAACCACGTGAACTGGCAATTCTTGCACCTCCTCTGCAGAGGCTGGAACAGACCGTGCAAAGCGTGAACCAGGGGTGAGTCAGGCTCCGTGAATTTCTCTCCTCTGTGCAAGCCCAGTCTGATCCTGACCATACCACAACCTTTTCTCTGTACCCATCAGCAAGCAGGAACCAAACTCGGTATCACCTCGTGCTATACAGTCAGCCAACAAACTGCCAAGTTTCAAATTTTCTTTTATTTTTTATTCATTTATTTAAATTTTTTCAGTCAGTGCCTTTTTTCCCTCTGGTCCTTTAGTGCTTCCCTTGTGTTGCTCGTGTGCTGTTCAATCTTTTTTCTTGCAGGTTTTTAAGTGACTTTCAAGGCTTGCTCCTCTCTCATCCAGGACTTGGATGTGATGCACACCAAGGAAATGAAAAAGGGGGCAGCCTATGTCCATGGGTGCCTTCCTGCCCTACTCTTCTTCTTTTTCATTTTTCTTCATTCACTGCCCACTGTGGTGTACCCTGACTCTGCCATATCCCAGAAGGTGGAAGGAGGTGCTTCACTCAAATGTTGCCTGGCTCATCCTTCTTTAATAAAGAGATTGCTTAGTTTCATTTCTCATCACCTTATTTCTCAGCTAATTCAAATAGCATCTGCTGGGCATACCAGTGGTAAGACTGGCTGCTCTTTTAGCAGATCTAATTGTTTAAGTCAATTATACACACAAGTAAACTTTTTCACATGGTAAACTATCCTGTGCCAAGGGCTGATGCTCCATGAGACTGGTGAGCCTTGGGAAAGTGGCACAGTGACCTGATAAGATTGGTGGACTGACAGTAAGAGTATGTGAGGACAAATCTAGTCCCACGAGCATCCCCAGGACAGACTGAGGTTGTTTAGGAAAGGCTTAAAGCCCCTGCATCCCCTTGCAGATCTGCTCCTGGTGTGGCACTCCAGCGAATTCTTGCACTTGCACACATTCTTCCTTGTCAAGTAATTAAAATGCAGTGGGCAAATGATGGAGTAGCAGGAAGGTGGGGTTACTAAGCATTTCAAGCAGTGGTCAGGAATTTGTTTTCCCACCCCCTTCAGAGATATGCAGTAGAAATGTAATAGTCACTTAGAGCAGAACTTCCCTATAGACTCTCCTCACTGGCCTAAATTTCAATTAAGGTGCTTGATTTGGCGTACAACACTTTGCTAACCCAGTTGTGCTTTACATCCCATATCTAAGGTCTGAAATTCTGGTGCTCAGCTCTTTTGAAGCCTCACCTCTGCAAGAGGAGCTGTAAGACCTTCTAAGCTTTTCTATTGCCCTCCATGAACTTCAGGTCCAACAACTTAAAATGAAAGAAGCTGGTTTTGCACAAAAAGGTGTTAATAAAATTAGTCTTGTTGGCACACAATATGAGGAGTGTCTTCAGCTCTGGAAGGACACAGGCATGCAGATGATATTACTGACAACTAGACAAGAGCAACAATAGATCTTCCTCATAGCGCTACCTTGCTGTGGCCAATAAGATTGTGATAAATTCTGATGCAGACTTACCCACTACTTAATTATGTAGAAATCAACCCCCAAATGTAATGCTTATCTTCGTGTAGAAGCTTCTGTCCCCCAGCAATGAGACCCAACAGCATGGTCCCACCACTGCCACTTGTTTGGAGCAAGGCTTGGATCATGCTCCTCACAGAGGACAGCTGCGCTTTTGCCAAAGTGTAGGTGCAAAAGAGATTTGCATGGACCAGAAACTTCTGCCAAAAGCTTGAAGAGATGTCTGGTGTGGATGCAGAGGCAGGTACAGCACAGCCCACAAAGGCAGATGCTACAAAATCATCAATGGCATGAGCTGAAAGTGCAAATTGCTGGGTTTTTTATGCTGTAACTTCCCCTTCAGCCCTACAGCTTTCATTGCAAAACAGCAGTAGAGGAAGTAGCCCTTGGTCCTGGTCAAGGACTGCTTCTTTTCTCCTGCATCCTCTTGACTCTCCTCTGCCAAGTCTCTTGAGGCAGTCTGAGGTCATTTCCCCATCTGAAAAATTACTGCTAGACACAAACCCCTCAATTTGTTCTAGGACTTGAGGAGTGAGATGGAATTCTTTCTTGCCGTAAAGATATTTAAGCAGAAACTCTGCTGGCAGAAATGTGTGGATTTCCTGGCCCTATCTGCATTTAGATACATTCTGTTACACAGGATGATTCAATCTTTGTCTATCCCAACAGAAGCACAAAGTAAGAAATTCCCTCTTTTTTTTTTTTTTGGATGGTTGGAGGTGCTTCTCAGAGATCACAACTTATTCTATATGTTTGTTGTTATTACTACTTATATTCCCCTAGAAATAAAATCCAAAGAATCTTACTAAGGATACATAAATATCATTATTTCTGCTCTTAAATGAATAAGTATCATTAAATCCCACTTATTATCAGTCCTATTAGTGTTGCAGCTTGGAAGGTCCATTTTCTTGCAGAAATCAGGGTGAGATACTCTTTCAACAAATCCCCAAAACTAATAATCTCTAGAATTATCTGGAAGTATCACAGTAAAAACTAGACTCATCCTCATTAATTTTTCCACTACAAGCAAAGGTTTGCCAAATGTCTTGAGAACTCACACCAAACCCAATGGCTGTTGGTCATTCCAGCTGTTGGAGCAACAACTTTCCCTACTAAGTCCCAAGTTTGTACCCATGAATTTTGTCCATGGCTAGAATTTACAGATGGCTTGGTTGCCTGGGGGCAGGGAGTAACACTTCCACACACAGTCATTTCAGCTTTGTTAAATTATTTGGCAGCTACGCTTCACATTAACAGATGCTTTTGCAAATACTCAAAAGTTGGTAGCACTTCCAAGATGGTATCCAAAGCTAATCCTGCAGTAGAAGACAATTATATGATCCTCAAAATACTTCACATTTTTTTAGAAAACACTGTCTTGACCCCTGCTCAGTGTAAATCACTAGAGGAATTTATCCTAAGTACCCTCAGATCTCATAACAAATCCCTGCTGCTTTTACAGGATCAGGCTCTTCCTTTCTGGATGGACAAACTTTGTACTGCAGGAGTGTGTGCAACATTGTTTTCCACCACCACAGAAATTCTCCTCACTTTGCTAGATTGTCATTGTTTCTTCCAACTAAATGAAACTAGACCCTCACTGAAGACTGAACTTCAAGGGGGAAATTCATACCAAAAAAGAACTGGAGAAAAAAATCCCTTGCTCCTCACTGCCTAGTGTGACACACAGACAGGCAGGATTTCCTTGATGCTCTTTTTCCAAGGAAGGATTGGAGCACTAGGAGAGGCTCCAGAGGCAGCTCTGCAAAGTCCAATCCCCAAAATACATATTTTCGCAAAACAAACCCCAACTAACCAAACTTTCCAGGAAAAAACTTACTATTTCACATACTGCTGCAGAGAGGTACCTGTAGAAATATTAGAAGGAGCTACAACTAATCTGTTAATCACTGCTATTAATAATGGATTTGTCCTTCTGTGGCTCTTTCCATCTACAGACATATCAAAGGACTAAAAGACACCAAGGTCAGCTAAGCATCACTGTGTCTCTCCTGCCGATGGGGCCAGAGCAGTTTGAGAGATCTGGAACTTGGCACCCGGGATAAAGCAGTAACTTGCCGGAGATATTAAACTCTGGAATCAGTGCCAGAAGCAGAAGCCAAACAAAGCCTGCACTGGAATCAATTTTCAGGCTTTTTTGGGATGGTTCTGTTTCACTTATTTTTTAAAACAAATATGTATTTGAGGAGCTGTGCTCATTATGGTGGTTTACTTACCGGAGGCAAAGCTCTGTCCATGGGTAATTATATTTGGGTGTCCCTTCGGAGCCTCTGCTGTGTGGCAGACTTCACCCGTGGAGCGTTCAAATACAAACACTGGAACAAGATCTTTTTTCTGAGATCCTGTTTATTTTTTGAGAAATGCTCCTGATTGAGATGGAAAATGCTCTCCCATCACCCGAAGGCCAAGAGTCCCTTCTTTTTCATGCTGGCCCCCGTTATAGACTGCCCCCCCAACCCCCAATAAATCAGTTAACGCACCTATTTTTCATAATACATTCAGCTGCCTTAGAAAAAGCCAATGAATTATTCTTGGTTTTAGTGCAACCACTGAAAATATTTCAAAGTGAAAAGGAATTGACCCAACCTACTGTGCACATTATTTATTCAGAGGTAGTACAAAAACGAGTCCCTGATGTTACTAAAACAAATCCTAATAAGTACAGAGAGCATCAATTACAGGCTTCCCTTTATAGTCCTATATATCTCTTTCCCTTTCTGGAGATAGTATCACATGTGAGGGGGCACTGAGTTGGCTTTCAAATCTATTGAGCTTTCGTAATTATAACCTCCATTTTAACCTCTTTTATAGGACACACTATACCATTTCAGGTTATGTTCCTTGAATCCCAACCAACCCTAGGAGAAAGTGGCTTTAAAGCTCAATTCTGATAAGATGTGCATAAAATGGGAAATATTAAGCATTCACAACCTTATGCATACATTACATCAGGGTGCCAAGCACAAGGAAGAGCAAAGCAAAATAGATCTTGTGAGCATCACTTGGACTTTTGCTTTTAGCTCAGTAAATATTCAGCAAGCACATAACCTGACATAATGGAACCAGGGAAATATTAACTGCAGTGAAATAGCTGGATTTTTTTTTTTTTCGTCCAGTCTGTATGGAATGTCCTTCTATTTAATCAAAAAGCTTGGAATGATTCCTAATCTATCATAAAAAATTTTAAGGACATGATTAATTCCATTGTTTAAATGCTGTTTTATTGCCATAAGAAACTCTCATAAATGATCCCACACCTTTCCCTGGGATAATTTCCTTTTAAAGTAATATACTAATTCATTTCAATTAAATATATGTAAAAGAAGATATATTTTGAAAAATGCTTTTCCCTTGCCGTTTGCTAATATAGTGAAAAAGTGTAAACCTTGGAACATTTAGCATAGAAAATATTAATTTTTGGTAATTTCTCAAGGGGACAATTTATTAAATGAAAGGCTTTTAACATTAGCTAAAAGCAGCCCTGTAAATCATGGGTGTCATCAAACTGCTTCATCACTTCATTAATTTAAAAGATTATTATATGCGTAACTGACATAATTTTGAACAATGTTACATGGTTAATTTATTAATGTAGAAAAGCAGGAATGACATGCTGAATTGATTTATTATTATAATTGTATAATTTTAGGACTTTTCTCTGTGACTTTCACCAACAGAACAAATGATTCCGGGTGAAATCGTGCCATTATTTAATTTTTTTGTTCTTTATTTTTTGAGGCAGGATTACTCACTGATGTCTGCAAGGACTTAAGAAGAGGGGGTCCAGCATGATTCCTTAGTGTTTAAGTAGAAGCTGATGAAAGACCTCCTTTACAACCATGTGATCTTGTGGTTTTTAATAAATTTAAAGCACTTTTTACCCCTTTCAGTAGTCAAAAAAGATTTTAGCTACTGTAGTTATGTTAAAAACCTGATTCTGAGTAAGCTTTCTTAAAAGATTAAAAGTATGTATTTCTAAGTTTTTCACATGCACAGAAAGATGATTTTGAGTAGTGGAGTTTGCCCAGCTCCACTGCAGACCCCAGAGCCTCGCACAGCCCAGCCCCACAGTATTTTTACTCATAATTATACTGGTAAGCAGCTAGTGCTGGCTTCGTGCCCATGATGAAAATATAATGCAACATCATCTCTGCATGGAAAGCACAGTTCAACTTGTCTTCAAAACCAGTATACCACGTTTGGGATTTATTTTTAGATTGAAATGATGCGTGACTCTGGAACCCTGCAAAGCTGGTGGAACATTCCTTGTTTCAGCCCAAAGGTGCATGTGCAAGGGACAGGAGGCACCACTGAAACTGCCTTGCCTCAAAAATCAGGAATAAGGTTAAGTCAGGATCTGACTAAAAGGGGCCCCAGATCATCACCTGAGCACAAACTTTGTGTGTTCCTTCATGAACATTGCTAGCTTGCATCCCTTTAGCAGAGCTTAAAAAAGCCCAGCAATCCTGCCTGGCATCCCAGAGCTCTGTGTGCCAGTGCTTGCAGTGCTGGTTTTCTCAGCCCGAATTGTCCAAACACATCACCAAACCCTTGACCTAAAGTTATGGGTTTTGCCCATGTTTTGGCTGAATTCCTCAGCCCCACACTCGTGCTGCATGGCTACAGTTGTGCCTGAAGCCAAGTGGTGTGGGTGCCCAGGTGACTGGGAAACACTCTCACAATGTGTTTACACCCCGAGAAACCTTATGTCACCTTCAGTAACACAAGTCTTGCTATAGGAAATCCTGTAAAGGCTCACACAGGTACGTCCTGTTTGGAGCAGCATTTATGTTGCACGAGGAGACACTGGCAGGTGCCAAAAAACATGGCAAGAGTCAGGCAGAGTAACTTCAGCCTGAGCCATCTGTGATGCCCTGGTTAGACCTCCAGTGCCCACTCCCACTGGACACAGGCCCTCATGGGTCCATATAACCACTAGCATGATACAAATGTCCCCAAACTTTAGGTCACCTCCAGCCTGACTTAATGCTAACAAGGAGATCCCTGAAAGTTTGTGTCATCTCCAGCCTCACCTAATGCTCATGTTAAGCAGCCAAACCAAGCCTTAGGGTTTTGATTACAGCCTGAAAGGACCAGGAGTGGAATGGATACACTAACATCAAGGACAAATTGGTTTTGTTAAAACCCACCTCATCAGCTGCACTGAGTTCCGCTGTACTGGTGTGTCCCTGAGCTGTGGGCACCTATGTCAAGCCAGGAGTATGGGGCTGGGAGTGGGGAAATGGGGACTGGGAGTGGGGAAACGGGGGCTGGGAGTGGGGAAATGGAGGTTGCATGCTTTGATGCTCATGTGGGGTGTAAAAACCTGGGCATGTCCCCAGACTCCTCTCTTTCATCCATTTTGAGTTATGTTTAGATGACTAGACACCCAAGTCTGGCCTCTAAGAGGGCTATCTCAGGTGCAGATTATAAGGACAACAAAAAGCAGAGAATTTCACAGTGAATAAATTTAAAATACAAGTTAAAAACTGGACTGTTCCAGAGCACTGGTTGAGGTCCTCCATCATCAAATGGTGTCACAAGAGCATTCTGGGCAATTACTGACAATTTTTAAGAGAGTATTTTTCTTTCCCTGTAATCTTACATAATGCCTTTCATATGTAATACCTTGAGCATATGCAGTATGCAAAACACTCTACCAACTGTATACAGACAGAAATCATTTTGCCATTAAGCACAGCCATGGCCAGGGCTGCAGAATGGTGACCAGATGGTCCGAGCACAGCACAGGCTGCAAGACTAAAGAGCTCGGGAAAAATTTTAGCTGGGGCAAGCCCAGGCTCTTATGAAAAGCACCATGTGGTTTTTAATGTGCACGGAGTGAAGACAGGACCTCTGATTTTAAGATACTACCCCCCAAGATGTAAATTATCCAGAAAGGCATCCTTCATGCCATGAAGTTTCAGCCCATCACTCACGTATATTATTTCAGTGCTCACAAGTTATATAGGGCATATTATAAATCTCCAATTATCTCTGGCATGTGCACAGTTGACTTTTATTTTTGATGATGTTAGTTTTTAATTTTTTTTCCTAAGGGTGTCACTAAGGACATGGGGAAACAATTTAGGAGATTAAAAAAAAAAAAAAAGAAGGAAATATTTGAGCCAAATGCTTTCTTACAGGAAACATTTATTTGCACTTGAGTGTCTCATCTAACAAAGTTCCCCCATATTTTCCCACAACAGACAGGAACTTGTCTGCATTAGCATTTTAAGAAATGAATCCTAAGGACCAGCAAGTGTCAATATGCTGTCACAAGTGGGATTGATGGCTCTTAACAGAGCTCTTCTCACATGAGTGCAAATAACTGTCTTTCAGTTCATCACAGACATTTTGGTCAACACAAACTTTTCATATATTCACATGGCCTTTAAAATCCTTACAAAAGCAAAACAGAGGGGTTGGTCCTGTCTTAGCACAATTAGTGGCAAAATTTCTCTTTGCCTGATGGAGAGAAAATGAGAGCCTAATTACGAGCAAATGGAATATTGTAATTTTCTGCAACCTGATCTTACAGATCACATCACAAATAGAGAGCTTAAAAGGTGAGCTAGAGGGAATTTATAGAGAACAACAAATTTAAAAAATGATTCAGACACTCTATGTGATCTTGACTGGAAGTGTGTTGGGCAAAAAGAACTGTGTTTGATCTGAATATTTAGTGCTGCAAACATCTGCTAACCTTACTACAAAATTGCAGTTTGGTTGTCATAATTAACAACCACATGATGCTGTTCTACATGTGATAGTCACAAAATTAGAAAAAGATGGGATAGTGGAAGCACTCAATTAATGTAATTCCTAGATGTTTTATAGTACTAGTGTGTTACTCTCTTAGCTTCTCCCTTCTCTCCTGACACAGAGGAATCCTGTTTTGTTTTGTTGGGTCTTTTTAAAGAAAGATATTTTAACCAAAGTGACAGCCTAGTTACAGACTTTCTTTCAGTGCAGATTGCCACTGGTAATGTCAGCAGCTTGAACATGAAGCAGTGCCCTCACTATGACTGAAGGAAATCTGAAAGCCTCTCCCACTCTCAAGCTTAAGACAAATCCAGACATGCAACAAAGATGAGAACAACAGAGTTCAACTAACAGCGTAAAGCTGCAAGGTTCAGTGTAACACTGGCTATGCCCATGCAACAGAAGTTTCCTGGATTACAGTCACAGGCAGTAACTTAATTCAGATAATTAACCATCCATAAACTTCCCAACAAGAACATATGCAAAGTCAACGACACAGTTCAGGGGTACTGTAGCCTGCCAGAAATGGGGAAGAACAGGAGGGTAAAGAAAAAAAAAATATTTTTTTTGTTTCAAATATGTTCTTGTCAGGACAGGGTAAACCGAGGAATGCCAGATATTTTTGGTGAAAAACAAAGTAACAACAAAGACCCATCAATATTTTCTACCAACACTCACCTCCTGCAACCACACTTAGTAAATCAACCTTTTCAGACCAAAAATACTACAATCCAAAGAAACTTCTGACAGCTATTTGGTTTTGGATGCCCCTTCTCCCAAGACATCAACACCTTCCCAGCTAAATCAGCCATGAAAAAGAGAAGTTCACAAGACACCAATGCATTAGTTTTTCAGTGCAAGTCTGGATGTGGTAGACATTCACCACTTCCCCATGTTGGATTCTCCAGGTGCCATTTCCACCAGCACTGGAGACCTTTTGGCATCAGATCCAACTTCTCCCCAGCTCCTCCAGCAGAGCAGCCTGTGCTCAGCCTCTCGAGCCCCAGGGAAGGACTGGCTGGGTCTTCAGTGCAAGCAGAGGGTTGGCAATAAAAGGAGGGGTTTTGTGTTCGAATGTTTCTCTCCGTGGCTAGCAAATACACTAATGATGCATGGCCTTCCATTGATTCATCTCCCAAACAAGGCATCTGAGCTGTGGAGAGCAACAGTGCCACGGTTGTCAGATTTGGCTTGGCTTGGACTTAGTCACTGATGTCACAGCTAATGTTACCACCTGTTTCCCCGCTTTCCTTAGTGGCAAGGTATTCGCATCCTCTCCTCTTCATATTCATTCCTTGCTTTTACTACTCATTTTCTTCCCTTCTCTTTCCTTCTGCTTCCCTCCTTCCCCCTTTCCCAATTTCTCTTTTTTTTTTTCCTCTCATACTCTTTCCTCTTCCACCATGACCACTTTATTTTCCCTGAGTCAAAAAGCTAATGCAAAAATCTGACAGAAAAACCAAACAGGTGAGCTATTTAGACTGATCTTAAAAAGGCAACACCTCTGGACAGAGAAGTCACATCCCTGAATTCCAAAATTTACCAAGTGGGAGATAATTTGGGGGAAGTATCCCTGTATGACGCTCTTGCTCTTACATTCCTTCCAGATGTTGTAGGTCCCCGTAGCAGATGAGACACTGGGTTAGATTTTTATTTTTGAACCCGTATGGCTTTTCTTATGTTCTTTTTTGAACCTAGGAATCAGATATTAGCCTCTTTATAGTGGGAAAGCTCTCTGTAGTGAACCATATGAAATTGAGATGAGTGTTGTCCCTGAGGAATCATCCACACCATCTGTTGGAGACAGGATTATGTTTCCTTAAACCCAACCTTTACAGATGTGTCTCCTACAGCGGTGATTCCACATAGTTACTGAATATTCTGTTCCAGTGCTTAACTGTTTTTGGTATGAGGAAGTTCTGTAATATCTCATCTAAATCTCCTTTACTGCATATTAAGCTGATTATTTCTAATCCTTCCCTTAAAAGATATGGACTAAATTCTCATTGCCCTCTCCTTTCTACTAACCTTGCACAGAGCAGAAGACTGTCACCACTCTCTTGCTAGCTTAAAAGAATCACATGCTATCAACTTTTTCTGGTAATTTCATCCCGATATTATAGAAAACTTAAATCTTCTTCTCTCCAGAGCAAGCTGTGCTCCTTCTGCTCTGCAAGAGGCAATAGGGCAGGCTCTGAATTGTCTGGGAGAAAATGGCAGAGTCCATAAAGCAGGCAGGATGCCCAGAGAAGATTTATGGCCAAGGCACTCAGGAGCTGTGTTGTGTGAGTGTTTCTCTTGGAAAGCTCTGCTCTCGGGGGCACAGCCAGCCCTTACCCTGCCCCCCTGGCAGCGGGGCTGCGGTACCGCTGCCGTCCCTCCGGCAGGGTATGGATGGGTAATTAACCTTTTTCGGGAGGAGTGCTGGAGACTACTAGAGGCAGAAGGGAAAACAAACATAAAATAAAGTCCAGGCAAGAGGGTAATATTTCCATCATCAAAGCCGACATACTGCACTGCGAATCCTTTGAGCAGCAGAAACCTGATGTGCAAACCCCGCTGAAAGAGAAATCTTTGTATGAGCCTTTCTTGTAGGATAATTTTAGACTTTGGCACTTCTTTTCACAAGGACAATTTTAAATCTGGAATTTTAAACAGGCATCCAAGGCCATTAGGTCATGGAATATGACTTCTTCTGAAATGGAGGCCAATGAATTTCACCTACCTACCTCTACAAACATATTTGCAAGGAAAAGTTTGTTCACAAGTGGGAGTTTCTATAGGAAAACCTATATGCTTGGGAGGACAGACAGGACACCAGGCAACCCAACTCCTTGAAATACTGGACTCTGACACCAATAGAAGATTGCTCAGAAAACTGAATCCTTCCCACTCTATCTCATTTGTACTATCCTCCTGGATAAAGCCACCAGCACTCATTTCTCCAAGCTAGACCTAGGCAGACCCCTCTGGGACCTTCCAACAAACAGAAACTCCTCAGACCTGGTACCTAGTGTTGCTGGAGCATGTTTGCTGGTTTTGCATGGAGGTGGGGTGGATTTTGCTACAAAAGTTGACAAGAACAGGGAAAAAAGACTGTAATAAAGCTAATACATCCCTTTGATAAATTTATTAAAAATCTCTGCTTCTCCCCTCTCCTAAACAAGGACTGGTAATGCTTGGTTTTATTTTTCTCATGAAAACTCACACTGAGATATTTACTCTGGGAGAAGATAGAATGAGAGAAAGAAACAGGAGACCCTGAATGTATCTTGGATGCTCCAGTGTATTTGGATTTGAATAGATTTTTCTCTTCTTTACAATTCAACTAAACTTCTTGTGCCTTTTCTGTTTAGCCTCCCAAGCAAACAACATAGGAATTTCCACAGCTCTAGTGCTGTTGCTTAGGAAGGAGATGTCAATTGAAGAGCTGCTTTTCTTTTATTAACTCCCCTTTTTAAAGGACATTTCCAAGGTTTTGGAAGTGCTAGTGAGGCAAGGGACTGTGCCATCAGAGAGGCAGTGTATCTAAGCATAAGCACACAAATGGTGGAAAGCTGCATATCCTTTCTGTACCTGCTTTTCTGTACCTTCCTACCTCTTTCCACAGTTTCCTTGTTTCTGGTGAGAGAAATCTTTCCTAGCCCTCTTCCTTCACCATTCTGTTTCCCATCTCCCTTTCCCTTGTTTAAAACGCTTTAGGTGATGATCAGCTTTGTGTCTCCTTTCTGAGATGCTTTGACTTTGACCATTGGTAACACTGCCTGGGAAGATGAAGCAGAGCTGGGGGTGGAGAGGGAAAGAGGGACTGATCTACACAGCTGTGCAGTGCATCCAGAAGATAGTGGGTTAGTAGCTCTTCACTGAAGTGTTTCAGTGAAAATCACTACAGAGTATCAAAGTGTAAACTCCTGCCAAGCATCAAAGAAATTTATTGGCCAAAGCAACACACACGAGCATTTTTATGCTTGAATAGTGATGCTTCTGAAGGGCTAAATAAATGTTCAAGTATAATCACAGTTCATGCGTGTGTTGATGGAAAAGAAGATATCACAGAATTCAAAACAAACCAGCAGAACAATAAAACCAACAAAACCCTCAGTTCTGCCTCCCTCCCCCGCAAGGTTAAAATCTCTTCAAATCAAGAGAGACCGCATGGGCAGACAACTATGGGAGGCTTTACATTGATGTTTTCTTTCTTTGAAAAGGCTTTAAATGCTTTTCTCATGTTTTTACAAAAGCTTTTACATTTTCCAGGGGTTCTCTTTCTGTGTGAATGCCACCACTGGCAAAGGAAAGGAAATTCTTCATGTCCTTTTGTTGGAATTACGTCAGGGGCTTCATGAGAAAATTCCACGTGCATGGAGCCCTGCATGAGCTCCTATAGATGGCAGGGAGGGAAAATCAATCCCAGCCGAGGAAAGGAACAGATGTTTCATTCATGGCTGTATCAACAAAGTGATATTAATCAATAAGGAGATCCATTCTTTACCCCCCACAGCTCATTGCTTGGCTCAGCTGGGCAGAGTCCAAGGGGATTCTTCAGCTCATGCAAGCGGGCATGAAACTGGTCCCAAAGTGCAAGCCAGGCATGCTTCTACCAGCCTATGCTCATGAAAGGCATGCAGACTTAACCTAGACATCCACAACCAGTTAGACTGGTGATTATTACATTTAGAATCACAGCTGGTTCAAAGAGAGCTTACCATTAACCAGTGCTCAGTGCTTTGATGTCCATCCCCAACATGCTTTTTTAATGATTATGGAGTTATTAGGAGGCATGGCCTGCAGAAGACATTCCCCAGAAGTTGCATGGACTCATCCAAAACTCCTCTACATCTGAGCTGCAGTTGGTGGCAGAGAGAGATGAGTGGAAAAAAAAGTCAGTAGTTGGGAAATGGAAGGAAGGGAAGGATTAAATGAAAAGCTCTGCCAGGATGCAGCCATGGGGAGCAAATTCACCATTAGCAGATCAGCTTGAGTGAGGACTAAGTTTAAAGGGTCAATGACTAGCAGACAGCTGGCACTCAGCTGGTGATGCTGCTGTGGGGTGTGCTGTTCCAGCACTGGTCATAAACAACACCAGGATATGTTCTGGATTTTTTTATTATTATTATTGTTTTTTGAAGTGACTTGTACAGGAAATTTTTCCTCATCACACGTGAAAGCTGTTCCAATTCCCTGAAGTAAGAGACTTGGCAAGTCAATTACAGGGAAAGTAGAATTGCTGAAGCATATGAACGAATTTTAACAACATGCAAGTGTAACTTTTATTGCCAACAGTAGATGCACACTGGAATTTGAGGGGGGGAAGAAACCGTGATGAAGTGGCAAAATGCAGTTGTTTTTCTTTATCTCCAGAGAATGCTGTGGTTTCATTTGCAAATGAATCATTTTGTTGTGATTTATTCACTTTGTAAATGGATCTGATTTATTATCCCAGGGGATTTGAGAGATTTTTTTTTTTTAGTAAAGCAAGTTATCAAGCTGGCTTACAAATACAGGCAACATAATTGCACCAAAATGTTTGAAGAAGATCAAGTTAAGGTGTCACCTGCCAGAACATTTTGGCAATGAAACTGAATAAAATCCAAGAATACAAGAATATAAACAAAAAAGCAAACAACCTCCAAACCAACTGAGATATCAAAAAAGCAAACAACCTCCAAACAGATAGATAGATAGATAGATAGATAGATAGATAGATAGGCAAAAACAAGAAATAGAGAAAAATGGGATTTAGACAAACTAAACACAGACCCACCAGTTGTTAAAAGAGCCTTTAAAGGAATACTCTCCCTTGGAGCACTGTGTTCCTGGGCACTATAATATCAACTTTGACAGAGTAATTAAATTGTTTAATAATCAAACCTGGATCTCATTTATATGTCACATGAACGTGGTAAAACAGAATGCATGGAAAGCGTGCTGTAAAATAAGATGTGGTTTATTTCATATCACAAGTTTGCTGGTAATCAGATAGTTCATATCACAGGGAAAAATGTTAACACCTACCATAGAGACTTTATACAGCCAGCAGATTTGCTAGCTTGAATAGCTTTCCTACCCTCTCAGTCTTTATATTTTTTTTAACTTTCCATCCCACTGAGAACAAGGAAGTAGTGCCAAATCCACATCTCAAGACTTGGTGGAAAGGTGGTTCAATTAACTCAGGAACTCCTACACCTAGCTGCAGAAGAAAGCTTTCCAAAGATGTAATTGTTATGCTTAAAACTATACAGAATCTATCATTTTGGCAACAGTTTAAAAGTAGAGGTGGGCCTGGTCCAGACATAAACAGCTTTTCTCAGGAGTTTTTAACATCTTGCTTCCCTTCCTATGCTTGTGGCAAATGAACTAAATGGAGGGTTTCAGCATCACTGCCATAAGAAAGATGCAAAGTTTTGCCATCTATTCTCTGCCTCAGAGGTACTCCCTTTAAGACATCCACTACAGCAGATGAAACCCCTGCAGCCATGCACAAGTCTACAAACCATGTCCCACTAAGAGAAATATTTTTGTTACGAAGCAGCTTTTCTTCTCAGCACAGAAGAATGGACCAATGCTTGGTTTTCTGCCACAGAAGAATTCATTTTGATAATGTGGCCACATCTCCTGGCAGGAGAGGTCTCAAAGTTCATTTTAGCAGCAAGTGGAACACCTCCCACTTAGAAAGTTAGTGTTCCTGCAGCAGGTTGGAAAGAGTTTACAATAGGCTTTGATGCCTTTGCTCAGCCACATTTCCTCTTCCAGGATTTGTTGGGAAGAGGGGGAGGGAGAAAATAGAATAGGTTCCAAACCCTTTACTATCTCTTCTGAGCTTGTTGTCTTTTGTAAGCCACAAAGGACAGATTTTCTTTTGTAAATCCTTAGTAATTAAATGAGTACTTCACTGGCTATATTCTTCAATGGTCTTGTTTCCTAGGTTTTGCCTTTGACAGTCATATTTTGCAAAGGCTGCTGAGATGACTGGGCACCTTACCCTACTTAATGCTAAACCAATTGATGCCCGTGCACACTGCATGAAGGAGGAAAAGTTTCATTAATGGCACTTCATTAAAGAACTGTGCTGGAAAGCCCTAAATGTGACCGAACCAACCAAAATCCAGAGCGAGCTGTCTATTAGGAAAGCAACAAAGACAGTTTCGGAAACTGAACTCTGGCTCCACTGCAGCGGATTAGGAAGAGTGATGGGATTAGTGTTTAATGACCTGGGGCAAGAGACAAAGGGAATTTCGACAAAGAGGCTTAGATATGGAAGAATTAACACTCTCTATCCCAGCCATGCCTCTGATGACTTCCAGCATTCTTTTCTGGCTCTGCTGAAGTCTGGGGAGGGGAAAGGAAAAAAAACAAACCCAAATGACTAGTGGGGCTTTAATACCTCCTTATCCTTTTCTTATCACAGTTCTTTCTCTTTTTAAAGAAAGAAAAGATAATTTAATTTTTCTTAATCAATGCAGTAAGCAAAGTTGCTTAGGGCTCGTGCCTCAGCACATTGCAGATAATCTCATCCCTAACCACACATTCATTAGGGATGTTACAGACCTCTCTCTTTATATATATATTTTATACATCCCTATATTTATATATACATGTAAATATGCTTATGCAGATAAAGCACATAGTTTTAAAATTACTTAGCACAGAATTTGCCTGCCATTGCATGGACTTGAGAAATACTCCTTGATTTGAGGTTATCTTGCATAATAAGAAGCAGGGTGAAACAGGCAAGCATTTGCTCATAGAGTTAATCACAGGCTTTCCCAAAATGACATGATTCAGAGAAGGACATGCATCAATGATTGGTAGAGCCCAGAAGCCTGACTTTGCATACAGAGGGTGTAACTCCATTGAAGGAGCTCTTGATTAACCTCAGCATAAGGGGCAGAGAATGCAGACTAAGCAGGAATTGTTTAGCAGGGAAAATATCTTGAAGCTAAAAACAATTAATTAAAAAAGCCCAGTAACGAAGCCGATGTCCCTCAACTATGGCACTGAGACATTAACTAAAATATTTGAGCCCTGAGCAGCACTCCAGTCTCTGACCCTTTGGGCACCAATGTCAAGGAGGCACTGCTTAAATAAATACACAACAAGCACCAAACACCCATGAGGAATGAGCTTAGGAGGACCTCTCCTGAGAAGTAATGCGCTCCTGCTTTGCTCCAGGAGCCTTCCCAGCCCGCTGAGCCAAGGCAAGCACCTGCACCTCTCTGAACCAGGGCCCTTTATAGCTGCTGGTCTGTGTTTCACAGAGGCCGAGCCATCCTACAACTCTGCAAAATTTTCCTGCACTGTAAACCAACTCAACATGTAGTTGGGTTTTTTTTTGTTTTTTTTTTTCCTAAACCAACCCAAAGTGCTCACAGAAAAGCTAGGTATTCATTTCACATGTTAGCCAATATGAAATGCTCCCAGAGCAGCTTTAGACTCCAAGGTATTATTTAACCAGTGTGGTTTAGTAGGACAATGGCAGCCCCCTGCCGTAATCCATTCAGGGGCAATACCATCAGTCAGTGTGAAATTAAATACATTACAGGGTAAGAGCTTAATGCGTTTTATAGGCAGTTGTTCATCCACATCAAACTTTAGCTTTTAAAATCCTAACATTTGATCCCACAACAGGAACCATGGCTCGAGAATGAGATTGGCACATTTGCACTGCCAGCAGGGCAGGAAAAGCAGAGCATAGTATTTAGTGGAAAATGCAATTGCCTGAGAGAGGAAAATGATGGGATTGAGAGAGCTCTGCAGAGCCACATAGCTTGTAGTACATACACAGGACTGGAAAGAATAAATACAACCCCAGCTCTGTCTGGCTATGGGTCATTAGAATCAGTATTTCCTACCACTGTGAAAATGGGTTTCACTTATATAATAACAACAACAACAACAATAACTACAAGAGGGTTGTTTATTTAAATTCATCCATACAGATTTTGGTTCTGAAAACCAAGGTATGGAAATATGGTAAATACAAATCCAAGGCTGGATGTCTATGGGTTATTAGAGTCAGTGTTTCCTACCATGGTGCGTGTTGGTTTCACTTATAGACTTATATATAATGTAAAAATAATAATAGGGGTTTTCTAAATTCAGTTTTGGTTCTATAAACTGTTCTAAGGAAAATCCTTAAGTCCCCAAGGATTTTGGTGGGACTTTTTGCTTAGGCAGGGGGTATTCCCATGTTGGAGCCCACAGACTCAGGGCTTTTTGCTGGCTAAGTGCTCTCCCTTGACCCAGCTGCCAGGTCTTGCATGGAAGTTGTGTCCATCTACACCCTAAAACCCAGATGCTCAGGCTTCTCCTTGCCAGAGAAACACCTTAACCTGTGAAAATAGTTTGCAGGAGAAAGGTGCAGAAAACACCAAACAGAGGAGCCTGTTATATTCTGCTCTCTGTTACACTTGCTTAATGCAGGAGTAAATTCCATTTGCTTCAGCCGAGTTACTCCGGATATAAATAGGGGTAAGTGAGATCAGAGCTAGGTCCTTAGAGAGCCCTCTCCCTTCTGTGATGCTGCTTCTTAAAATGAAGCACTGATAAGACCCAGTGGTAAAAAAATGATTATTTAAAATATCTTCAGAGCTATCTGTTGCCCAAAATGGCTTTTAACTGGTGAAAGAACATCAAACATTTAAAAACGCATAATCTGCTCTCAGCACCAGCACACAGTGCCAGGAATATTCGTCAGCCTTATGTTTTTGGATCATATGTCACAGTGGATTATCTGACACTCCACGAACACTGCCTGCTTCCTCCAGTTGCGGCTACAAAACTTGTTCTCAGGCATGTCACTGGATGCTACAAGCACCAAGAAGTGGGCTCTGCCCTTACAGAAAGGTTATTTATTGTATCTCCCCAGCCTATGAGCAAAACTACCCCTAATATCCTGATAACCCTCCCCGTTTGAGCGGAAAGAGCAACTTTGATGAGTTTTCTTTAGTGATGAACATTTGGATAACTCTTTAAAATGTTCCAGGGCTCCAGATGCTATTAATCCAGCGGTGTGAGCTGAGGGTTGTAAGCTCCACACCTAAAGAAAGGCTTTATTGCCTAAGGTGAGTGGGTGGGGAACTCTTCAGACTGTGAAGGGGGTCAGTGAAGATACTGGCAAGCACTGCAGCTGACTGAAGACAATGGGGGAAGGGGGAAAAAACCCAAGGATTCCAGGATATCAAAAGAACTGGATTTATTTGCAGACCCATGTTGTCTAGTTAAGTGTTGACAAGAAAGAGAAGTCTGGGATCCTCCTTTGCAAAACATTTAATCTAGTCAGAAATATTTTAATTCACAAGAAAAAAATCCTATTTCTTTTTAGTATCCCATCCTGATGCCAAGATTAGTCACTGTGCATGATGTGCTTTCCTGGGAATGATGTGGAAGAGCCAAGAGGAAGAAAACCTCTCTGCCACATAGTCACCTGCCCCTTTTTTTGCATGATTCCTCCTTTCTTTTGACTCTTTCTTGTCCTTCACTCTGCACACTCATTAGTGCACACCTAAGGCTCAGTCCATTCCCAACCTGAAAGCTCTGGAGGCATGGAAAATTCATATATCCTGTATATTCTTCCTAAAGACACCCTGTTTCTCTGATTCCCAACAGCAATTTCCACACATGCCTTGCACTCTTTGTCAATGCACAGGGAAGCCCAGATTCAAAGGCTCTGAATTTCCTTCATTTCTCCACATCTCCTTTCCTGAACTGGGAAATTGCCAGATTAAACGTGCCCTGAGGTGTCACCGGTTGCCCTTGCTTCCATTCTGTTCCATGTGCACGCTCTCAAAGATGATGCCACACAGCACAATGGCAATTGCAGCTTGTGGAAAGCTCCTGGGAAGGCAGCAGTGGACCAGCCAGAATGTGGAAAGCACGACTGCAAGAGTACCCAAACCTCCCAGTCCTGTGAATCACTTACCCTGCTGCCAAGAAGAGCCAAAGGGAATGGCTGCTCCTTGAATGGCTCATGGCCAACAAAATCCAGTTGTACTTTTTGGATCCTGTGCTGAGCTGCAGAGCAGGGTGACTCAGAGATTTGATAAGGGTCTCCTTATCAAGAGCCAACCCAGCCACCACAGCAGGGCTGGTTCTCCCAGCAGCTCTTGGGCAAGCCCAACTCCAGCTGAGACACAGGTCTCACAAGAGCCTAAGAGCCAGCCTCTTGGCCAACCCTATTTTGATTCATACCAGGGAGGAAGCCACGTCCTGACCCTGTATGTCTATTTTCCAGGATGTGGAAATAAACTCTTAAATTTTCTTCCCTTAAAACACAGTTTTGCATCCACCAAGAAGTCCATGTTTGGTGTCTGGAAGCCCAACAGGCTGGATCAGCACTGTCCACTAGTCATTAGCAGAACCAGAGGCACTAGTTGTCAAGATTGTGGAAGTGCAGTTTGTTTTGCAATTTTTTTCAGTGAAATGTGATAATTAAAAATTTAAAAAACAATTAGAAAGAACAATGAATATATTCAAAGGCAAACACATATTTTTTTCTCTTCAAGCAGGAAAAAAAAGCTCCCCCAAACTTATTTATTACAAAACCTTCAAATATAGAACATAGCTATTGGGGGGGAAAAAAAGAGCTACCAAACATTAATTGTCAGTTTTATCTCCAGCTCTAACACACTTTTGTCTCTAATATCTGAAATGCCTAATCATCCAGCAGAATTTCTAATGCAAGAGAAACCTAAAAGTGCTAATCAAAGCTGGGTCTTTCTCCAGCTGCAGGTTCCAACACTGAGAAATTCCTGGGAGCAGGGAAATGGCCTCAGGCTCTCACACCAGTTCTTCCACCTCCCACCCCAAATTGCCATCCCACTCTTAACTGTGCCCCCTCAGCATTTCTGGGTGGGTCCTGAAAACATACACATACTTCTTTGCCACTCCTTGTCTCAGCTGTAACCTGCGGCTGTCTCGCCTGAACCATGACCTCACCCCAACGCACAGGTGCACCTCGGGGCTTTTTGGGAAAAACTATATTTCTCACAAAACAGGTGTCTGTGCCTGCAGAAAGGCAAGTGGAAAAGTACAATGGAGTGATCTGTGTTTTCCAGACCTAACACCATTATTTGTCCTCCACAGCTTTACTTGTTATCCTGACAGCATCTTTTCCATGAACAGGACTACTCGGAGCTCTTCAGAAGCTACTTTCAAACTATCAGAAGGCAAGTCCTCTCCAATCCCAAGCCACCCTCATGCCCAACAAGTGTCAGTACTTTTGGGTTGGGATGGAAACCTCAAAGCATTATTCATAGAGTCAGAAACAAGAAGACAAATAAAACAAACTAAACATTTTTATCACTGTGATGCTGGGGACTGTGGCTCCTGATTTTAGACCCTGACACATAATATACCTTACATACACTTCACCCTGGGACTGTGTCAGCAGCACAAGGTTCCTGCCTGGTTTGGTGTAGAGGGGACCAGACCCATGTCTGTTAAGTAAAGAAATTACAAAATTATTCTGGCTTTCCAGTGGTGAAACTGAGAAGGTGATGCAGCCCTGAATTAAACCTGGCAAAAATCCACAAAGCTTGGTTTTCTCAGACATTGAGAACAGAAGTGGTGACAGGGACCCACCTCTACATGATTCGCCCCCTTAAAAAAAAGAACAGAAGTGGTGACAGGGACCCACCTCTACATGCTTCGCCCCCTTAAAAAAACCCACCAAAACACCAAAACAAAACAAAATATATAAAAAAACCAAACAAAACAAAACAAAACAAAACAAAAAACCAAAAAACCAGAAAAACCTCTACATGCTTCGCCCCCTTAAAAAAACCCACCAAAACACCAAAACAAAACAAAATATATAAAAAAACCAAACAAAACAAAACAAAACACCAAAAAACCAAAAAAAAACACCCCACAAACCAATCTCCCAAAAAACCCAAACCAACCCAACAAAACAAAAGAGAGAAAAATCCTTTGTGGTTTCTCCATCAACAAGTAGTAGTAGAAAGCTGACCCGCTTTCAAGATGTTTCTGGCCAAATTTTGGTATCTTCTTAAACCTGGAAATCCCAGCTATGGGGATTAACTATTTACTATCCAAAAAAACTCATACCTCTTAAATTTCTTCTGTCCTTCACTTTTCTCAAGCCGAAGAATTACGTGATTTCACCAAGGTGAAAAAAAGTTCATAACCTGTCTCCATGACTGTCCTGTCTGGATGTATTCTTTACATGACGCTGCTTTCAAAAAAAGATAATATACCAGCAGTCCAATACATTGGACTGTTAAAATAAATGGATAACTTAAAAATAAAAGTTGGAGATTTTTGTCTATAAGAACCATAAAAATACATCATTCTGTAAAATGAAAAACTGAAATGCTACCCACCACTTCTGCAAACACAACAATTTCAATGTGTAAATATCTTCAGCTTTCCTACAGTCACCAGAGGAAGAATATTATTCTCTAGGGCAGACAGAAAGATCCAAGGCCAAATAAATGATGCTAAAGCCTCTGAACAAAAATGAGCTCTGACTTTCCTTTATGGAGCCCTTTGAAAGCTCCAGCTACATTTAAACATCTCCTCCTCATCCCCTCCATGTTTCCCCCACTTATTTCAGCTAACAGATGCTCAATCTCCCAGCAGCTGGCTGAAATGCCAGACAAGGTTCTCTCTTCCTAGAAATGCTTATCTGCACAGAACAAAGCAGCATCTTGCCAGTCACATTTAGTGATGTCTTGAGGTGCTCTCTTAAGCAAGAAATCACCAAATACCAGTGGCTGTCTTGGCTCTGGGCATTACCCTCTGTTAGTGTACTTGTCTTTCCCCACCATAAAATGTTTGTTGGCAAGAGTGAGCACCTACACTTACATGGAAGGCAGACTCACACACCACGAGGAAGGCTTTTTCCCGCCCTCCACCCCCCTTTATGAATTGCTGTCTTTGATCCATTTTTCATATGTTTCCCCACGCAAGTGCACAAAGACAAATATTCATTGTAATATTTATGAACGCAGCCTGATAGTTACTATGGTTTCAAAGAAAACAGGAAAAATGGGCACAAAACTGGATGCGCTTCACGTCAGGCAGCCATAGGTATGGCACATGTTATAAATTCTGTTCAAACTGACTCACTTCTTTCGATGAGGTAAGTGTTGACGTTAGACAATTTGGTGGGGAGCATTTATTTCTGCATTTATTAAAACGTCAGTAACAGCAGGAGTAACACCTCCTAAAAGGCTTGCAGGTGCTTGTCTTCAAAAATGCAACATTTGAAGAGGATGAAAAGGCACAAACTACATTTGAAATTATTCACCAGTGGCTGGAAGAGAATAGATATATTTGGGTGATTAATTAATACATGTGATGCACAATTGACATTGCTCAAATCCAGGGGACTGCCCAAACTGCTAAATTTCAGCATGTCCAGAATGCTCTGGAGAATCAAAGCAAAAAAGAAGGATTTGTGCAGATCTCAATATGCTGCCAAAACAAAACATTTAATTTATTCAAGGGACATGCTTTCGACATACCCAAATGCAGGTAAGTACTACCTCTGAAATGCAAAGTACTCGAGTGAAAAGGAAAGGGATGAAAAATATATCAGTAAAAATGCATTCAATATATAAAAATAACTCTGCAGAGGTCAGGCATTAAGTGGAGGCAATGTCTAGTGGCTACAGATGAAGCCTTGGGCTCAGGCTGGTACCACAGCAAGATTTTTTCATTCTGTCTCTCTGAAAACCTTTCAGGAGGCTACATGCATCCCCATTTGCTCAGTTTGCCAAAGAAATTGGTAAGGCCGGAATAAGACGCTGGCTTGTTCACATCAGAAGGAAATATAAACTGAGGTCAAGGAAACCACAACATCTGGAACGTGAGAAAAGGATTTACTGTTAAGGGCTTAATGAACTCTGAAAATAAAGTTCTCAACTCTGCTAATTTGTTTGGGCTTCGAAGAGGAATAAAACATAAAGCTGGAAGAAGGTTTTATGGCTCTCCCAAAGAAATAAGAACTACATCTGTGCTAAAATTAGCCAAACCCAATGACAGTAGGGAGTGTGTCACTATTACTTAGCCGATGCTAGGAAAAAAGGCTACATTGTAACTGCTGGCTGTTTATGTGCAAATTATTGTGGGAAAAGAGGAATTATGGACTCTTAGGCTTTGCAGCTGTGGGAAAGACAGTATTCCCAAGCTGGTGGGGGGTGGGGCTGGGTGGGGATATGCAGGTTCTTGCAGGTAATAACGATGTGGCTAATGCCAATCACTCAGTATTGGACGGATGGAAGGATGCATCTGTCCTCTCATTTTAGTTTGAATTAGGAATGTGTACAACTATAGCACTTTGATTCAAACCATGAGCTGTTTTCATGGTGTGCAAAGCAAAGATCCATTCAGATGAAACGAAAGCTGGAAGATATATATTTAATGCATTCCAGGCACTACACCAGGCACTCAGTCCATGGGAACCAGATGAGAGCTAATCCCGGGGAAACCCTTCTACAGCGCATGCACAGCATTGGCTGTCTTGCTCTATACATTCATTGTGACTTTGCTGCCCCTGTGCTAAAGTAAACAGCAGCAAAGCATAGCCATCATCAATTGTTTGGGCTATTTCTACAGAGCACCTCATACCTTCAGGCATCAGTTCTTCCCTTCATTCCCTCAAAGAACAGCATCTAGTCACCAGTGAGGCCAGGGACAAGAAGCTGGGTGAAGACACAGGTACAGATTGTTCCCAGGGAGCTTTTACTGCAGTGATGTGTCCAACAAACAAGAAGTAAAAAATCCTTTTTAGATTTTGCAGCTCACTCCCACAGAGTAGCGAATGCGCTTTTCTTGCAACTGTCAACACGAAGAGCAAAATCTTCCCTTGCAAAAATGCCACAGATTTGATCCCAAGTCTCCTCACTGGGCTAATCAGATCCAATTCTGGTGTTTGACCCCCAGGAACAGGATCTAATTAGGATTGACACATGCTTCCCTACTTGTAGCAAGGGGCCATCTTCTGCCAGATAATTGGAACTGTAATAACTACAGTGATCCAGGCTGGGAGGTCAGTGGAAGGAGAGCATATGGAGTAGCAACTGGGACACAAGACTTTGATGACATTTATGATGCTTTTGCCCCCAGCCATCAATACAGCTGAGGTTTGCTCACCACACAGATCTTCAGGCTGCAAATTGGCTGTAAAAAGCAGGGGTTGATACATAGCAAAATATAGTTCTCATTCTGCTCCTACCTGGGAGATCCCAGTTTTCCTATAAGCAGCAAGTGCCTTTAGGCTTGGGCTACTTTTGTTTGAGCAGTGGAAGACGATCCTGGAAGAGCAAGGAGAGAAACAGCAGCTGTTCTCCATAGGATGTTACTTAAAGGATTTTCACCAAAATCAGGGTTTTGCAAACTGGAGTGAGCAACAATGTAAGAATAACAGTGTTTGGGGCAGTGATCTTCAGCAAACAGACTACTCCTGCCCTGCACATGCACATGTCTGCATCACTGATGTCAGCTCACATACTGCTGGCCCAGCCATTAAAAGCTATACACATGTGTGGACACATTTCTGCCCATGTTTGTGTGTACATGTGCTCAGCTTATGGTGGGACAGAATGCCCTGTTCTCCCTCTGGAAAATCACAGCAGGAATTGCCTTCATGAGACAGCACCATGGGCACTGATTTCCCCACTCTCTCAGTTTGCTTCTGCCCTTCAAGTGCAACGTACTAAATAATGATCACTTACCCCAACATGACTTATCAGTCCTCTTCTACACAAGAAAAACAAACATTTCTCTGTACCTCCACTGGGTTTTGAGATTCCTCACTGCATGGAAAATACATAACAAAACAAACGCACTAAGTTAGGATATAAATATTACAGGTTTGTGTTCTTCGTGGTGCTCACTGAAGGTATTGGTGGGTGCAGGTGTCCTCACTACAACTTCACCACCACAGATAGCAGTAAATGCTCTTTATCTCCTACCCAAAAGGTACAGTCTCATAATGACCCTTTTTTTCTCTTTTCCATATCACAACCCCAGTTACACAGCCTCCTCCCTGCAAGGATTTCTACTGACATTACCAATATCAGCAATTTACTGCTCGGGGCACCCCTGCGATGAGCATTATTTCTCAGGGACTAAAGACATCAGAAATCCCATGTGCCCAGGGCAGACACCAAGAACCCACATAAGGGATGAGAAATGAACTTGAACCTCCAGGCAGATAAACTGGTCACGGTCATCATGCCCATATGCAGCACTGTGCAAAACAAGGACATCATGTCAGGAGCCTAACCAGCCACCAGAGAGTTCCACCAGTGGAGACACAAACCCGCTACACGTCAGCAGTCATTTCCCTAAGTGACCACACTGAGCCATAATGTCACCTCAAAGAGAAGTACGGGGTGTGGGTTCCACTTATTTCCTTCACTGAGGCTTCTGCCATGGAAAGGACTCAGGAAAGAGCTGGTGGGGATGGCTGGTAAGTGGCAGGTGGGATGGGGACAGTATGGGGACAAGGCAGCTTCAACTACAAGGACCACCAAGGGCAATTTGACTCAGACCAACCCAAGAACTTTCCTATGACAGTGGGAATAGAGGCAGGCTTCCCTTCTTTCTGCAAGTATTAATTGTAAAATAATGATTTCCTCAAGAAAGAATGTTAATTCTTCAAGTTAACAGTACACCCACATCTGTTTGCACTAAATATTTCAGAGTGACTTTGGGGGAGAAGGAAAATCCCCACCACCCAAACTTACATGTGTTTAAATCAACTATTTGCAAACATATAAAATATTGTGTAGAAAAGATTGATTGAAGTGCTGATGAAAACATCATATTTGTGACACCAAGAAGGTTACTCAGAGCAATACATCTTGAAGCCATTCCCTTTTGCTCCTGCACTGATGGGGCATTGGGCTGAACAGAAGCAGGTTCCCCACTCTCCCTCCCCACTTAGGAAAAATGGCAAAAATTGACCATTAGCTGGAGATTAGCTCATACATTAAATAATGTTGTAAAATACTTTTATGGTGCTGCTTCTAGTGGTCTTAAAATTACTATTCAGGACATCGAATTCTCAGGTTAAAAGATATATATACACTTTTTTTTCTTTTTCTTTTTTTTTTTTTTTTTAACAGGAGTGTAATCTTTAAAAGGAAGAAGACGATTGTAAAAAGGCAGAGCATTGACCTTTACAGTGAAATTGTTCTTCCCTACCAAATTCAAAATATCATAAATATAATCAACTCATAATAACTACCTAATCCTTATTATTTTGCTTTTAGAATATTTTTTTAGGCTTGGGTTACTAAATTTTCAAATAAAATGGGGTCTGCTGTCATGGGGTTTTGTCCAAATGACTCGTAGTCTCTTGTAAACAGTTCTGTGATCTGATTTCCATTGGGACACGAGTTGTAAAAGGCCAGGGATTTGCGATGGATTTACACGTATACTGTTTCAGTTAAGTTACCAAGGTCGACTTAACAGCCCTTTTCCTCAGAGTCTTAAATGCATTTGCCACCCAGCCTTTCAGGACATGGTGAAGGAAAAGGGTGATGCCAGTGCAAAGGGTACTTGAACTTTACTGGAAACTCCAATTTACATTCTTTTAATCAGCAGTAGAATGAATTTATTTATTTATTTATTTGTATTTAGAATAGGCTTTGTGAAGTAGCTAGAAAAGTAATTCTTGCACATGTGCCTGACACAGACTCCTCCAAAGGTCATTCAGGCTTTGGAATACAACAGAGGCCAACACTTGGAACTCAGTTGTATTGCAGATATTAGCCTAGCCCTCTGAAGTCCAAGTCAGGAACAGAATATCAGATTACCGACCCATGCTAATAGAACTTTTTTAAAAGCAAAGGTCCTCCAGACTAAATACCAAACAAACAAACATCAGTCCCCTTTGATGGCTCACCACTTCTGAATAAAGTTCAAATAGTCTGACTTGTGATTGTGCAGAAATGTACTGATAACGAAGGTAAATGAAATTTGTGGTTATTTCTGAAGGTTGAATGACTAGTCTGATTGTCTCATTCACTAGGCAAACAATTTCTTTTCTATATATTATTGTAGCCACAGATGTAATGTCTCTGGCACTGTAGAAAGAATCAGATTAAAATATGATACAGAAGGAGCACTTACCTTGGGCTGATTAATATGTTTAAGCTGTTATCATGCCACCATGCTTAAAAGCACAAAGATACGCCTTTCTACACTAGTCTATATATATTGATACCTCCCGTGTGCCAGCAAAACCTCTTTGATTAGTCACACTAAACCATTCCTTAAGTGGTATGAATTTCTCAGACCTGCACTTTCAATAATCAAGTAATAAATTTTGGGACTAATCATGAGCCGTGCTGTCTCTCCTAGGTGATGTGCAAGGAGATTCATCAAGAGTTTCTTTAAGAAGAAAAAACTAAAATGCCTTAAGTAATAAAAACTGCATGCCATAATTTGGAGCTAAATTAATTTCAGAGGTCAGACATAGACCACATGGTACACCACTCCATGGCAGCCACTTGACTCTGTGTTTTGTAAAGGAGTTTTGTTGGACGGCGAACTGCTATGTCCTACTAGGTTCAGCCTGTGAAAAAAATAGCCATTTCAGCAGGTAAAACCTAAGTGTTAATGAAATAAAGATAGCTGGGTTTTTCTTTTCATCTTTCACAGACTGACAGCAACAGCCTGGGGAGGCACATACATGGTGATCTTCTACAATCCAGAAGCTTTTCTCAACCCATGTGCCAGCCCTTGGAGCTGCAACAATGAGCTTTGAGCAAGGGGCAAGGACATCTGAGCCAGACTTCTGAACTTGAATATACAAATATATGAAACCCTAGGACCTACACAGCTCTCTGTGCACTCTGCTGCCCTAAATGACAACATTCTTTAAAACTGTGCATGAAATTTAATCTAATTCTTTTGTACTCATGTTACCATTCACTTGGCTAAAACATTGTGTTTTTGAGCCAAAACACAAAGTTAATCTATCATAATGCTCCTCCAGGTGAGATTTATTATAGATCACTTTCTAAAACCCGTGTGTTCTATGTGCATGTGCATACCATATTCATCTTATTATTATCCAGTTGAAAAATTCCCAGTGTGTGCAACGCCTCAGATATAATAGCAGGCATGCCAACAGAATATGACACTTATGCTAATCTGCACCCCGCTGTGGAAAAACATACACAAGGATTCCATTACCACATTCATTAGGCTGCAGTGCACTTCATCTTGAATAGGGATTATGAACTATAATAGAGTGAAAACAGTTGATTGAATCCACTTAGCTAAATCTATGACATTAACCAAATATTTCGGCATCAGGAAGAGGAGGAGTTGAACCTTCTCCTGGTGGGATGTGTTGCCTTTGCCTTGTCTTTCCCTGGCACTTTAGTTAGTATGAGAAAAGGTCTGAGAAGGCCAATGACACAACAAAACTTTGCTTTGAGACAGAGTTTTAAATATTCAAAGTGCTGCCCAAGAACTAGTCAAAAGGGACGTGACATTGATGCTGTTGGGACAGATGGGGACTTTCCAGACACATGCACTATTTCTTGTTTTGCACAGGTTCTTCAGAGCACATTAGCAAATCCTCCATGCACCTGTTATACATCTTTTTGGCACCCATGGAGACTTCCAAGCTGACCATACGTGCAGCAAAACCTCCCAGTGACAACATTACACTGCTTGAATGGCAAACACATTCAGATGAAAAAAAGATATTTTCCAGTTTTGTGTTCAGCTTTCCCAAGTACACTTGGAGTGTATACTCCATTTTTTCGGTCCTACACAATACAGTTGTCGTCTGACAGCCTGCCTTTCTTGGCTAAAAATTAAACTCAAACTATTTAAAATATTGTCAAAAATAATAAAGACTGGAATACAAGTTACCACTCGAGAAATATTTTGGAACTTGATTGTGCCTAGAAAAAAATAAAAAGAAAAAAGAACGAATGAAACCTTCCCTGTGTACAAGACTCAAAAGATGATAATAAAAACCTCCTGTGCCTAGTATTTAGTCATTTCTGTGACTCTCCTGTTTATATACATCCTTTTTAATGTAGCAAGTAAACAGGAAGTTCCTGTTAGGAGCAGCGCAATGGAACTGAAAGGGGAATTGCTGAAACTGGCAATAGAAGCTCTGCCATGATCCTTTATTTCAGTTTAAAAGCCAAGAAAAAGGAAAAGAGTAGAAAAACATGGGAAGTGTCATCAAGCAACCAAATATATTCAGTATGTCTGAGATTTGTTTTCCTTCCATACATCTGACCCACACTGCATGGTGCTTACTCGGGGGGTCTTGCTGAGCTCAGTTATCCCCCACACGTGGTTCCCACTCCCACTACTCTCTCAGCTCTTTTTCCATTCAAGTTTTGCAAAGCTGGAGGTAGCTCCCATCAGGACAGATGAATACAGCAGCAGCCAACACCAGTGTGGAGAGGGGACACCCTCCCACATCCAGCCAGCCACAGGAGGTTAACCCAACTGGCATGGATGACTCCTGAGCCCTTCCCTCCTGGAAACACAGTACCATGGAACTGGGGGATGAACAGAACTTGCAGGTGCTCCTTTCTGCACTTCCTTCTGACTGAGGCTGGTGAAGAAGCTAAGGAATTATATAGATAAAAACATGAGTATTAAAACAGGAAAAAAAGGATGGATGAAGTTGATGGGAAGGTTGGAAAAAAAAAAAAGTAGGATTTTGTGGCAGAATGCATGTTATGAGAAAGGTGATAGAGGTCAGATGGGACTTGGCAGTGAAGAAGCTGGAAAAGACCAGTTTGCTGATGCTGTGGGACTAAATACTGAAGTGATTTGAAGTTTGGGACGAAAGAATTTCTGGAAAAAAGAAGGAGCTTGCATTATGGCAAAATATCCAGCATTGTGTTAATCAATGTGCTTGGGAGACAAGGTAACTAATCACCACACAGGTGCTGGGTACAGACTGCAGGGCGGCTGGTGAAGAAGCTAAGGAATTATATAGATAAAAACATGAGTATTAAAACAGGAAAAAAAGGATGGATGAAGTTGATGGGAAGGTTGGAAAAAAAAAAAAAAGTAGGATTTTGTGGCAGAATTCATGTTATGAGAAAGGTGATAGAGGTCAGATGGGACTTGGCAGTGAAGAAGCTGGAAAAGACCAGTTTGCTGATGCTGTGGGACTAAGTACTGAAGTGATTTGAAGTTTGGGAAGAAAGAATTTCTGGTAAAAAGAAGGAGCTTGCATAATGGCAAAATATCCAGCATTGTGTTAATCAATGTGCTTGGGAGACAAGGTAACTAACTAATCACCACACAGGCACTGGGTACAGACTGCAGGGGCTCAGGGATAA
This sequence comes from Passer montanus, assembly GCF_014805655.1. Taxonomy (NCBI): domain Eukaryota; kingdom Metazoa; phylum Chordata; class Aves; order Passeriformes; family Passeridae; genus Passer; species Passer montanus. The sequence goes on along the minus strand of NW_024368819.1, from coordinate 2,413,165 downwards.
AATCATGTGTCATGGACAAGGCTTACTGCTGATGTTATTACATTTGTGTTTTTATAAATAATATCTTTTGTATGGGATTTCTGGAGAGTTAACAATACCCTCAGTGGAAACGGTACCAGACTCCAGCCAGCCTCATAAATCCCCTTTTGGATTTTGTATCTGGCAGTAATCCCTGCAGGTGAAATCTTTTTTGCCAGCATTACTTACCCAGTTTTCAAAGTCTTGCCCAAAAATAAAGAATTTAGTTTCTGCATACACATAGGTATTTATCTCAGGAGGATGCTGAGTTCTGTCTGAAAGGGTGATTTCAGCAGAAACTAAGGTAAGTTGTTATTTTATGGCAGATCTTTGGACTACAGGCTCAGTGTTAGTGGAGAAAGTTTTATTGCTAACTACAGAGGGACAACCCTGTGGCCTGTATAAAATATCCAGGAAAAGAAGCAGCACTCTATAAACTCCTGAAGGAAATGTGACACTCAGGAACAGCACGAGAAACCCTGAAATTTCACTAAAGGTAAACCACTTAATTTACCAGAGAGAAGGAACACACCCTTGGGACAATATTTTTCCCTTTTTTTTTTTTTCAGTTGAGGTCCAGCTTTGGCTTTTCAAGTTTGAAAGGTGAGTGGGAGCATCAAACAGGTTGAACGAGGCCCTGTTTTCTTGCTACGGGAACATGGCCCTTTGCACTGAGATTGTAATACAATCCATCCTCTCTGGGACTGCAAATGCTACAGTGCAAAACTGTGTTTGAAAACCTCTTTTATCATTCATCGTCTCCAGACTGAAATCATTTTTGACAACCTCTGCAGAAAACAAGCAGCTTTCTGGCTACTGGCGAGCCGATTAAAGGGAGGAAACACATGTTCACTGTCAGACAGAGCCCCTGGAGAAAGCATTGACAACCTTTTAACCTCCTTTCCCAGTGAAAGTGCCCAAATGTTTCTCTGGAACAAAACCCCAGCATTGTTTTAAGCATCTTTTCATTTAATGCACTATATTTTTCAAGATACGTTAAGAGTCAGAAGAATTCCATTTTAATATGGAGGTTTCACAATCAGTACAATTCCTATGCAAATGGTCATATAAATAATTATTAAGAGGGAATTTCTTTTCATTAACTTCTTTCTTCTCTTTCTTACATTTTTCTTTTCTTTTTTTTCTTTTTTTTTCTCCTTCACTGTCTGACCACAGTTTAAATACCAACACATTGAAAAGTTCACTAACCTCTACAGTGATTTCTCAAAACAAGCCAAAAAGCCACAGGAGTGAAATTTCCTGAGCAGTAGGAAGGCTGACTAGCAGACATTATTAGCACTTTGAGTATTCAAATCTAGCCATGGAAACTTTTGTGAGTTACAAGATGCTGGAGCAGGAAGCACCACACGTTACTGATATATTTGTTATCAAGGGAACTACTTTCCACTGTGATTAATCATCAGCAATGGGGGAAAATAAATTTTCTTTTGAGAAGTAAAACAAGAATTTTTTTTTTTAATGGAAAGTGCTTTCAGAGCAACTGGTCTGGTTTTCTTTGTAGTTATAAAAGTCCACTCAGAGGTTGTTTAACATTTAACCTTGCTATTTTTACCTTAATATCAGCAGCTGGAATAGTTCTGTCTGTTTTGATAAAACAAGACTTTTTTCCATGTTGCCTATTTGCTTTTACAGCTGAAAGGAACTGTTCCAGCTGAAGTAGGTAACTATAAAACTGCAGTGGGCTAAGCCGCCTGGGAGAAGAATAGATTATTTGATTAAATGTTCCTGCAAGTAACTGCACAAGGTACTGTCCAATAACACACAATATCTGCTAATGAAAGATAAAAGGCCGTGAGGTATCTGCAGGTATGGGATCCCATGGGGATTTGCTTTTCCTTTTCCAAAGGCCTTGTTCTAGCCATGCTCAATAGCTCTGTTACCATTTAACTTGTCTCAGTTTTCACACAGATTACGACTTAGCTAACGATAGTTGTGGTGGGGAAAAATTTTTGAAGTTGGAGTTTGGCATCTCCAATGTTTCTCCAAAAGTACTTACTCTATTTTATGACTTTTTTTTTAATTATTTTTTTTTCTTTCTTCAAAAATATCCTTGCTCCAATAGCAGAGTTCAAAACGCAGCCGACAATTTTTAGATGACAGCTTCATCTGCTTTTACAGGCATGGCAGCTGCTCACAAACTAGTTGGGTTTTTGCATTACTCTTCATCACTCAGGCAGTGTTTCAAGCTGACATGCTGGGACACGTGGCACAGATGATGTCCCTCCTGATGTTATTTCTGTTGGATCCCCAGTTGCCTGAACTTAGGTAACGGGAGCAGGATGCAAACCGAGCTCCTGCAGCAGTGTTTTGTACAAGACTGGAAATCAGTGGGACTTGTGCCCCTGAGTTATTTAAATGCCTTTGGAAAAGGGCCACCCATGGAGGGAAGGTATGTTTCAACTGAGCACCTTGAATCAGGCAGGTGGTCAAACAATCACCACTTTCTCCTGACCCACTCCTGCAGACATTCCTATCTAATGCATCTGACACAGTTACAGGAAGCAATCTCATTCATATTCTAACTAACACAACAGCTTTAAAGGAAAAATTTCCCCTCAGAACTAAGTTATAAAAGCAAAAGAAGCAATTCCTCAACGTTTCTCCTTTCCAGGAGATGCCCATTTTACAATTTTGACTTTCCCCTGATATCTAAGAGATTCACAGCAGGACATGACCATTAAAAAGTCACATTTTTCATCTTCTTCTCCAGTCCAAAAGGGGGCCCTCCCCTCTTTTGAGCTAGAGACTAAAAAATTCAGCTTCCATCTAGCAACTTATGAAATCCTTCAGAAGCCAAGAGTATTTACAGAAGTGTCAAGAAATAAATCCGAACACATATAGGCAAAAATGTGACACAACAATAAATAGTAATATCCCTTAACATTTTTGTAGCTGAAGATCACGACATACTTCTATAACAAGGTAAATACTGTTATGCCATTTTATAATTGGGACAGATGAAGAATAGCCTGAAGTCAGCCAGTTGGTTGCAGGGCTGGAAATGGATCCCAGGCCCTCCTCGTCTCCAAACCGCGTTCCACACCTCCCACAACATACACAGCTTGCACGCAACAGCTCCCTGCAATTTGAGTTTAGGGGAAACACAACTTTGTCCTGGCTGAACTGTTTATCACAGGCTATGAAATGCCACGGATGAAGTTTCCCTTGTAGTAAACTCTGCTAATTGCCTTCAGCCAAAATCACATGCTCAGCTACAGATAGATGCAGAAAAACAGAGTTTACTCACTGCTAATTTAGGCATATGTAGCTGACTCTTTTCTGTGTGGAAAACTCCAAGCAGGTGAGTTTAAGGGTTTTTTTTTATTTTCCCACTGTGCTTCTATTATAGGAAACTATTTTCTAGTAAACAGCCTTCTGTCTTAATTTGAAAGCACAAAAATCTACCTCTCATACAGGCAGTTTGTTTGAGCAGTTATTTATTCCAGGAACATCTACATTTCCAATTTACATTTGTCTCATTTCAGCTTCCTGATACAGGTTTTGTTTTGCATCATTTATCCACCAAATTAAACAATGTTGTATTCCTTGGTACTTTCCTCCCCTGAGAGCTTCTTCAAGTCAAGCCACCTTTCCATTTCCTTTTTACAACAATGAGTAGAGGAGGTCTCTCCTCTCTATCACCTTCAGGGGTTTCCTACAGCTATTTGCTGCATTCTCACACTTGAACATCCTCAGAAATGGAAACCCAAACTGCACATCCTGGCAGGAGTCTCAGCGATGCAAAGCCTCAGTAAATGCAGCTCCTGTCTTTCCCTTCCATTTGTCTATCCAAAGATGGTGGCAGCAACTGCTGCTACACCATCGTGGTGCTCTGCTTGAGCATCATAACCTCTAAATGTTTCCTGGAATCTAAAACCTCCCCAAGGCCACTCTGTTCTTTTGGCATGAAAATACATTTGCAAACATCTTTTAATTGGTGTAGGCCAGTGAGAGACTGAGCTCGCTCTAAATGATTTCTCTTCCTCATTATTTACTGGTGTAAATATAGAAATAATTCACTGTTATTACCTCATTATTATTTACCAACATAAGTTTATAAATAATTCAGTGATATTCATGTTATTATTATGCATAATACCATGAATTATAGGAATAAAAAAATCACAGTGGTTACCATTAAAAAGTCAACATTAATCAACTTGTGCCTGAAAGTTCTGTAAGAGGTAGTGCAGTTTGCTCTGTCCTCAGAATAGGAAATAAGTGTGGGACCTCAGATACCACAGTATGGTAACAGTTGGCAGATGGTTCTTCTAAAATGGTAACCACTGCAACTAGAAGTGTAATTGGAAAACACATCATGTCATGTTTGTTTAGTAAAAGGGAAAGCCACAGTTATTTAGTACTCACCTAAACTATCAACTGCAATACCTTCAAACAAATCTGGCCAGAGAGACTACTCAAACCACCATCAAATACTTCCAAAAACTTCTGTAGAGCTGATTGAAAATCTTGTTAAAAGCTTCTGTTTGAACGGTAAATGCATTTTGGAGATGGAACATACCAAATTTAGTTTTTTCTTTTTTTTTTTAATGTTAGACTTTTAAATAAATAGAACTATTTATTTAAATAAAAGGCAGGCCTACACACACACAAAAAGACGGGAAGAGAGCCTGTTTTTCTTTATGCTAATTTTGTAAACATCGGTCATTTTGCAAATAATTGTCACATCATGTCCCAGAGGTTTAGGCTGCTGTCTTAGTACCAGAAATCTCAGAAAGCAAAGGTAAAACATCACATTTCTTCACTGCCCAGCACCTGACTAAATTTGCTTGTCCCACTAGGCTGCTTTAAATTCAAGTCTAATGCCTTACTTTATAGTAAGGACAGTGACTGAAGAGTTTAAACTCGTAGTACCACATGATGACTTTGATTAAAAAGGGAGTGGTAGTTAAAATTTTCAGCAGCAAATTACATAGACATGCTCAAACTGCAGATTTAAGTTCCTGTTAAGGGGACAGGAGTGAATTTAAAAAAACAAAAATCAACATCTCTAATTTCTTTATGGAAAAACAAAATTAACTATTCAAACATTGTCAGTGGATGAAGAGGATATGTCCAAGAGTGAAGACAATTAGTAAATTAGGGAACAGTAGAAAGATCAGTTTCAAAAAATGTAGAAATATCTAAAATGTCCTTTTTTTACTAAACTCTAGCATAAGAAAAACAAGGGAAAAACACACATCTTCCATAAAACTAATGGAATATTCTACAAGACAAAAAAAGGAGGCAATATCCCTCTTCTCAGCTATTCCTCTCCCACAGTTCATCCCTGCTTTCCTCACCAAGAAGTGATGACCATACCAACTTCTTTATAATTCTCAAATTTGACATAAAATTACTCTTGCTATGCCAGACTACCCATGGTCTGAGAGGACCAACAACCAGAGAGTAAGGGTGATGAAAAACTCTTCCATTTCACAAAGACTTCCTAAACCAACAAGAGATTACAAAACATTTATCAATATTCCCTACACATCCAACCAAATGACATATTTTTCCTCTGAATCTGAAAGTGCTGCAGCAAAAATCATTCAGTGCTTTCATCACTTGAAAATTTTTGCATGGTGATGCAATGGACGTTGAAAACAATAATGGTCACCTTGTTTGATGTACTTCATCAGAGAAGAGGCGACAGTTCCAGGTGACACATAGTTATTTATTAGATGCATCAACTCTGTTTCCAGAGGAAAACCTGGCACTCAGCTATTTAGAGTGACAGCTTTCAGGTAGGAACAGCACAGCTCGAGGCTGGAATGACTGAACACCTTGAGGGCTTGATTCAAAACACAAGCAATGGCATTTATTTAGCTGGGTAGCAATAAAACCCTTTGCAAATGGCACAGATGTACATCAACTTCTCTGTGTTTCACACAATGTGACTCTCACATTAATTGTTTTAAATACTAAACTCAGTCAGGAAAGAAAATTACATCCCACTGGGCTGGCCACTCTGGGAGTTTCATGGTCTGTGGAGTTATCAAGCCACCTTTCAATTCTTCTTTGTGTATAAATGAATATAAGGGAGTTGTCCCATACCTAAAAATGCTTAATTACCTTAATTACTTTGGGATTGTTTCTTACAGCCTGTACATAGAGCTTACTTGTTCCTCCCTAACTTAAAACTTGAAGAACAAGATACGGAGTGTTGATTTTTCCTCTGGCTCTCAGTCATTTATCCCACACCCCAGTAAAACATGGATTTTAGAAAATAAATATTAAATTTCATGCAAATATCCATTCTAAAGAAACCAAACACCAATTGAAGTTTGTCTGTTGAAACTGGCTGTAAAAAGTCTTGATAAAGCATAAGTGCAAGCAGTTCTTTCACTGTATTTCAGCCTTGTTGTATCAGCCTATTTAGCAAAACTAGAAGGAAACAGGAAAATTAAACAAAAACCATCATAAAGATCAGAAAACTGTTTTAGGGGTTTGGAAAAAAAATTATCAATGCCTTTCTGCACACATGCAGATTCTTGGCATTCACTATCTTCTCTTTCTCAGGTATCTATGCAACATGTACCCTGACGATGTCTAACTCACAAACAAGTAAGGCCTTGGGTTCTGCTCCCCAGTCTGGCTGGGCTCCAAAACCCAGTGGGAAAGCCTGTCCATGAGATTTTCAGGCTTATGCTGCAGGCATTAGAAATTCAGAGAGCTGGGAGAAGCCCCAGAAATTAAATGACGAAATTTTTTGAGATTCACCTCTCTGCAAAAAAGAGACCAAGCCCAACATGCAGCTGTGTCATTAAGCCTAAGTGCCCATTCTTCCAAGCCTTGCCTCAAATTCAGTACGTGTGGTAACTCATGAGTCATTAAAATGGAAAGGCTCCCTTTTGGCTTCAAGGGCAACTGGATCTGATTATACATGCTGCTGTACCTCAGCACAATGGGATGAGTGAAATACACACTGTCAGCCCCAGCTCTGAATTGGCTTTCTCATAGCACGAGCCTTACCTGAAACGCAGTACTTTATGTGTTAATAACATATTTGTTACAGCTATCCTATGCAGTGCTTAATTAAAGTGATATTTTGTTTCAGTTGAATGATCTCTGACTGTTTTATTGTCATTTGACATTAAATTGCAATTTGCCATGCCACGTACATTTCTGCACACGTTGTCAATATGATTATAAAGGCAATGTTATTGACCAAGAACATGATACTTACTAAGTGTCTTGAGAAAATACTCAGATTTTTTTAAAGTCCTACACATTCTCTCTTTTTTTTCTTTTGTGGTTGTTAAACCTGAATTACTTTGGTTTCTTTAAAGCTCTTTGCTGCTGAATAACTTCAAGTGCTAACAGAATTTAATATTCACTTGTCATGCATGTCTCAGCTCTCACCACAGTGCACTGTGCTCAAACTCAGGTCAGTTTTCCCAAGCATTTATAAGGGTGTGTGTGTGTATATCTATTTTTTGTACACTTATACATATATGTATATAAGAAATATATGTATATCCATATATCTGCGCCACGGCTCAGGTCACCACATGCACCCAGGACACCAGAGGTGACGCTGCCCCCTCCACACCCTCTCTGTCCCTTCCACAAGAGCCAGCAAGGGCAGAGCCTGGGACGGGGACACCCAGCAGCCTCAGCCCCCACTCTCCTCTCAGGTCTCACTGAATTTGGGCTCCCTCCTCCAGGCTATATGAATCACTTCTGCCATGAACTTGTGACCCTGGCTCTGTAACAGTGCTCTGCTCTACCAGGACCATACGGCAGATAATGCACAGCTACTTTGGTCTGTACGAGACCTGACGTTTGCAAAGCTGCACTGAATTAGGGCAAGGCAGTACAAACTGCAGCGGAGCTCAACGTGAGCTGGGAATAAAACGCTTGGGTACTATTTCCTAAATTCGGAGGGGAAAAAGCTAAATCCAGGCCCTCTCCTATTTCACTCTGATTGAAGAGGAAAATAAAATAAAATAGGCTTACATTAAAATGTTGTCTGTTTTACTGCCATGTTATTTCTGCTATACCAGTAGGATGAAAAAAACTTGTTGCACATTTTTTTTCTATTTTTTTTTCTATTTCCTGCCTTGATTTTGGATAACTGGAATCAAGTTAGTGTGTTTTCTTCAACAGGAGTTTCAGCATACTACATTCCATTTAGGTTAAGTTTAATTTCAGCTCTATATTCCAAGTTTACCAATCTTAAATACAGTATGGCATAAGAAGTATTCCTGTAACAGCCTGAAAATTTAATCAACCGAAAATTACTAAGTTTGATGTAGCAGGTTACTGTTTTCCAGTTGCAAATCCAACCGTGATGACAAATAAGAGCATCCCAATGATGTACTGGAAAACATAAGCGTGGTCTGGTTTATCAGTTACAGAAAGGTCATCATTAGTTACTCTTTTAATGGCTCATTTAATTAAATACAGAGCTATTGTCTTGCAATTATGTCTATCAAGTGGAATAAATACTCAAGTTCAATTAGGGATGTATTTTTTACTGGAATGGGTTTAATAAAGTTGCTGTGTTGCCACAAATGACTAATAATGAATATACTTTTCTGACAATGACAAAATAAGTATTCTCACAGAAGTGCCTGGTATGTGTAATTCGATGAGTTCTCTTAAATAGTTCGACTCTGGATCAAAAAAGCAAATTATACTCACTTGAATAGTTCGACTGCGGATCAAAAAAGTAAATTATATAAGTGGATACTGCAAGGCAGAAACATGTGGACACAGCTGTAGTGTCATGTGTCACAGCTTCGCTCTGTGCCAGCTGGCATCGGCACAAAGGCAGGCCAAGCCAAACAATTCCTGTTATTCATAACAGCAAATGTGCATTCAAAACACACAGTGAAGGCTTTATAAAATAACTTGGTATTCAAATGGATCCACACTGTGGAATTGTTTTTTAATCACACATTGCTCTGCGCCAGGCCGATATGCCAAATTGTCCTAGTAGTCCAGAAGTTCTTGTCTTTACCCAAAACAGTGCAAATGCAGGTCTTGGCCCGCATATCTATGGGATATTTGTGCTCAGGGTTCGTAGCTTTCCTTGTGCGCTCAGTAAATAGATGTGCACCCTCAGCGCATTAAATATTCAGGCTTTCAATTAACAAGGGTGCACGACATGCACATTTGTGCCTACATTATAATCAGAACTTCCCTAGCATAGAAAATCACACCATTAAGAAGTATAGCTAGTGAGAAAGACAGCAGTTAGGATAGTTTCACAAACAAACTCCTTCTAGACTACATTTATATTTAGAACTTAAATATGAAATGCAAGAGGTATTCTCTGTACTCCTCTAAAAGGGGACGTCTTCCAAGTATGCAAATAGGCTTAGCGTATCTAACCTCAATGGGGACTTCATGAAATATGCCCCTAGTGATGGAAAAAAAAAGAAAAATAAGGAAGGGGGAGTTCAATTCACCTCTTTTCATTGCTATTGAGACAATTCTTACTTGAGAAAACATCTCCCCCAGTCATTAGCCTCTTTCTCCTTCCCAGTGATCCAAACCTATTTGATTATTGCAGGATCCAGCCTTATTTTAGCATATCTGAAGTTTCATCATACCAAGTAAACGAATGCTGATCATGGAATGTTATGCGTGAAGTCATGCAAAAATGGGAATTTTCAATAAAATTAGGTTTAATTTCTCAGAAGGTGTGTCAGCATCGCCACACTGAAGCCCATATCAACCTGCTAACATGCACCAGGTAACAATCTGTAAAGAAGTTGAGAGTTTAAATACAGCCAAACTGGCAGTAATACTCTGTCTCTTGCAGATTCCCCCTACTTTAAGAAAAATAATAGAGCTCAGCCCTTCAGGGCAGGCCCCTTGGTTTCTTCTACAACACCCACCGAGTGCTTTATCTTAGCAGTGCCAGAGGAGAGGGGAGGGGGCCGGGAGCAGACATTGCTCTCGGAGGAAACGAGGGAAGCTGCATTCCAAGGAAAGGGAATATTTGGATCTCTGACCACAACGCTACACAGCCTTCCACTGATTACGGCTTGCTGCTGGCTGCAGGAGCTTTGTGTGTGCTCACGGCCATCTCCCCAAGTCACATTAGTTTAGCTAGAAAAGGAATAACAAACTTTCCACGTAAACAAAACCAGTGGAAAAGGCTCAGTAGTAATACCCCTTTTTTCTCCTTCCCCACCCGCTGGCTCCATGTTGTAGACAACTGGGCATAGCTTCTGATGAAATGGATTGAACTTTCTTCAGGGAGGTCTCCAGTACTATTCCACTCTCCACCTTCCCGGGAATCTGGCCCTTTGTTTTTTTCAAAACCAGACCTTTCTTCACTCCAAAAACAAGAGACATCTTTTCCCAGGAAACATAAAAAAGGGCTGCACATTGAGATGATGGGGAGGGTTGACATGGCTTCTATTACCTTGTTTACAGTAGGTAATAGTAGTTGTTTACTCTTTAATGTCCAGTGCCTAAGATTTGCCAGGAACATTCTATTTTTCCCCCTTTGGAAACAGAGGTGAGGAAAATTACACCAACACATTCATTTCTGTTCATTTTTTACAGTCTGTGCTCTTAAAAAGTAGCCTTTTTCCCATCTTCTGAGTATAATTGGTATTCGGGTTAATAGATACCAGGCATCTCCTATCAGGCAACATGGTTTAAATAGGCACATCATTAACATGGATTACTTAGGCCATGTCTCCTATTGAATTAGTGGTCTGCAGGCCAGCTCCAGGGAAGGGGTTGGGGGCCTGTATGCTGGGTATTGAAACATCTAAACTTTGGCCCCAACCTCAAAAGAAAGTGTGAAATGCCTTGGAAAAAATCCCAGCTCTTAGGCTATAACTGACGTTAAAAGCAAAGCTCCTGCAGACATCCAGAGGACTATTCCACACCAAACTACAACACCAGCAAAATCAAGCAGGAGGTTTTAAAAGGACATTGGGACTCCAGTTTAACCCTTTGCCAGATAATGCTGCTGTCAGCAGGAGGCAAGAGAGGTAGGCATCAGTCCCTTTGGAAGTTCCACTCCCCTTTTAATTATGCAAATCTTTTACAGGGTGCTTTCAAAAAGTGGATCTGAAATGTCTGGTGAAAGATTAAACCAGACAGACAGAGTGGGTACATCTACCAGATGTCTGCAGATGTTCCCAAGGCCTTTAGTGGTGAGTGGCACAACCTCGTGTGGCTGAGCAGGCAAAGCTGGGTGACAGCTTCTTCTCCTTTTTGCAGGAGGAGGGAAATGACATGGTACCAGCAAGGAGAGGTGGTCAGCATGAAAACAAAATAATCCTCCCTTTATCAGTGTTAAAAACTCCAGATATTAATAAAACAAGGAAGGGTATTCATTTGGGTTTTTTTTTTCTTTAAATATAGGAATTTTTGAATAATATTAGTCAGATTTACATTACACTCAGTAATAAAATTAACTGAGTTCCATGTAAAGCACCAGTGTTTGGGGTGTTTTTCAGTCCACATATAATTGCTCACAGATGTTACCTGCCCTATCCCAATGATGCTGTTGAACCTTCTGGTTTGGGCTTAGAGTTAGTGATGAGCAAGTTAAAAAGCAGAATATAAAGCAGGGAATATGTAGTTGTATATCAGCTGATCTGTCAGATCCACAAAAACTGGGACTGGTGTCTCATGTAAGGAAACCAGAAGTAGACATTCCAAGCATATTACTGCACATCAAGCCCTGGCTGAAACTCCTGCTGAGACTGTTTATGACAGCATAATCCTATCCAAAAAGTGCTAATATTATATCCTACTTTTTTTATTTGGCCGTGATGTGGATAGCAATACCAACTTAATGGGGGGGACACATAAAAAAAGGCAATACAATCTTGAAAATGCCCTGTGTTTCCTTTTTTCCTCCATATTCTACTGTAATAACTTTACTGAGCTGTGGGGAAAAAACATGTCTGGAATAAAGACATATTGTTACAGCCTCTGAACTGGAAAACGAATGCTTGTACTTAATATGATGTAACGTGTTTGCAGGGATGGAGCCACAATTCTGAGATGGATTCATGCTGCTTACAAGACTTGCTTAATATCACAGCTTGTGGGTCAGGCTGTACCAAGCTCAAGTCTACTACCCTGCCATGGCCACCAAAACCATCTTTGGATCTCACTCATTTTATGGGCTGTGCAACACTGAGAATGGAGAGAAAAGGACAGCAGAAATTCATTTTCCTTCCCTCCATTGTTAAAGAGGAAAAGTGTACAGAAGAAAGGGGACATTTCTCCCTCTCTTTACCTAAATGAACAAGATTAAAATTTGAGTGGAGGTTACTTGCCTCTGTTGGGAAAGTATAGATTTAGACATAGATCAGCACCAGTAATGACATCGTCTTTGGACCTCCTTTATGAAGAGAGGATTTTATTTAATTAAAAAAATAGAAAACTAACCAACAAACCAACCAACCTCGGAATTTTTGGGACCATTTCCTGTGCTTATTTTCTAAATAGAGTCTATTCTTATAATATCACTTGCTAAAACAGGCTCATCTCCAAAGGCGTGAGTTACGCAGTTAAGGTGGAGCAAGACTCTCAAGTGGCTGCAGAGGTGTGAGGCAGCTGAATTTCACTGGCCTCATGTCCCAAAAGTTGCTGTATGCAGTTTAGATTTAGACCCTGCAGCCTTACATATTTAAGGTGCTAAGATAGGAAATGCCTTCAGGAAGATAATTGCTTTTAATTGGATTATGTTCTCGAGGCTTTTGAAGTGTCTTGGTTCTTTTGGACAGGTTTCAGTGGAAGTGTTGTGCAGCCAGCACAGAGCATTTCTGAGTGCCACACAAGATGGATCCGGCTGTGATGACCACAAAAGAAGGCAAAGCAACAAAAGTACCAATTACTGATCATTTCTTTCCTTTAGCTTTGTCCTTCAGATTACTTGCCAGGCTTTGAAGAAGCCCTCTGGATCTGCAGCCACCAAGAATATCTGCAGGAGTGATAGAGTAGGACAGGAACTTCATCAGTTCCCTGCCCATAGATGCTGCCCTACTGAGCATCCTGATAGCTCCACCTAATTAGCACCTTATTAACTCCAATCCCCCATCCCTTTTTGCAGCATCATCTTTCTCCCTGTCTAGTTCCCATAGTTCCAGGAAACAGTCATAAGGACATGACCAAAACATGATAAAATCCTCAATTAGTAAATTAACTTTATGCTTGTAGCCATAATCTTGATAAATGAAACCATTTTTTCCATTAGTATTGCCAGTTTTGATTGAAAACCAGAGGCCATCTACAAGTCTGTACTTGTATACAGGCACACAAATTTGTCTATAGCTGTCTGCTACGAAGTAACACAAGATAAATCTGGACTATATTCCAATAAAGCTTTATCTTGTTTCAGTTTGTAGTGGCAAAATTTTCTCTCCTATTGTCAAAAGTCTTGTAGGAGGAGGTTGAGCTTTTCCTTATGACTCATAAATGTGTTTTAAAAATACTAAAAAGAAAGAATTGACCAGCAATTTCTGCAGCAGCTAATATTTAGGGTGTCCAAGTCTATATAAGTGTTGATTTTAAAGAGGACAGATGCCCTGGCACCTTAGCAAAGATTTTGCCTTAAGCTGAGTCCCTAAAATCGTTAGTAAACATCCAGCAGTAGGAACAGGATTTTGCTTTGCGAAGACAGACTCATAAAAGCACCTAATCAAGTTGAGCTTAAGGTGGCCAAGACATCAGTGAGAACCTCTGAGTAAGTAACAAAAGATTTCTGCACATTTAGATTGCAGGCAGGATAACAAAAGCCCTCAAAGCCCCTCGCTGCCCGGTCTGCTGCAAAGCCAACCCAGCAGCTCCTACGTGTACAGCCACTATGCAGTCCCTCCACCTTATCTGGGCTTGCTCACTGCCCATCAGGGAGGGAATCCCATCCTGCAGGCTCCTTCCCCGGGAGTAATTGAGGTCCAAGAGCCAGTGAGGTCACCCCCAGTCTCGCCAAAGCCTGTATACCATTACAATGAAGTAATAATGTATTTATAACACACCTAACCACTGATGGCTTCTATTCCTGTTGAGGCTCTTTTTATTTTTTTTCTTCCCCTGCATTTGCACAGATGTTTTTTGAGAACTGGTCTCCAGAAAGAGCCTTGCAGAAAACAAGCTATGTCTGTTGATTCTGGCTGGCTTTTATAACGATAGTTGTTAGCACGCAGGATTTATGTTTCAAATATCATTTTAATTTCTTGGGCTGCATTTTTAACCACAAAATGTTAATTCAATGGTGCACTATAAATGCTGCAGCTCCTTTATAAAAATGTAGGACAAGCTGTTTCTAAGGAAGAATTCTGAGAGTCTGATTCATAGAAATACGACTCACATACATTTTCCATGGAATTTGCTCTGAAATATGTGTGGAATACATTCTACAATAAATTATGTACTTTTGTGATTCATTAAATCCTCTCCCTGCTCACAAGTAGTAAGCTCTTCATTATACACAGAAAAAAGTGCAATCAGCCCAAACCAGCAACATTCTTATCATATTTGGTGGATGCTTTGTTTCTGATCTTAAAAAAAAAAATTGTAAAGACATTTAGAGAAAGCACATAAATTAAGCTGGCATCCAGCTTTAATTTAGACTAAAGCAAATTAAGGATATCTACACCCATAATTATTTCCATGTTCAATGGAAGGAGTTAGGGCTTAGAATGACTCTCTCAAAAATCACAGGGATTATTAAGAATGGAGGACTACTGAAAAAGACATTTCTAGGAATAATTCCTCTCACATTATTTTTCTTTTTATCACTTTGTCCCAGCAGTGGTAACACTCCTTTTGTGCTTCCTGCCAGTGTGCAGGCACCTGTGATGTGGTTTCGCTAGCATGCACCTTCCTGAACAGAGAAATTGGAGGTGTCACCTGTGACATTATTCATGTGCCATTTCAGCTCACACAGTGCATATCGTAAGCACTTACTGGACAGTCAAATAGGGGACAGGAAAAAAAATAATGTGTAGCTTATGTGGCTGATGACATTTAAAAAACTTCAGCCAACTAGCTTGGCTAGCAAAAACCCAGCCTGCTCATAATCACTTCTATGGGATAAATTACCTACTTTGCCCTTCCTAGGCGTCCAGATACGTTGAAAATAGATATTTCTGCCCTCAGACTTCAGCTTTCCCTTATTCTTTCCCACTTTGCTAATAAAACCATTTTTCTTGAATGTCAATATCACCAGAGCTTAGTTAAACCATCTTACATCTTGCTGGGAGTTACATCTCTGAAATATTCCTTTTCAGCCTTTCTACACCCTGCTGCCATTTGTCTCCAAGAATGTCACAGGGAGCAGCCCTACAGTGGAGACCCCTGGTAGTGCTGCCCGTGGGCACTGTCCAGGGGAAACTCAGGATCCAGCTTGGGACTCCACCGTGTGCTTTGGGTACTGTCTGCAGCAGTAAGACAAAAGGGAAGGAGGAAGGAGTGGACAGTGTGGCTTCTATTTTGAAGGAAGGAACCAGACTACAAGTACCCCACAATCACACACGTTGTACAGAAAGCCAAGATGCATTCTCTCAGCACAAAGGAAAATAAGAAATATAATTTCACCATTCTTTTTAAATGTCATGTCCCAGCATATCAAACTCATTTCATCTTCAGATCATCCCAACATGCTCTGTTAGCTACCAGAAGATGCGAGCCAGTGTTACCACCACAACAAACTCCCAGTACAACCATATAATTTCAATTCTTCACACATTTTCTTCCCGTGCACACAATGCCTTTGGTAGCTCAGTAAAAGTCTCCTCTCTCCAGTCCACTGCCACGGGCTACCAGGCTGAAACAAAGCTCAGTTTCAAAGCTGAAGCATAATGACCAAGCGGGAGGGAAAGAATAAAAGAAATAATTGGCGGTAGCTGTGCCTGTGTCTCCAGAGGTTCTCCTGGCTGAGGATTCGACCCAGGGTGGGCCATCAGCTCTGCTGCCCGCCTTCCCCATCCTTCTTGGATGCGTGGCATTGAAATGCCACCTCTTGAAGAGCCGCATGGCGAAGCGAGGCAGGCTGCCAACCCGAAAAACATCAACATGTGAAAACCTCAAGGCCCCTGCAGCGGAGTTTTCTTTTGTCCCATTTTTCCTCTGCAAATACAGGTTGGGAAACAGGCAGGCTGAATGAAAGATATTCAGGGCAGGAATCATCTTTTGTTGTTGTTCCAGGCTGTACCCAGTGTATTGGGGTCACAATGGCCATGATACGAACATTTGCAGCAAAATAAGCAGGGGTCATGAAAATAGCAAACAGCACCAGATATGAGATCTGACAGGGCAAGGAGGGTTAGCAGTATCCTTGACAAATAATCTCTGCCAGGCCAAAAAGAAGGAGGCCCTGGATGGCATGGAGAAATAATGTCTAAATGAAGAAGGGGTTCAGTAGTCAGACTGTAAAAGTACTTATAAATATTGCTCTAACAGAATGAAAAGTGCACAAGGAGAAAGAGGGCAGCAAGAGGAAGAGAGAAGGAACATTTTTCCTCCTCTTGTTTTTCCCTTCTGGAGTGAATTTCAATCCAAGAGATCTTTCAGCCAGTTCCCCTTTCCCTTGTGAGTCTGGGCCTGACTTTTCACTCTCCACACCTTGCCTAGTCATTTGCAATCATATGAAGCCAAGCCAGAGATAAATAAAAATGCTCTCAAATTTGGCAGCATTTTACACCTCTGTGGTTAATGCAAAACAGAGCTGCAAAGTTGGCCTTTTTTTTTTCTTGTGAGAAAAACACACATATCTCACCAGTGTAACCATCTGTTGTGTATCTCACTGGGAAAAAAAAAATTATGGCTAATAAGAAATGTCACTACTCTGAAAGGGGGGAAAATGGTCTCAAAGAACATCAGGTTGAAGACAAGAGTCTGTAGCCAGCATGGCAGAGGTCTCTAGATTTCTTCTCTTCTCCCACTCTCCTGTCTCAGGACACAACCATGGGAGGTCATACCTCAGAGACCATCACCAGCAGCCGACCATAAGGACTATTAATCCTCTAGACATGGTTTCAAGGTTTCCAGACATGAAGGCATTAGTGTGGTGTGGGGATGGGGGTTGGTTACCCCTGCCCTCCCCCTTCTCACTGGTTAGGCAAGTACTGATAGTGGGTTTTGGCTAAGTTTTACCTTGTTTGGGTGCACCCCAGAGAGCTGCAGTGCTCTTAGAGCAATGCTGATCAGTAGCTCTGGGCAGTCATAGCAACAGGGCAGTGACAGTGTGGGCTTCCCAAAGGAGCTGCTTTCACTGTCCTAAAACAATACTTAAATTCAGACCAAACTTAGGAAAAAAACAGGGTTTTGTCATTTGTGTAGTGCCTACTGACACCGTGCAGGGGCTGTGTGAGAAGACAGAGCCTCCAACTCCACCACATATACAGAGCTGGTGTCTTAAAAATTAAAAGAGATGGGGAAAAAAAGAGCCCTTTATAAAAGCACGTGAAAATATTATGGGCCATGAACCTTCATTTCATCTTGGAACAGTGGGTCCAAACAAGGCCACTCTTCCTCTCTCTTTACTGTCTCCTTTACCCACCCATCATTTCACTCCTCTCAGAATTCTGCACAATAAAATAATTATAAAAATGAAATGTAACAAAGCTAAAACTTTTTCTACAAGACTAAATTGAAAAGACTGGTTGAGTTTCTACATTTCCTGAGTACTTACAGGCACCTGCAGAAGAGCATAAGGACTGGCAGAACATGAAATACACTATCCTGAAGTAAGTGCATCACAATAAAACATACTTTTATATTGCAGCTCTCACAAGTAATTATCACAAAGTCCTTTACAAGGATAAGTAAGTAGAATTTTGAGGGCAATGTATTAAGAGAATGAGAGACTCATCAGTATACTCCTGAAAAATGAAAATTTGGAGGAGTAAAGAAAGGAAATATTCTTTGTCAACCTGACCTACATTTAAGTGATTGTTTCTTGCAAAACCAAATACACATAAATTTATTTAGCTTGAGAATGCCATTAGACCAGATAAAAAACATTTTGCTGCAAACACTTGTAAGAAAAATCAAACAACCTAGAGGGCTGGATTTTTCCCACCACTGCTGCTGGTTTATTCCATAGTTCAATGAGTAGAGTGATGCTGCTTAACCTTTCTATAATCCAAGGTCCAAGTAGCATTTCACATGAAACCAAGTAAAGACACTTTTTCTCCCCATTATTTTTTTTTTTTTGCTACTTCTTTGCAGATTTGCACAAATGGATTTAAAAGGGTGATTACAACAGTTTCATGAAGCATAGCATGCTCCCTAAAATCTCCACCCCCCAAATGGGACATCTCCACAGAAGGGATCAATTCTGGCTTCTCTCTTTAAATGAAACAGCCTGGGGATTTAAGCTGTTCACCCAGGACCAAACCACACATTCAAACCCTGCCATTTCACTGTTAGAGCAGAGTTTTGATCCCAATGTCTCCCACATTCTTGCAAAAATATCTCAATCCATCAGGCTTTAGGCAGGCTTGCCATAAATTTCTGTTGCTCGGGTTGTCCCATTTTCACCCATAATTAAATATTCATGGGCTAAGGAAGAGACGTGTTTATGGAGGGGGTCATTCATGTGTATTCAGTTCCCTTCAACAAGTCTGAGACAAGTGCTGTAAGCTGCAGTCAGACTTCCATTTTCCCTTTCCATTTAAAATATCTAGTCTAAATTTTGTTTCATTTCTGGCAAGTTTGGAATGAAATTTTTAAGTCTTTTCAGAGAAACAGAAATGTAACTAACTAGCCCTCAATGTTTGAAAGCAGTTCAGTTAAGTCTGTTTGGTAATACAGAAAAACAATTGGACCAACCCAAGATATCCTTACTGGCCCAGGCCAAACTGAAGGAATGCTAAGGAAAAAAAAAAGTAGAAAAGGTAAATTTTGGGTGAATACAAGATAGAGACACAAGAAAAAGTGGGGAGCTGTGCAACAAGACAGATTGAATTGGATGGAGAAACCAGGGACAGCAGGGAACTTCAAGCAAAACCACTCAGATGAGAGAAACTGATGAACCAGTCAATGTTTCTAAAGGGAAACCAAAGTTTCCTTTGGTTTAATGCAGAAAGTCAGGAGCAAACCTGAGATTTTTCTCTGTTCTGTACCTTGCTCCATGAAGCAGCAAAGGCTCCCAAGGGATATGAGAAGGGGCAAGACTTTCTCAAGATGTGGGTTGGGAAATGTGGCAGGGTCCAGGTGTGGGAGCAACTGCACCATCTCTGAAGGCTCTGCATTTAATGAGCCCCCTCTGCAAGTCACAGGAACTCGAGCTCTTCCCCAGCAATGCATCTTCATGTCACCCTCTGGCTGCCAGCCACCATGGAGGTTTCTGTGGTGACAGGAGAAGCCAGGGATCCATAGTGCTTGGGGGAACGGGGCCATGGCCCCATCAGCTCAGCCATTAATCCACCTCTGGGCAGAAGTGACAAGGGCTGAGTCTGACATAAAAATTCCATTTGCTGGATGAACCAGTAAATGTACTTCATCATGTCCATGGGACACTTCAGGAGAGCTGCTTTTCTCTCTCCTAGGTTCTGCCTAAAGGCTGGAAATTCCCTTAAATACACACACCCACCCCAAATATCCATGGGGAAACTGTGATGGGTGGCAGATTCAATTTTAGGCTAGTAACACAGCAAGAACAGAGCAATACCACAGCTACCATAGCCTATAAAGGGCCAGAGAGCCTTTCTAGGGACACAAACTTCATACAATCTACCACACAACTAAAAAGGGTGGAAGCTTTGTTTAAAAAAATCCCAATGAAGAAGTCACAGATTCCTCTACAATATGAGAACAAGTATGAGTCAGGAATGTTCAATGCTTTGGCTGTCAAATTCTAGATTAGTATGGAATACCCACTCAAAGCCTACTGACAAACACATTTAAAAAAAAAAAGAAAATAGACATAAGTGCATAAGAAGAAAAAGGAAAGGAAGCAGCTATTCTGCAAGATGTAATGAGGAATCATTTCGGTTTCACCAAGTGTTTTAATCTCCTGACACAAACAGGGAATTGAGTAGTTCTGTGCTGATATTGTGGTTGTACAAAATGTCCAACGTCTCTAAAAGGAGAATTTTCTCATGTGATGCTGAGCTGGGCTTCGGTGAACATGAATTCAGTGGGAAAAGGATGTTGTACTGTCAAAGGATTTCACAGTCTAGACCTTACAGGGCAATTAACTGAGCAGTTCAGTTTCAAGTGCTTCTCAGCTCTGTAATTCTTTTCACTACCTGATTTTCTTCCTCAAGTACTGAAGACTCAACAGCAACCAAATAAGTGTAGATGAGTAAAATGGTACTTCCCATGGAAACGTTACATCAGGATTGCATATCATCCCTTGCATTACCTAGAGGGGTAAAGACTGGTGCACTGTGCATAAAAAGTGAGTATCAGTTTCTTGTGCAATGCCAAACACATCACAGTATAAGACCAAAATGCAAACATGAGAGGATCCTCCATGTTATATGGCTCTACTGCTCTTTTTCTAAGTTTACAGTCAATTGCCATCACTAGAGAAAATCACCAGGCTTCACTTCAGAAAGTTCTTCTGCAAAAGCACAGATTGTACACCCTATGAATTGTACATAATTAAATTTTAACTATTTGGCTTAATTAATTTGTGCAACTGCCCCTGATGCATATATGTGCAGAAGTGACTGCAACCAATTGAGGCACACAATGAGTCCAACAGTGACACAAAATACCCTTAATGCCCCTGATGCATATATGTGCAGAAGTGACTGCAACCAATTGAGGCACACGAGCCCAACAGTGACACAAAATACCCTTATAACCAGGGCAGCAGGTTTTAATAAACACAAGATGTAAAAAAAGTCCGCTTTTATCAGAAAATAATTACCTCCTTTAAAGAAAATCATGAAAAGAAAAAAAATCACAGCAATAATTAATCTAGAGTGAATATCTTTTCAAAGTGGTTTCCGCACAACAAATCCCATTTAGGCCAAGAGGACATGGTCCTAGGCTGCTCCAGGAGAAATTTAGGTTGGATATTGTGAGGAACTTCTACACAGAAAGGGTGGTTTGACATTGGAATGGGCTTCCCAGAGAGGTGGTGGAGTCACCATCCCTGGGGATATTTGAGGGAAGACTGGAGGTGGCACTAATTGCCACGATCTGACACAGTGTTCAGTCATAGCTTGGACTTGATGACCTCAGAGGGAATGGGCTTCCCAGAGAGGTGGTGGAGTCACCATCCCTGGGGATATTTAAGGGAAGACTGGAGGTGGCACTCACTGCCACGGTCTGACTGATACAGTGTTCAGTCATAGCTTGGACTTGATGACCTCAGAGGTCTTTCCCAACCTGATTGATTCTGTGATTCTGTGATTATTACTATTGGTTTCCAGATATCTTTGCCTGTTGCTACCTGTGCTATTCCAATAATTGTCAAAAACTGCAGAATAATTGCAAAATTCACCTAAAAGGTTCATCAAACTTGTCTTTACTCTTGTCTGTTGGTTTGCTTCGGGATTTTTGAGGGGAGTTGTGACCAAGCACAGAAGATGGTCACTCCTGGAGCATTTCTTTGTTATAGAATCACAAATTTAAAAATGTCACCAACGACACACTGTTGGTTTTATTTTGTTTTCAAACAATCCAACCTTGTTTCCAGGTGTGGAAATACACCCTGTGTACAACCTCAGTCTGGGGGAAAGCTCCTGAAGCAAATAGCCTGGTATTCCTGCAATCTGAATAACTAAGCACCGTGGATCCAGGAGCTGCCACACTGCACAGGAGCAGAGCTGGGTGATAGTAGCAACAACAGGCACTGAGAAATGTCAGACATTTGACTACTTGGGATTAATCCAAAGCCCAATGACAAACCACAGACATTAGTTATGTGTATGTGTGGGGGAAATCAGTTAAACCTATACTTACATCTCTGCCTCACTTCATGCTTCTCATTGAGAGCATGGTCTGAATCTTACAGAGATTCCTCACTAATGGCTGATCTGCAAGAGCAGAGAGTCTAATTTATGGCAGAGTCCAATTCCAGCTTGAACTGTAGACATTTTTCCCATTGTATGTGGAAAATCATCATTATGCTACTCCTAATAGACATCCAGTGAAAGCACAAAAATGGTAGAGTCTGTTTGCAGATATTACTAAGATTCCTTAACTTTCACAGGATATGTTTTCATGATGGCATACAGTGAGTGAGTCCATTCAGATTTAGGTATAATTCTTACCACAGTAGTAATAGCATCAGCAGTACCCTATAAAAGGAATCTGAGGTACAAGTCTGCAGAGGACTGACTACAATAGTAAATATTTAAAGTGTTGACTCTTCACCTGGAAGAAATCTACAGGGTTTCCTGAAAATGTACCAATTTCCTAGCATAGGATCAGCCCCCTGGGTTTCAAAGCAAGATTTTTTTGGAGGCTGATATCAAGCTAGAAGAATACTATCTGAAACAATGATGGACTTTGTGTTAGCTTTTAGTGCTTAGCCTTATTACATAGAGCTCCCTAACAGTATTTTGCAGCTTAAAGCAACTCAACAGTATTTAAATACTGACCTTATTTGGGGTCAAAGAGATAACAGTCTGTAGCTCAACACTTGCTGAATGTATTTTCTGTATCTATAGGTTTTGCTTAATTACTATTACCTCTACTTCAAGTAGTCATAAGTAACATTTATTAATTAATGGGGTATTTGCTGAAGTTCGTTTCCTTTCTTCTTTCCTTTTACTGAAAAAAGGCACAGGGGGACAAGCAGAGAAGAGCTGAAGACATGCGTATTCCATTTGAAATCCGTGATTAAAAAGCTTAAAAATTCAAATCAACGTAAAAAACTGTTTTATTTTAATACTGTGGAAGGTTTCAGTGAACTCCATTATTTTCACTCACTATTTGCTTGAATAATTTAGGCAAGAAAGCTAAATTATACATAAAGTGTACAGTTAGAAGAAAAAGTTCATGCACAGCCTCGGGCTATAGCCATCCCCTAATGATGTCTGTAGTCAGTGGAAAAGAACTCGTTAGACTGAGAGTAATTTCTCAGGGTTTAAGTTTTTTTCTTAAAGCAATAATGTTCTTATAAAAATCTGACAAACACACTCAACCAAAAACCACAAAAGAGAGGCCGTTCCTAAAACCACAGCCTTATAACTTTTCATTTAATTTCATTGGAAATCTGGCTTTTCACATACTATTTATTCTTGTTGGCTGTCCTCAATGATCTGATTAAATGAGGGGAAAGCAAGTCTTTATATCATTCAGCTCCTACTTTGTTTAATCAGAGACCTAAAGTTTGCAGGGAGTTAAAATAAATGTTATACAGCTCTCTGAGCAAAACTGAAATCTGCTGTGAAAGAAGGTTGCTTTTACACTCAGTACACAGTCATTTTTGCTAGTGGTTGCAACTTGCCCCACTATTGTATTCAAGGAGCAACTCATACAATTAAACATTTACGGCTCAATTCACTAAAGCTTTACATGCCCTTTAAACTTGACTGGGGAAATGTGCATGCCCAAGTGGACCAGGTTACCAATAAATTGCTTCACCTCTGATCTCACATTTCTTCTTTCTGCTCCTCAAAATCCGATGTTGTAGAGAACAGAGCTCCCAAGAGCAGCAAGCTGGGTTTGAGCTAGGCATGAGCAGGAGTAAGAACAAGAATTCATTGTATGGAAATTAGCTGATAGTAAGTTTGTTGATCACGCTTATCTTTTGATCAAAGTAGCTCAATTAGATCAGAGAAAGAGACAAGGAATTTTATTAAAATTACTCCTTAGAATCCTTTGTATAAAATTAGTAACTTTCTATAATATTAATGGTTTTACATCACTTTATACTTGTATTATTCTGTCACATTAGTTTAACATTACTACCATGTACAGTGGTTTAGCATTAATGTGATCAGAGGACAAATTACACGTGCACTTCCATATTGTTATATTGAAATCAAGGCCTTCTATGACACTAATACGAAGCAAACTTCAATAAAATATAGACTGTCTAATATAAAGTCATTTTTATATCCTGTTGGAGCAAGAACACTATTATTTCTTCTCAAAATCACTTGCAGCATGGCACCCAAGCAAGGTGAGAGGTGTAATGCTATATCAAGATAGAAATCAGTGGAGCCATCCCCCATCCAGGAAGGATCCCACTCCCCGGAGTCGCACTCTGCCTCCTGGGTTCTGTGGGTGACACATGCTCCCCAAAGCCCACAGTCAAAAGCCCAGGGGAGTGCAGCCCAGTGCCCTTGAAGCAGATTAAAAACTGCTTCCCAAATTTCAGGGATAATGCAGGCCACTGAATAAAGGCAGAGTTTCCATGACTCTCCAGCAACCCTTTCCCAAGTGAGAGCAGGCCTGGACCAGACAGACTGGAAGTCCTTCCATGACCTGCCTCCTTCCTCTACAGCATATGGTGCAGCTCAGAAGCAGCAAGCTTTGGAATAACCTGGAAAGGAAGAAATTTTGGTCCCTCTGGGGGACATCCCCTCCAGCAGTTTGAGGACAAAACATCCAGAGCACCCTGAATGCCAGAAGAACCAATGCAGCTGCCTCTCCTTCTGCCTTCCGCCCTACAGGAAGCATGGCTGGAGGACAAGGAGCCAAAGACAGCTTGGGGAAAGATCAGAGTACAGAGTATTTGGCTAAGAGTTGGGTGGAAAATAGGAACAAGTGCTTGCAGACACAGCTGGGACCAAGTTAGAAAGAACACAGGCTTTGTAGCCAGCTGTGAGATGACCCCGACCTCTGCTGCATGAGAGCTGGATGCAACGAAAGGCAGTGCCCAGCAAATCCACATGGACATTAGGCTATGTATCTCAGGTTACAAGTACAAAACTTCACTGCTCAATGCAATTTTCTGGGCTTATTGTACTCACCTTTTTGGAGCATGAGGATATTACATATAGAGCAGATGAGCTCATGGAAAAAGAAAAGAACCAAAAACACCAAAAAAAAAACCAACCCCACAAAAAACCCCAAAAAACAACCCACAAGTAAAGCAGTACTGATGAATTAAAAGTCCTAAATAAGTGACTTCCACCAAGCATAGAGGTATGTCCTGCTCCTGGACCATCCAATGGCAAAGGGTTCTTGCCAAACACACCTTGACAAAGAACCATGTAAGTCCATGCTGGAAATGCCCCAAAAGAACCCAGGCAGAGCGTGGACCTGACAAAGTGCCTCTGTGTGAGGACAGGCAGTGCTGAACCTCTGGACCCACCATCCGGCACACCAGCATCCTTCTCCCCACAGAAGGAGCTGAATTAGGTAAGTGTTGACTTCAGCTTTGCCACATAGCTGAGAAAAGCACCAGTCATCCCTCCTCCAACCTCAATCCCACAATGCTATCCTAACCCCAGCCGCTCATTGATATATTTTTGTCCTCTTTGGTAAAATAGAAGAGAAACCCTTATTATGTTTGTTTCTCTATGCATTTCCTACACCTGCCATATTCCATCATATCTTAAAAACATCACCATGATCTTTCCACATTTTCTCTGGCAGGAATTTTCACAGAACTAATAGCAATGGAACTGAATCTCCAAGTCTTAAGTGAGAAAATAAACTGGGAAACCAGCAACTGAGAGGTAATGTCTCTACAGAAAGCTATAGGAAAACCTCACTTAAGAGAATCTTTTTTAAAAAATTGTTTATTTTTAAATTATAGCAGCTCTCTCATCCCAAAATCAAGTTTATCCATGTCAAACTGGTTCATCATTATTATTAAAAACTCCTTCTTCCTGCTCTCCAAGGTGCCCTCATCAGTTCTACAAGCTAAATTATTACCTACCTTTACATTGCACTCACCCCACCACCACCAAGACTTTTCTTCCTGGCTCTTTTCCACACCATCATCATCAGGAGATCCCAGAAGAGCATGTCTGCTCAGGAGCACATATTTCAGTCACTGAAGCTTTTCAGGCAATGGCAGGGTAG
Source organism: Passer montanus (assembly GCF_014805655.1). NCBI lineage: Eukaryota > Metazoa > Chordata > Aves > Passeriformes > Passeridae > Passer > Passer montanus. The sequence continues at coordinate 2,387,248 of NW_024368819.1, read as the reverse complement.
GGAAACATTTATCTTTTTAAGTACAAGGCCATGATTATAGTTGCTGGTTTGTTCATATAACCATTGACCATTCAAAATCCCATCTGCCGCGCCAGGGGAGCTCATAGCAAGACAAGAGTTACAAGGAGGAATCCAACTTTAGATCCACCAAGGAATGCAGATTGAGACTGGTCAGGCTTGGGTCCCTAACCATGCTCATCATGACCATTTGCTGTTATCCAGGAAAGCTCCCCTTCACTTTCTTCCTGACTGTCTCCAGAATAAAACACTTCATCCAGAAGCACAAACACTTGCTTATCAAGCTGAATTTTTCACATAATCATAGAAAGGCTTGATAGTGACCTTAGAAATTATCTTGTTTCAACCCCCTACCATGGGCAGGGACACTTTCTGCTAGACCAGGTTGTTCAGAGCCTCATCCAGCCTGGCCTTGAACACTTCCAGGGATGGGGTATCCACTGCTTCTCTGGGCAATCTTTTGACAGGCCCTTACCACCCACTCAGGGAAGAATTTTTTCCTGTTATTATCTCACTCACTAAGCAGGAAATGTGATCGAGTTGGGCAAATCAAATTATTAACCACCTAAAGTAGGGAAATCTTCTTCTGAGATACATGGAAGTATTTCTGCAGCCACCAAGAAGCAGCACTGTAGATTCTGCCTTCACATCCTTCACCCACTTCCAGCACTGCCCAGAACAAATTTTGCAAGTGTGGTATGCTCAACCCCTTCAGCTGGGTGGGAGAATCAAGGGAAGGGGAAGAGCTTTTGATACTCCATCTGTGAAGCAGCAGGGAACATGTGCCAGACTGAAACCCTGTGGTCTACTATCTCCATTTTCTCAGCTGAGACTGTAGTGGCACAATGAGCCTGGACTGACTGACCACAGCTTGTCAGGGCTAAATACGAAACTAGCCTCAAGATGGATGTTGGGTTTTTTCCTGCCAACAGTGTTTATTCCAAGTATCACTTTAAGCACAGGCACTGGAAAGGAATTCTATTCAAAATGAAATGTGAATTTATTATGTTTTTAAACCCCCAAGGTTCCATTTTGGTATGTAAAACTGTGACCAGATTTTCTGAGTGGAGGAACTCTTGCTGTTCACGATGCTTTTGAAATCTGACTGCTGCCATTTTACAGAATATTCTGAGTTGGAAGGGACCCACGAGGATCATCAAGTCCACCTCTTAAGTGAATGTTCTATATGGGGATCAAACCCACAGCCATGGTGTTATTAGTACAATGCTCTAACCCTGAACGTATCTCAGTGTTAAGATTCTTTACAATTTTCTCCCTAATTATGGCTGCTGAAGAGTGGGTGGGGGGGGAAAGTCTTCTGAAATTTTTAAAAACATGCTCCTAATTATATAAGTCATTAGATTGCTCTTCTGTTATAAAATTAACAGCCCATCTTGAAAAGAGGGGAAAAAAAATGGTATTCATCTTTATTTAGACGCTGACGCAAATGAGAGGCAAACTGCTGAGCACGTTCAGGCTGGGGCTCAGTCAGTGAGCACCAGACCACAACGCCATCGATTATGCAGCCATCAGGGACAAACATGCTCAGCTGGCACAGCCACAGTGCTTTGAGAGCTGATTCCTGGGAAAGATCTCTCTCAGAAAACTTGACATCTCCTTTTGAACATTTTTCATGATGAACAACATGTTGCCTTTCCCTCTCAGCCCTTGGGAAGTTCATGATCTTCATCCTGCTACGTTTTGAGGCTGAATGGGTCTAGCTCCACCAAACATTGTTTGGGCATAAGGGGACAGAGTGGGGGAGAATGGGATAACAGGCTGGGAAGTCTCTCAGAAGCCCCTCTGAGGACTGCACGGGGATCTGGCAGATTTAACAGGGGCTTTGTGCTCCCCCTGAGTGTTGTCCCAGCAGGTGATTGAGTCTCCTCAAGATAATGAGGCTGGGCTTTCCTGAGCTTTTCACAGTAAGTCAGATTTCCCAATCCTTTAGTCATTTTTGTGCGTTCCCTGATGCTCACTCCTCTGTCCTCGTGATGCCCATACACCAGAACTGTTGAAACTCTGACAATTACTCATCCCCAATCAAGGATCTCTAGCATTTATTTGCTTACTCAGACACCCTTTCTGTCAGCCTTTATGACCTTTGGACCCTCACAACACCAAGACCTCCTCACTTCAGACAAGTACATCCCTCCAGCCACCAGCACAGGACAATCTCTGCCAGGCTGCTGCTGCAGGATGGATCCCCCAGGCAGCCCTATAGGTCCTAGAGCACTGCAGGCAGCCACCTCAAATCTCAAATTCTCACTTAAAATCCGTGTAGCTTTCTAATTTTTATTTTTTTTTTTTAATTTCAATTATTCCTGCAGGAAGTTTGCTCCAGTCTCACACTTCAGATGGTTAGGCACTTTTTTTCTCATCTCCAGCATAAAGGTATTCATGGCCAACCTACAGCCATTTGTTCTCATTTATAGCCATTTGTCCCTGTTTTGATGCAGTGTTGCAGCCCAGCATTTGCCTGCCACAAAGGACACAGAGGACACTGGGATTCTCACCATTGACTCTGGAATGGGTCACTGCAGCAGGAGTGGGGGAGGAGAGAAGAGATAATCTTCATACAGAATACAGAAGTATGAAAATAATCATATTCAAGAAGCTACTTTATTCTGATTTGTTTATACATTATCCAAGCATTTTATTTTATTATGCATTTTAATAATGCAAAGGCTTAAAAGCTGAAAATGAGCATATTCCATGAGCTCAATATATTTCAGTTTGCACATCATCAATTGTTTTTCCTTGCGATTATGCAGTTTTACTTTATCATCCCTTTGATAACAATTTCTGCATAAAACCTGACTTTATATTTCATTTTTCCCATCTGTTATCTTAGCAAAATACATCCAAAACACCCTTTGTATTGCTGTACTAATATAACAGATCAGGAGAAGCTGTGGCATAAGAAATCAAAACCATAATAATGTCTTTGGGTTTTGCATTTTAAATACTGCATTCATTGTTGCACTGAGGTTTGAGATCCCTTTTCAGACATTACTGAGATTACCTTTGGTAATGCCTATTTCATTGTACTTTGATATAAAATAATGTATGTCATAAATCATCTAAGTGACTGTCATTAGAGTGAAAAGCACCTACTTATGATATGTAACAATTTGCTTTTCTAATTTGAAGAGGATTGAGGTATTTTAATTATATAAGGTCTAAAGCCCTTGTGAATGAAATTACAATTCAATGTAAAATCACTTTCTGCACAGAGCTGTAAGTTAGGAAACGATAACAGCTATACTCATCAATTCGTACTTTTTGTCTGGACTAAATACAGGAAAAAATAGAAAAACTTTTAAAGGGAAAAATGGGAAACACCATTTCAGTAACTAAAAACCTGAGAAAGTCCTTAATATTTTTAACTTTAAAAAAAAATGTCTTACTATAGTAGACAAAAATCATCTTTACAGACTACAAGCAGAATTTTTTTCAACAGAAATAAAACACTGAAATTCTGAGATGTATGAATTTCATGGAAGCATGGGTAGGGTTGGGCAGAGAGGTTTATTGAAAAGTTATTGGTATGCTTCACATTTTCAAGACTTCTTCCATTTGGTAGTGAAATGGGGGTTCAGAGCCTATTCTGTGCAGAACAATTTAAAGTTTTTGGAGCACTTCACTTTGAAGGTGATCAGGGCTCTGAACACGCACATTGCAGAGGGATTTAAAATTATGAGAGCTTTTCAAATTGTTTAAAACATTGATTTTTTTATAAAATTGATTTCTCAACGTTTTATTTCTTCAGTGGCTGGGTAATTACAGTAGACCAGAAGCTGAAGTGCTTCTGTCTGAAACCCAGACTCGCTTTCAGTCTCTCTTTCTCATTCTCTCTCTTCTTTCCCCCTCCCTTCTTTCTTAATAAGTTTTCTGGTTTCCCTTGCTGCTGGGACAGACACATCACACTTTGTCCTTGCTCATAAATCTCTCTCTGACCGAGCAACCAGGAAGTTATTAGGGGTGAGGAGAAGGTCAGGTTGAAAATGCAGTTTGATCAGACATGTTCTGGCAAAACAGCACTATACCCACCTCAAGAGTAATGCCAAACACAACTGGGATGGGCTTTTAACCAAATATTCCAGCCACAAGCACCCTCCCATATGTCTCTCAGAGGAGGTCACAGGGACTCCAAAGGATAAAGGAGTAAAACTATTAAGCTGGAATTTGGTTACATGCATGGTTTTCCCCAAAATTCTTTTTTCTCTTGCTCAACACGAGCAGCAATACAGAAAGCCCCACGGACTCATTCAGAAGATTCAGGTGTGCAGCATTTAAAAATCTCCCCAAAGATTTTTGGTTCAATCAGACACAGGGACAATGCATATAAAGTTTGCATCCTTTCACATATTTATGAATTATGATTTTGGGAGGGTTGGGAGGGCATAGGGTTTTTGGTTTGGAATTTTTTGTTTATTTGTCTTTAAATAGAAATACAAGCACTAACCCTGCAGGCTAAAGAGGTCTTCTTATACAGGCCATATTTAGGATGCCATGGGTGTACTGGGCAGATTAGCCATATATCAACTATGTCCTGGCTCATGTAAAGCAGAAAAGCTCAGCACTGACCACTAGAACCAGGATGTTTCACTCTGCTAAAGATCCCAGATCACTTTAATTATGACTGCTGGACTGCCAGTGATGGGTAACTCACCAAGACATTTCTTAGGAATTTATATATGTAGTGTGCATGATATATTATATATAATATATATAAGAAGTTTGCAATTTTCCTCAGTGTTATCATTCTTGGAAAATAAGAGCCCAAAACATTTTACTGATCCACCAGAAAGTATGTAAATGCATCTCAACAGAGAAGCTTTAATTGTAGGGAATAATAATAAATAACTTCTTAGGGAAACATTTCATGAATATATTTTTAAATAAACATAAACACATGCACATATATAAGTTAATTGTTAATTTATCCTAGTCCAGAAAATGCCCCATTTGCCTTTTTTAAAAAAATAAAACTATATTGCCAAGGTTTGGATCAGTGCTTTATGCATTTTTGTAAAAGGCTATATCAAAGAAAAATGAACATATTACTGAATTTTTGTCAGCTTGAAATAACACCTGCCACACACAAGGTCTTTAGCCTTTCATGCACATCATAACTTCATTCTAAATTTAAAGGAACAGGGAAAGCAATAGAGCAAAGCTACCCAGATGTTGTGCGGTCTGTGCAATTGTAAATTTAAAAGTACCAGCTTTCCATCCAGATTTTAACGCACCAGAAACAATTTGAAAATTCCAAGCCACACTGGATTATTGAAATGTCTGGCCATTTTGAAATGAATTTTGGAACAGATGTACAGAGGTAGGCAATAAAGCTGTGATAATAAGGAACATTTCTACATCATCTCACAAAACTACTAATCTATAATGAGGACCAAAACTATTCATGAGAGAGGATGGTTTTCATTATTTTCTTTTTCGGCTTCAGTTTGAGTATTCCGATTCCTTTACTCGCTTGCTAGATTTTGCTATTTCTGTAAAGCATTTGGTAGCTATTTGACTTTATCACTCCTAATCCACAACACAGGCAAGTGTCTAAGTAACTTCATTTCTTCTTCCTCTTTGCTGAAGACAAACAACACAGAAGAAGAGAAACTTAACTAATTTATTGTCTTTTATCTTATTACAATTAACTTCAAAATCTGTGCTTTTCAATAGTGGTTACTGACTTTAAATGTCTCCTTTGGATACACAAATTCAAATATCACAAGAGGCTCTGATTTTCATACAATACAGAATATCTACAGCACAGAGCAGATGACCAGCAAAGAAAATCTGGGTACCCCAAAACCTAAACCACCCAAGCCCAGCTGTTCTGAAATTTTTCCTGTTAACACACAGTAACATTTGAAAGAAGGAAATTATTGTACTCTTGGGTGGATAAGTTAGTCTCTAGACATCATGTAGACAAGGTAGAATAAATCCTTCATAAAACTAAGCAGAAAAGATTGAGAGAGCAGGCAAGCTTTAAGCTCCCAACTGTTTCCACAGGTCAGCTAAAAGCAAAGGTGACACCTTCTTTTAAGCTTTCAGGTGGTCTGCAGAAGGACTTATATGCCTGAAACCTTGTCTAATACTACTAACAGATAGCCAACTAAATTACTTTGTCTACTAAAAGATATCATCACTTCCAACAAACCTTGTCATGCTGACATAAAGCAGATTAGTCAGGCAAGTTGGGTGCTGTGCCAGATTAAGCTGCATACCAAAGGCTTGAGTTTACATATATTACTCACTGCATTTTTCAGCCTATCTGTTCAGTTCATCCTGTTCTGAAAAACACACATTAATCTGGGTCAATTTTAATTTTAAGATTTCTAGATTTAAGTTGTTTTTTTTTTTTTCCTGCAGGGATAAGAAATTTTCCTCTACATGTGAACATCCCCCAAGCTATCTGTTCAGTTCATCCTGTTCTGAAAAACACACATTAATCTGGGTCAATTTTAATTTTAAGATTTCTAGATTTAAGTTGGTTTTTTTTTTTCCTGCAGGGATGAGAAATTTTCCTCTACATGTTAACATCCCCCAAATTGTGCAAAGCCATCTCATTTTTCCACAGCACAAAGAAGGAGCAAAAGACTGAGGGAGGAGGGAAGAACATCTAGTTCCAAGAAAAGAGCAATGATATCTTTATTTAGGCGAGTTATCCCCTGGAGTTTGGCCAGCTCCCTGAAGCATTAACCTGAACGTAGGTGACTGACAGCACTGCCCTGACAGTCAACAGATACTCAGCTTCTAAATCTCTGCCAAACCCTGGCAGTCAGGCAGCTAGGAGCAACTACTGGGCTGATTGCAGGAAAGCCACTGACTTCTGAACTGCCATTTCCCACTCTTCTTTCCCTTTTTCTTGGAAGTTTTCTGCCCCCAAACCTGCCTAATGATTATGAAACAGGACAGGAACACAACCCAAGATAATTTTGCTTTGGTATGCACCTGCTCATTCACTCCAACCCCACCCAACAACTGCAGCGTTTTAGATGTTTTTCAGCTTTGTTTTAGCTTCAGGTGTATGCACAACACTCCCTGTGCCTTGCACAGGTCACCGAAGGATGAGAGAATGTCACAGAACGAGTTTGCTGTTTTCTTAACCTGAAGAAAGGCCTTACTAAGCGCACTCTTTCACACCCACATATGTCTGAGATAGCACATATTTCTCCCTGAACAAGCTCCTGGGATTAAAAGCGTGGGGGGAGGGGAGAAAAATAAATTGCTGAGTAGGAATTTTCATCTGATCTCTGGAGCTTAAATTATCTGGGGGAAGTGCGAGTGGGGAAATAGGAGAGCAGCAAAGAGGAGGGGTCCAAGAATGTCACAAGCAGTGCTGATATCCCGGCCACACTGGCTGCAGCTCCAGCTTCCCACGATGGCACTTCTCTAACAGCACAGCTGGCCTCCGTGTCCCCAGCCAGGGATCGGGAGCGATAACCGCGGCAGGAGCCACACCGAGGGCTGCGGAGACAAGTGTGAGATACATCACAAAGGTGGCAGCAATGTGGCACTTCTTGACGTGACACCTAATGGGTCAAGCCTGACGCAAGACTGGTTCCTATCCATTTGGCCACATCTCCCTGGCTTTGGCGTGAAATCATCATTTTCCAGTTAGTCACACCAGTGTTCCAGCTCCGTGTTCCAGCAGAGCGAAGAAAGGTTTCATTTAGAAACAAAATAGTTAAAGGCCTAAGTGATGACGCTTGTTATGTACAAGGGAACAACTTGGAAATTTAAAAACAGCCTTGTAATTAGGGATTTGAGTGAGATATCACAAAGTTCAGGCTTGAATCCATGCTCTGCCTCAGTTTTTCTGTATTATTTTTGGACAGTCTCTTAGTTCTGTGTGATTCAGTTTCCCATCTGTACAGTAAATGCCTCTTTCCCTTTTTTGTATCTTGAATTACATGCATTAAACTGTACTGAAATCCAGATTTCATCTGGGACTTTGAAGAATTGAATAAAGGAAATTACTATGATTATTTAGACACAGAGGTGCATGCACACACAATGAACCATTCAAATGACTGCTCCAAACTCACTCACTATTACAAAATGCAGAAAAATGGTCTCTTCTTCCTAAATGCTGTCCCAAGCAGCAGACTGCCTGTCCACACTGAAAGCATAAAAGCCAAGAAAATGCTTGAGTACTTAAAGAAAACAGTATTTCCAAAGATGATAAAAATTTGGGAAATTTAAAGTTTTTAAATGTTTCAAGTGTGATAAATTAAGGAATATAATTTGGCATTTACCTTATAATTGTGACCTCTCTCCCAGCCTTTCAAAACACTGCAATGCATTTTCCAGATATGTTCTGTGTGTGAAGAAGACTCTATCTTCAGTGGTGCCTCACATCACAGGCGAAAAAGCTGACTGGGGGCATCCTCCATCCTACCTGCCTACCCTTCCTTGTATTTTTATGCAGAGGTAACAGCTGTAGAAGGGACATGATAAGAGAACAAGGAGGTTGGTATATGGTTCTAGATGTGTTTAATGCAGAAAAAAATACATGGTCATATGATTTTATTTCCTATATTTGACAGCAAAAATATTGCCAAATCCTAGACCAGGATCCTCTTTGGAATGTTATAGCGTGATTGGGAATAAAACTTCATAGTAAACAGCCATGCATTTGAAAAGCAGGTATCCCTGTGTACACAACTGAGCTGCTCTCAGAAGGTCCTGATCCGGTCCTAGCTACTCATGGAGAGTCTAGAAATAATTAAACTAATTACCTGCAAAGATTAAAATAGTAGCACAAATATCCAGTTGAGTAACTGTTGCCCCTGGATACTACTCCAAGTACTCTACTGATTGCTCTCAAGTCCTCAGACCAAAAAAGGCCCCAAGAAGTCCTCAGTCATCCCACAGGACAGGGGTGACTATATTAATTACACTGCTGATAAACTCATTTCTCAACTGTTTCTACTGACCACCAATAACAGACACTACACCAGGCAATCTGCCCTACCCCAATCCTACCATTATTTCTGGAGAAACTTTCCTAGCATCTAATCTGGAACTCTCCTGCTGTGATTTTGGCACCAACACAAACTTGTAAAAGAGGTACCAACATAATTTTTTTTAAAGTCTTTAATATACTTAAAGAGTATTTATGCCTAACTTCAGTGTCTTTTAGAAGACAAGAAAACTGTAGGTTTTCCAGTTTCTCCTCCTAAGCCATTTTTCCCAGACCCATAAATATTCTCAGTGTTTATTCAAAATCTTTCCAACTTTGAAGAATAGTAGCAAACCTAGTCCACACCTTTCCAGTGCCAAGTGACATAACCCTATCCTGAGAGGTAAATGCCTACTCAGTTCCAGTTACAAGGTCTGCCTTTCTTTGCAATACCCTGACATGACTGGTTTTAGGGTTAAGTTTCCATTCAGCTTGTGATCTAACTATAATTCATCAAAACCCTCCTAAAGTGTCATCACCTGCATGTTATGCATCCCATGCTCATGCAGTCAATGACTTGTGAGCTTAGTCCTCGGTTGAATTTTATCCCTTCTTTTACATTGTTTTTTTTACCAGTTCCTCAATTTCTATATGCCTTTCTAAATTCCTAATCCCATCCCCTAGTATATTTGCAGGCCTTTATAACTTCATGTTGTCTGCAAATTTAATAAGCATATTCTGTACTGCTCTGTGCAAGTCATTAGTGAGAACATTGAACAGAGCTGGAAGCAGGACAAATAGCTGTGGAATATTACGCATCACATTCTTCCAATTGGATAGGGGAATGCTGATAACAATACTTGGGATACAATTAACTAACTCAGAGGAGTCTCATCTGGTTTAATCTCTTTTCCTTTCTCCATTCAAGTACGTGTATTCCATCCACCCTTTTCCAGTCCATTTTCAGTGCATTCTCAGAAAAAACCCAAGCAAAAACAACAAACCAAATCCAAAAAACTAATGATTTTAGGAACAGGATCAAAAGCTACAATTCATCAGACCTATACAAGCAGGCAAGGTCCATTCTGTCTAGGTACTTCTTACTCCCCTGGTCTAGGTTGAAATCTAACATCCTCACTGATGCAGTATTAAATTTATTTATTAATTAAAATATCCTTATTTGAGTTGCATGTTAATTGTCAAAGATGTCAAAGAATCTAGTTGTGCACCCAGCGCTTAAGCCTGGCAATTTAAGAACTCAAAGACCTTACCTACACCTCCTGGCTTCTCTTGAAATTAGAGCCTTGATTCCTCAAGAAAAAGGTGAGATGTACCCAAAACACAAGTCCCAGCTCCAGTACTAACTTTGGTAATGAAATGCACAGACTGAATGGGTGGCAAATTTAGATTAGATAATACAAGATCTTTGCTCCCCATCCAAATGGGCTCAAGACATGGGATGCTGCAGAAGTACTGTGTGCATCCCAGAATGTGATGGCATTAGTTACTAGGAGAGTTAAGCACTTCTGTCTCTCTGAGGACAGCCAAGGAAAGTAATCCAAATTCATTTTAAAGAAGGATTAGTTAAATCAGCTAATTAGATAATTATATCTCAGCAAGAAAATTCTTACTGAGACCTAGGGTGGACTAAATCCATTTTCAAAGCCAAGCCAACTTCAGGCAGCTTTCATTTTGCACAAGGGTGTCTACACAGCTCATACTCTGTGAATTCACACCTAATCTGAATGAACTTCCTGAGTGTCCTTCTGGGGGAAAACTAACATGGAAAGGATGGATTTGGAGGGAAAAAAAACCCCAAAAAAACCAAAAAACCCCACCCCCCCAAACAAACCAAAACCAACCACTTTTTAAAAAATTAATAGCTTGATGATTCAGACTTGGATTGAAATCTGTTTCCTATGTGTTATTTAATCAGACAGTTTCATTTGAGCAAATAAAGAGCCAGAAATAGAGTTGTGTAAAAGCGTTCTGAGCAGAATGGAGCTCCATCCCTGTTCCCAGGCTGCCCTGGCATCCCATGCCTTTGGGTGGCTGGGGACTTGCTGATGAAGTCTACAAGGTTTCAGCAGGATGTGGTGCTAGCAGTAAAGTCTGCCTAAAATATGGGTTTGCGTCAAAATCACATATTGAAAAAGGAGCAAAAGGTTGTAAACAAACTAGTTTAATGGCATTTTCACAGCAGAGCAGAGAGAAAGTGGTTGGTCTTGAATATGTTTGCCATGAGAAAAGCAGAGGACAACTTATTTCTGATTCTTCCCCACCCCCAAAGTGTTTTGTGTAACTGTTAAAGCAGCACTTTCCACTGACCCTTTGGAAGTAGTTAAGAGGAAGATATTTTTGAATTTCTACCTAAAAAGAGACTCATAAAACCAGGCAAAGATGGGCCAGCTTTACCCACCGAGCTAGACAGCTGCTCTCTCGCAACCAAAAAAGGAGATTTTGATGGTTTTATTGCCTTCAGCACAATGCAAAAGCTTATACCAAATTCTCTGGCATCTAGTTGCACATCAAGGAAAAGATCATTTACAAGTGACACTGGAAAATTGCCATTTTATATAGGACACGTAGAGAGTGGAAAGTCTGCATTTCCCTCCAGATTGTTCACACCATTTTCTCAGATAAAACCCAGCTTTACAGGAGAGCACTTAAGCAACCTCTGAACAGAGCCAAAAAACTTTCTGTCATTCTTTTTGGATGATCACAGGTTCTAGCACCTTCTCTGGCCACAAGACCAACTTTATGGCACTAGTTTTCCTTTTGGCCTGGTAGTGTGGCCTGGCCTCATGGCACAAAACTCATGGTTGTTCTCAGAACCAGGCTGCATCACCAGAACACAGCTCATTCTTAGGGGAAGCAATGAAATGTTGTGTTCTAGAGAAACTGTAAGAGCTTGAGATCTCTTTGGCCCATCTGTACCTCCACACAGACCGTAGCTCCAACACAAGATGATGCAAGGCTCAATGGCAGACTCCTTTAGTGCCTCCTCAATCTTACACCACTAAACCAGATAGACACTTGGTCTCGGGTTAGGGTTCCACTCAGTGAGTTTCAGGAGAAGCAGACAGCTCTGGACAGCTTGTTTGAACACATGGTGACTTCAGGCACATCTGAAGGGGCTCCAACTCAGCCAGAACGGAACCTGCTGCTTAAACAGCCAGTAACACATCAGCAGCTCCAAAGACACTCATTAGCTCTATCACTAGATGTTATCAGAACAGAAACTGCAGTAATTGACTTTTAAAATAGCTAAAAATCAGTGGGCCAAACAAAGAATAAAGAGAGGCTTTGTCAACTAATCATCCCAACTTAACCAAAAAGGTTCTTTCCTGCAAGGCTGCTCTCAACCTTCCCGACGTTCCTGAGCCACAGCAAACTCTCAGGCCTAGAAATCACTTCCTGATCTTCTAAGATTAAAGTCCATCTCAACATCCATAAAAACAGGTTGCAAGGTCTAGAGTACTTCTTGTGCTGTTTGCAAACCTTACTGGAGTTTGAGGACTTATAGATAATTTTTGGCATTTTGCAGTATCAAATACTGCTCAAACCTGTATTAAAAGAGCATCTCAGCCAGATAGGAAAGCTGTTGAGTAAACACGAATTGGTAAAACTGACTTCAATAAAGAAATCACTTCAGTGCCTTGAAATGCCTGAACCTGTAGAATTAGTAGTTTGGGGATTTGACTTCATTGCTATGAACCCCCAAAGAGAAAATAGTCTGTCAAACCCAGAAAATACAATCTTTTATTTCACTAATTCCTTAAGTGAATGCCGGTCTTCTGTAAGGGTTATTCTTTTCTCAGGCACTTAGGAATACTTTTTTTTTTTCTTCTTGGAAAGACAGTGGAGAAAAATGGGAAGTATTACGTGCACATACATAAGGAGATGGTTAAGGAGAGGATGGAACTCTTGGCTCTTTGCTCCCTCATCTGGGTATTTACCTTTTGTTCAAAGTACTGAGACATTGGTAATTGCAACTTTATGACAAGGACAGGTTTCTGCTGTAGCATTTGTATATCAGCAAGGAGTGATTATCTTGTGACACAGTTTTATTACACCATCCTCCCACTGACTAATTTTTCTTGGTGCTACTGAAGCACTTGAGTGGTTTCTTTCTTTTTTCCTTGTGCCTAAGAACAGCAGAATGACTGTGTAAATAACTGAAGAATTAAGAGTCCTATTTATCCAAATGAGTCCTTTGGTGCCTTCTTGTACCTAGTCTGCGTTATTCTATTTAGCTTGATTAATAAAAACACAAACAAGTGAGAATTTTTTCCTTTGCCAGCAATTAAAGGATGCCGTTGCAAAATGAAACACACCTTCATGTGGAGACTCTTCCAGGCAAAATCTCCTCAGAAACAAATGTATTTCGAGAGCTCATGGGTAAATTCCTTCACACTGAGGAGTTTCCCCAAACCTACCGCCTTAGCAATCACAGCCAAAATGATAATGCATGGACAGAGACAAAGTTCTTGCATTACCTGAGGGTAAGTCCTAAACAACTCTCCAAGTGAAGCTGAAGAAAACACATGGCTGTGCTTTCCTAGGATGTGAGACCTCTCCCACAAAGAGAATAGTGCAATTCCCATCTGCTATAGCAAGCAGCTCAGCAGTGTGCCCCTGATGATAGATATCACCCATGTTATATTCACTATCAGCTTCGATGACCAGGCTGACTAAAGTCTGACATTGCCATCACCTAATTTGAGGTGTCAGAGACAGAAACGGGACAAAAACAAGTCTCCAGAGGTCAGTCTGTCAGAAACCAGGAAAAAGCCACCTGGAAGGGTGATGGTGCTCAGCTAGGGATCCACCAACCCCAATAACAGGATATTGCCATAAAGCAAACCACCACAGTCCTTGTCATTTGTCATCGCCACAATCCTGAGCTCATCCAAGGGCCCTTTTGCCAAGGATATTTAAGTCACTGAGCACTATCCGGCACGAAGCTCTCAGTACCAGCCAAGTGACAAAACTCAGCAGCTCACAGAGGAACGCTGCCATGCTGAAGTGCACTCTGAGCAGCACCACACTGCTCCTGCCTCTGGTCTCCTCCAGCACACCAACAACACTGCCCAGCTTTCAACCACGTCTTTACTTCTGCATGGGAGGGAAGCCCTACAAAATGCTGCAGAGGCAGCAATGGCACGCACAGGTGTGGGAGAAACCTCCAGGCAGGTTTCAGTGACAGAGGTAAAGCCCTTCCTCTCACTAAGGCACAGGAAGGTGCTTTATTCATCAGTGACACTGATGGCTGTTAAAAGCATTAGAGATTTTTCTCAGCTGTCACCACCCCTGCTCCAGTGTTAAGCGTTGGTAGAAGCTCTAGTTCTGGAATTAAAAGCAGCTTCTCGGTGTGATTCAAATCACCAACATGGGCTTCAGGTCCTTCCCAGCCTAACTCTGCTCTTCTCAGCTGTCACCACCCCTGCTCCAGTGTTAAGCGTTGGTAGAAGCTCTAGTTCTGGAATTAAAAGCAGCTTCTCGGTGTGATTCAAATCACCAACACGGGCTCAGGTCCTTCCCAGCCTAACTCTGCTCTCCTCCCAGCCCTTGCAGGGATTAAGCTCTAAGAATGACAAACTTGGTAGCTCTGAAGGTGCTAATACATACCCAAGAAAACAGAAGAGCCCCAAATTACTGTCACAGCAGAAGCCCAACAACTTTACAAATTGAAGGGAAATAAAGACCAAACAAAAGCAAAAAAGGCCCAGCAAATTAAAAGAAACCAATGAAACAAAAACCCCCAAAACATATAGTTTTGCCATCCATCCAGCTGGACAGATACAACATGAAACAACAGTGCATCTGAATGTGACAAAACCCACCTGAAGACAGAGAAGGCTAAGGGAGGAATTGGTGACTGCACAAAGACACCACAGGCACAGCCTACCACTGCCCCCTGAACCCGTCAGAGCGCCTACAGTTATTCTGTCCTCAACAATGTTCATTTATCCAGGACTAAATATGAGATTTCTAAGCTGGATTTGTGAATTCCTGCAGAGGCTTTGATTTAGCTCCTGACAAGCTGCAGGGGAGGCATAACCCGAGTCAAGAGTTACACATCATGCTCGCTTAATCTTCTCTGCAAAATGCTACAAATAGGAGATCCCCTTAAAAACACATGAAAAAAGGAAAGAGCAACAGCAAAAGCACCTTCTTGTGTCAGGGGGAGACTTGCCTGCATAAGAAGCAGGGCTGGTGGGAGATACTTTCTGCCACACAGCTAATTACCTTGGGTCCTCTTATCAAACAAATGGACTGGGATGATATGCCAATAACAGGAGGAAGGATCTAATTGGGGGATACCAGGGGGTAACACAGATCATCTTGTTAAACTAAATTTGTTAATCTAGTGTATATGAGAAAAGGGCAAATGGGAGGGAGAATTCATCCTTGTTAAACATTTACCAAATGTTGGGTTATTTGAGCCCTGGGGAGAAGTAAATGTATTCACTACTTAAAGGCTGCAGCATTTGGTCTTCTCAGTTGGAATTTATCCCTGATCTGAAAGGAACATTTTTTCCCACTTGGAAAGGTTAGCAGTCTTTGTCTGTGTGAGTGATTTAATATAATGGACCATGATTATTGTTGGATTATTATAATGGCACATTGGCACAGTTATAGTTAAAGTTTTGGCAGAGTTTGTCTCATAAACTGCTATTTTACAACTCGGCTGTAAAAGTTTACTTCAGTCTGAAACTTGAGATACAAGATCTCAGTCCAGGAGGAGTCTTTTTTACTTTTTTTAAAAGTCAAATTAAAGGAAAAAAAATGCTTAAAATTCTCTTGGCTAATGTTTAAGTTATGCAAGTATTAAATACAAATTTAAATCTACTGGCTGAAGACACTTGACACCATTTTCTTGCTCCTGAATGCCTTTGAGTTAAATCAAAAATAGTTTCAAGCACTTTTATGTAGAAACATGGTTTTCTCACTTTCAGTATTTTGAAGAAAAATGTGGACTAGTAAAATAGCTGGGATGTTAAATAGAAAAATGGAGAGTGTGCCACAAGCACTTTTTTCAACAGAATTACAGGCATATATTTGTTATTAAGAGCACAATTGATTTTTATTTTGCATATCTAAATACACAATCATTAGTATTAAATCTAACATTTGCAAAAGTTTTCAGAATGCATAATGAGAAAAAATTCAGTTTGTTTTGAGAGCCCGTGTGGCCTTTGTAGAGTAAGACTACAGGACAAGCTAAGTCCAGCACTGTATCATCTGCACAAAGCCTCCAAATTTCTCAGTTCTTAAAGGCACAGTAGCCAAGTGACCACATCAGTTCTCATATCTGCTTCCCCAAAGTACTCTAAAGGAATTCAAATACCAGACTATGAAAACACTGCTCACTGGTACTGTAAATCTACCATTTATATCCACCTGGTGCCAGAAACATTGCAGTTGGCAAACATACAATCAATCCCAGAAAAAAAAAAGTTTGCAGGAAATACAGGGCAGTAAGTAATTTCTGGACTGAGGCTGCAGACTGTAAAGAATAGAATCATTCAAGATAAAGCTAAACACAATAAGCTGGGGAAGAGCCAACATAACTTTTTTTAGGAGAACGTCATGGCTTAGATTTGGGGATGTGAAGGAGGAACAACGACACAGCCAATACAAACCCTGGCCAGATCCAGGTGCCTTTAGCCAGCAAACTTATGGCCTGAAGTAATACACCAGAAAGTTACTGTTTTGGCATGAATGCGAGTTTCCAAACCCATAGCATGTAAGCTATTTCTGCCCAGTATTTTGAGGTTAATCTCTGTGTTTTCTTTGAAGCCTCTCTTTCCCTATTGGGACATTTATATGCAGGGGGTTGATGCAAACAGCCAGAATCATCAATCTTGGGGCACTTTTGAGGAGATGTGGGAGTATGTCACTCCCTGCCATATGGCAGGTCTTGGAAAATGCTGGTGACTCACCAGTGAAGACTTATCCATCCAGTTTTCTACTTACCAAACAAAAACTGTTTCCCCAAAAAAATGTCCTTACAGAGATGTTTTATCACCTGATCCCTGTGGCTTATGCTTTTGCTGTACAGAACACAAATAAAAACTAGAAGTTATTTTTCCCTCATTGAGTGTGACACATGGAAACTCGTCTAAGAGATCTCAAGGTCACAAAACTCAAAATTAAAGCTAATCTGCTATCTGCTTAGTCAGAGTTAACATTTTTCACAGGGTGAAACGCATTAAAGGCAGTCTATAGCTTTCATTATTGAGTCAAATTAATTTTTTACTTTTAAATCCCACTTGTAGCACAGTTTGTAGCATTCCAAGTCATATTTATCTTTTGCATATTAAAATATGATGCCTTTCTATAAATAGCTACAGGTTTCTTGGCAGCATTGGTGTGACAGAGGATTAATTAAACTGGAAAGCAGGGAGTGTGGGGACCAGATTTATATAATGAAAACAATATATCTGCTAAGTCCAGAGAAGTGCTGACACTGTAATAATGCCGATATTAATATTTGGTACAGAACATTGTAGAGCACATTAGTAAGGTGGTTAAACCTGGTGGGCTGAGAAATGAACAGAAATTACCAGAAGAAAATAAGGCTGTTACTTTGCTACTAATATTACAAGTCTCACTCCCATTCAGAAAGATTCACTGATATCTTGTATTTTAATACCCAGAGCCTGCAAAGAATCCACTGACCTCCCATGCGAGCTCCACAGCGGCTCTGAGAATATTGGGAAGTTTGATGGATTTTGTCCCTAGATAATATCACAGAAATCTGCAGTCAAATGGGGACTAGAAACACCAGTAAGAAAAAAAGAATTAAAATTTGTCCTCTCCTCCAGTCTACCAGCTAGTTAACAAAGCCAACTTGTTACATGGTTTTATGTTAACATAGCCTTATTTACTTCAAAAACAATGAGAGAATGAACATCCAAACACCACATCAAAACAACCCATTTGACCTTATGAACATTTTCCAGGATTTCATAGAAAGTCACAAGCAAAAAATTACCTTTGAAGTTTATACAAAACAGGGAAGAAAAAAAGAGAAAATACACAAAGAAACTAATAAAAAAAATCCTTCTAAATACAAGATGCCCCAGGGCATTTAAATATTCAAGAATATTAAAACACATTCAAACTTTACTTCACTACTCTTGGAAAACAAAAGGCACCACCTAGTAATTTCCATTTGATTCCTTCTGCATTCCAACTTCCACCTCATCCCAGGACATTACACATGATGAAAACAAGTATTAAAACTAAGTTATTTATTAAAACTCTAGAAAAAAATGTCAGAGTAAAGATATATATGCATGTCGGCGCTCCAAATAAATTAGGGTCATTTTCATCAGTAGATGACAATTTTTACATTTATTACAATATTTTCCCCATAACTATTCTGTCTGGTGACATTTTTGCACATGTATTAAATATATGTGACAGTATATAATGTATAGCTAGATGTTTGACCATTGCTAAATGCTGTAGTATTTTGAATACATTTGCAGACTGTCAAATATTTTAGACTTTTAAGTGATGCATTTTAAAACACAGTAAAATGAAGATAATTTACAGAAGAAGAGACAGATTCCACTCTTGGCTACTAATAAGAAAACTCAGCCTCCCAACAGGTCTGAGAGTACGAGACCACATCTTTATTATCTTTAAAGGCATAAACCATGTTAGGAAATAACAGAGGTGGGAAAATGCTTATGGAGCGAGGCTGTCTACATAAATCTGTAAGAAGTTATTGATAAAGTTAAACCAGGTGTCACCAGCTCAGAACCTGGCCAAATAACTTAAATTCTAGTTCCTGAAGACTATGTGCTGGCACAGGAAAAGGAACATGATCAAAGGTAGGGACGTTTCAATTTGGGGGGCAGACTTTATCCTGTCACTTGTCATTTTTATTTACCACATTTAGCCCGGAATGAGCACAGATGAAGTTTATAGGGAGAGTATAACAGAAGCCTCACCTACTTCAACCCAGCTCTTGTCTCTGTTCTCCTCCCCAGCCAGCTCTCACCCCTTCAAACCTTAATTCACAACTCTGCCCCTCCATGCTCCAGCCTCTTCTCCTGCCTCATCCTTCATCTTTGTGGCCACAGTCCAAGGACTTGGGCCTTTGCCAAGTCCTCAGCAGGGCTTATTGTCTCTTTCCTCCTCCTCTCCTTCCTTCCCAGTCCTTCACCTTTCCAACCAAATTCCAAGCTTCTGCTCTCAGGTTGCCTTCTCTGCCACTCCTCTCATCTACATTCAGAGCAGAAAGCCCTCAAGGCTGCTCTGGCAGAAATAAGCCAACACAGAGGTGTAGGTTTCCTAGCACAAGAGCTTGCCATCCTCTAAAAGCGCTGAGGAAACGGGCAGCACACGGAATGTGGATCTGCTTCCCCTTCCACCCTGCAGTGCTCCCACCTCTGGTATGAGGCTGGCTCTCCTTGGGCAGAGACCATTAGGCACTGCTGAAATCCACCTCCTTGCTGCTGAACATGCATGAACCAAGACGGTTAAAAGCTTGGCAGCTGTGCCAAATTTGTGTGGATTTTGACAAAAACTGCGAAAGGCATATACTTGAAACAAAAGTCAGTTTGTTGCCAGCTTTCATGCCTCTGCTCCAAAACATGGGTGTGCCATACAGTTTTAAAGAAAATACCACCAGAATTGGGTGTTTCTCTTTTTTTTCTCCCCCACCTACTACTGCAATACACTGTTCCAGCCTTCTCCCTGTACTGCTCCACCCTACCAACCCTATTTTTTTGGGATTGCTTCATCTAAAATTTTGTGGTTTAAAGTAGATAGCTGGACTGGAAAGCATGTCACTCAAACAATTAAACTTAGCAAAGACACAGAAATCCAGGATCTCCCTAAAGGTCTGTTGATGGTGAAATGCTCTTCCAGTTTCCCAAAACTTAGATCACACAGTGTACTCCACATTCTTTCATAGCTAGATCCACAGGCCACTGCAAGGTGTTGTCCAGCAGCCTTGGGATTGAGCACTTTCAGGGGGCTGCAGGTTTCTGCTGATGTGCCAAGGTGTTTGGCTTTTCATTAAAAATCAGTTCCAGCAAAAAAAGGATGAACCAAAGTACAAAAGACAGGCATCTAGTATTTGTTAATGGCTTGTTTTAAAAATTTGTGAGGTGCTTTAAATTCAGGGTGGGTTCCAGACACTCTGAATAAAGATAAGCAATATTTCCTCTCTGCCATGACTGGGATATAAGTAACAACTGACAAGCTTAGGGAAGGAAACAGATGTAGAAACTTTTATAGGCAATTCCTCGGATTCTCTAGGAACACTGGTTAAGCGTTAAAAAAGAAAGAGCTCAACATAATCAGTCTTTTATGTGCATCTAAAACTGACTTGAGCCAAGAGCCAAGCCAGCCTCCAAGCTACCGGAGGTACCATCCTGGTCCTCACTTTCTCCTGGGGAAAACTAACCAGGCAGCACCTGTCCAAGGGCTGTGCTGCATCCCAGAAGGCAGCACAGCACCGTCTGTGCTTCTCATCTATTTATTATAAGCCTTGGAAGCTTCAGCTTCTGTCAGTTGTAGCCACTGGTGCATTTGACAAAACTTTATTTTTCTGCTTCTTGCAGCAGACGGGGAGGGCAGGGGCTGATGAGCCACCAGCACCCTCTGCCCATCCTTCATGCAATGCAAGATGCAGTATTGCAGCAGACAATCACTCAAATCCATCTGGCTCTCCTTTCACTGATGAACTTACCTAGTGAAAACCTAAGAAAGCCCCCAGTATGGCTTTCTACTTCTGAACTGAGACTTCAAACTATTCAGGGCAAAGTTTCTTCTCAGTCAAAACCATAAAATGCTGCATGCTTCAGGAGGAAAGAAACGTGGCGTCATCAAGTAGTCCAGATGATGGAAAACTATGCAAACAATTTCTTTCAGAGTATATTGCAGAAAGCTCTGCCTGCATTTGTACCTGTTCTGCTATGTGCATGGCCAGGCTAGAAGCTTTGCCTCCATTAATGACAACCCAAATAGGACATGGAATCCACTGAAACACCGAGCTCCAGTTTTGGAGGTTCTGGGCAATGTCCCAAACTTCTCAGTAAGTGCCTTTCCCAGTTTGGAAGAAAACCCTTATGTTCCTACAAACCTAGAGAAATTCTCTGATCCCCAACCTCTGTACCAAAACAGGGGCTCAATTGGATGAGTCTCAGTGGGTGATGGGATGTGTCTATTCCAGCATCCCACCAAAATCCTTCCCCTTGAGGGCCCATGCAGTTTCAGGCCAGGCAGGTCTGCCAGAACTTCCCTTTGTCAAAGCCTCTTCAAGGTGCACACACTAATTTAATCCCTTCTCTTGAGAAATGGTTTCATTAAAAACACCCAAAATGAAGGTTTTTACTACAGGCTCAGCCTTGTCAGGTATTAAACACCTCTTCCTTGCTTGATGACCATCAAGTGATAGCCCTGGAAGCCAAAAACCCATCTCCACCCTGTGGCAAGGTGAGCAGGAAGCCCGGAATGAACCAGCCCTAGTTCATTTACAACGCCTTACAGGTCAGTGAAGTTTCACTTGCAGGAAAACTGTATCAAAGCAGAATTTCCTATCAATAGGGCACAACCCCAATAGTCAAGAATCAATAGATCAGCTTCCCCTTCTTGTTAGGATACCAGCTCAGTGCCACTGAATGAAACATTTCCTTTAAACTTGACTCCAACTCCTCTGCTGACAAACATCTGCACACACACACCAGTAAGAGGAATAGTAATTATTTCCCCAGAGAAAAACAATTTTGCTATAAATCTCAGAAGCAGCTTGATTTAACAAATTAAGCTAAGAGCTAAGGACGCTAAATGCAGTTAACTTCTTTGAAGCTAGTGGAATAAGAAATTACTTGCAACACTCCTTTAAACACTTTCACTTTTGAAAGGATGAATACAGAGCTCTTGACAAAACTCCTGGCTTGGGTTTTCAGAGGGTCAAGAAATTAAAACTGACTCTAGAGAAACATCTTTCCAACTAATAAATCACAAGTGCATTTCTCTTCCTAACACTTCTTAGAATTTCCTGCATGAATTAATAGATAGAACTAGAATAGAAAATATCAACAGAAGCATCCCATTCAGAGCATTTGAACTTTTGCATTCATTATTCAAACTTTGGGGTTTTTCCACGTATTAAATGACATTTTTCATTTCTTTCTATTACTTGGCATAGGGAGGTTCTTGTTGTTTTATAACTACCTTATGAAAGACAACAAACTGCTAAAAAAGGGGAAAAGGTACAGTTTTCCTTAAGGAAAACAGCAGGACAGTCCTGCTGTCATACAGCCTGGACATTACAACTGTTCAAGGATTTCTGTGCAGCTGAGGGCTTCTGCTCAAATGTCTTTTTCCCCGTTCTTTTGGTGACATAGGGAGGAACATATAAAACTCCTAAAAGATCCTTTCCTCTGTGAATTGTTCCTTCTCCCTCTGCTGTGATAAATGCCATCTCAGAGATGGTGACACACATAAACTATGAGGATTTATAGCACATTTCCAACACTAATATTAAACACATCCTTTAAACTTCTTCTTTGGAAAGACTTCGATTTTTTTCCCTCCTTTACTATCATTTAATAGCTGTTAAGTCACCTTCAAAGCATTTGTAAAACCTTTGAAGTACCATACAAAAAATAGACTCCAACATCGTCCCAACAATTGCAGGTAATGTGCAGATATTGTTGAAGGCACACAGAAATGGAGCTTTCTAATGCCAAGTTACCACCTCCCACTCCACAGCCTTACTCCTGCCAACGTCAATTTTGCAAACATGCTTTTGTTCCATTCCCTTACACTACTGAAGCATTGGGGATTAATGACACAGACCAAGTTACCACCTCCCACTCCACAGCCTTCCCCCCCACCCCCCGCCTTTTTAGATAAGTTACATATATTTTATTTTTAGAAAGGATACTCTTCTCCAATTCCTTTGCAGCAGGGCTTGGGTTTGTGACTTCTTGCTTTCCCTCCATGAGGACAAGGGATAACTTTGCTGCCTAATTTTTTACTTCAAATCTCATTTGGCCAGCAATACGGAGGATTACTGCCTACCTGTCTTAGATTTTTCTGTTCTGTTACCATATGTCCATGGACTGCCAAGAGTAAACCTTTAGGAAAAGCTTAGGAAATTTTTAGAACAAAGATCTCCAATTTTAACTCACTCCAAACTCTCTTAACATACATGTGGCCCATGTGGTTCTCATTTGGCCAGCAAGACGGAGGATTACTGCCTACCTGTCTTAGATTTTTCTTCTGTTACCATATGTCCATGGATTGCCAAGAATAAACCTTTAGGAAAAGCTTAGGAAATTTTTAGAACAAAGATCTCCAATTTTAACTCACTCCAAACTCTCTTAACATACATGTGGCCAAGAGATGCTATTGCCCAACCACATGAAAACAAAGACTTTTAGCATATGAAAAAATAATTATCTTTATTTTAAAAGTTCAGAGTGCAGAAGTTCTGCATAATCATAACATTTTCTGAATCTTGCTAGTGGCCCAAAGGTTAAGTACTTTTCTTTGCTAGCATAGACCACATAATTGAGAGGAAGCAAGTGAGTTTATTCTTTGAAAGGCCATTAAAAAAAAACCAAAAGACCACCACAAGTTTATTTGTACTTGCAAATCCTTTCAGGTCTAAAGAAAGATAATAATTTGGTTTCGCTGAAAACAGGAAGTTTGGCAGAGATGCAAAAGGACAGCTAAACTTTGGCTAGACAGCGTAAAACCCTGTGTTCTACTTTAAGAGTACTTCCAAAATTTAAAATAAACAAATAAATAAATAAATAAAATAAAGAAAACCGAAGTGCCTCAATTCCATAGACAGCTAAATGAACAACATAGGCATCTGGCAGTGGTAATTTGTTGCCAGATTTGTGGTTGTCTTGTGCTGGCTTCCAGTCTGGTTTGCCAGTTTGCAGTAACTTCCATCAAGTGCAGCTGAAACCCATATTTATAAAGCCTCAAATGCTGTCAAAGCTAGATAAGTCTCAAGTAGTCTTTTCTTTTTTCTTTTTTTTTAACTTTTTTAATTTTTTTTTATTTTTTAATCTGACCAAGACCAAAGGAATAAATAAATAAACACCATTCACAACATTCTGGTATATAAAGGGAGACAAGATAATTTTTGGTCTCAGGACTAAGTCCCCATCAGGTTTTTTCCATGTAGAACTCAACAGGGCAACACAACACCCCCCTGCTCTGCCACATTATTGTCACTCCTACCCCATCATCAGGCCACCAGCAGGACCTTCTGACAGGAGAAATCATCTTTCAGCACAAGAGCAACTCCAAGAAATGTGTGAAGTGCGGGATCTTTAAGAAAAGTGTCTGTTCAAAACAGATCCATTACACAACTAGAAATTAGCACAGACTCCAGCCCTTAGAGGGATTTTGATTAGCTTCTAGGACACGACCACTAGCCAAAGCCTGTGAACAAAGCCAGGCTCAGAGCAGGCTCCAGCACTGCCCTCTTTTTGTTGCTTTAGTGGCACTTTCTGGCCCCCTTCTAGCCTGGGTGGATTGGCTCCCTCCTCACCAAGGACCAAGTGGAGTTCAGGGCCTGCCACAGGACAGGGTTTGCTCCTAGGAAGCCAATCGAGCATTGCTGATTTCTTGTGGGAGGTGAAGATTTCAGACTACAAGTACCATGATATTTGCTCAAAATAACGGAGAACAAATCCACAACACAATTTCAGAAAAGGATTCAAAGGGTCCCTCTCAATTCAATACTCATACGAATGCATTCATGTGAGGAAGGGAATCTTAAATACATTAACTTTGTTTTTTGGGTTAGAACTTCCCATGATTAATCTGAGACCTCCCTCCAAAATGCTGGGGGTTTTTTCCACCCTCTTTTTTTCTTTCTTTTCTCCCTCCCCACTCACACTTATTATGAAAATGCAGATCCTCAAAGCATCTATCACAAAGCATCACTGAATCCTTTGGGGCAACCAAAATATAAATATAAACAACAGCATAAATATTATCTTCTGAAACACACAACCCTGAAATTCAATGGTCATAGACCAATCTTTTTTTCCACTACTATTGTTATGCAGTCTTAACACCCAACTTAAAACAAGAGATCCTCTTCACTCTATCTGGGTTTTTTTATTCTTGAATCATGAGCTCATAACAAAGTCCAAAAATAGAGCATGCAAGAACATGAGCTCAGATCTTCAAACTTTTTTCCTTAGTACAATTACTAGCCTAATTTAAGTGCAGAATCCCTCACACCTGCAGGAGCACAGTCAAGACAAAAGCAACGCACTGGTATACTGTGAAGATGGAACATGCAGAAAGCTTGAAAGATCCGGAGAAGTTTTAATAAGTACCAAGAATAGCAAAAAGGGGGGTGGGGGGGGAACCAAATCAGCAAACCCTTATTTTTGTTTTTACAGTGTTCACTAAGGGACTCTTAAAAAATCAAGCTTTTAGATGAACTTCAGCAAAAACCCTGATATTCTCAGTCCCTCTGGAAACCTAGACCATGTATTTTATATTAAGCCCTCCCAGCATCTGCTCTTTAATAGTTGCAACAGTGATGATATCAACAACACCCACACCTTAGAACACAGCACTTTTCATCTGCTGGAAACATAACACTTCCCAAAGGAGGCAGAGCATTATCATTCCTTGTTTAGAAAGAGAAATTCAGCTATGGAGAAATGAAACCACTTACCCAGGACCATTCAGCTGGAGCAGCAGCAGAGCCAGGTGAAGAAGCCAGAGCCCCTCTGCAGATGTCCAGTGTAAGCCTTTAACACTCAGCACCCCACCTCCAACTTCAGCAGAGCAGGTAATGTTATACTCTCCTCCCCCACAGATCTGGGCTCAGCTTTAGGTACAATCTGGAAGCACTTCAAAAGCTGTGGGTTAAAAAGCCCTGTATAAATGCAAAGTGTGATTATAATTCAACCAATATTGGAAAAATTACAGCAGTTTATATTTGTTTTTCTGTATTTGTGGAATTTATGTTGTTTCAACACTTGAACAGCTTTTGATAATGACACCATCTGTTAATTCTCACCCCTCACTAAATTAGAACAAGTGGTGGAATTGTTAGACTGCAGTTTTACAGATCCCAGCTTATCAAACAAACCCGAGCCCAGGGTCAGTGAGAGGCATTACCAGCAACAGGAGGCAGCAACCAGGCAGGTACAATTTCCAGGCCAATCAGAAGAAAAGGATGGGATAATCAGGAACAGCACACCTCTCAGCAGCTCCTCTGGAGCAGTTTTTTGTTAGGCTGTGCTTCCTTTCCCAACCCTGCTGGGTGAACAGCATTTACTCCAAGGCTGCTCAGATTGGTGTAACAGCAGTGGGTGGGGTATTCCTGCCAGGACCCGAGACCACTGCCAAGGGGAACACACACCTGGGTACAAGTTAAACACTCTCCAATTGCAACAAGTGGGAAGAGCTTTGAATGGCTCTGTTAAATTAAAGTTGCCAGATTAGTGTCCAAACTGATGTAAATTGCTGAAATTTACACATTCTTTACCTGCAGAAATACCAGTTCAGAGCATGAGAAGGAGCACAGGCCTTGGTAATACGCTAGAAAGTAAAACTGAAGCTGATAACCAGCCTTTCAGCTACACTTGGCTTCCACCCACCCCCCCACCCCCTCCCCCCCATTTTCCCTAATTATTCATATCCTTCCCTCTGCTCTACAAAATGCTCTTCCTCTGTTTTCAGGTTATATGAGAATCTATTTAATACACTTGTATCTACAAAAGGGTCAGATTATGTCACATGCAGATCAAACAGTGAAAATACACATCTCCTGGTCTCTAGACTAATTTTGCATATGTTAAACACCCCTTCGTTCTTCTATGAACCTTTCAGTTCTCTCTTTTTGAACTTGTGTCCATAATTTCATTATTTTCTTAGATAGTGAACCAAATCCCCAGTAGCTGTAATCTTCTATTTCACAAAGACTTTTAGTAAATGGGATGGGCTTTTACTAATGACACAAGCATGATACATCACTACACAAGGAACAGGGAGTTTGCACATTTTATTTATGAATGTTCAGGACACAGCAATGGAAACCTCAGACCTTGTTATTCCTGGTAATACAGGAGTCAGGCACAGGACTGCAGTTACACCTGTCTAGGAAGAGCCTTGGTGTTCTTCAAATAAGGCACATTTGGTTTTCAGCAGCATGGTAGGTAATACCTAATTACCTCACACACCCAGGAATGAAACAGGTTTCCCACCTGCCATTAACACAATTCCCTGAAGCCTTTAGTGGGCTTCTACGAAATCTGCCCAGAGAAGTTGTGGATGCCCCATCTCTGGAGCAGTTCAAGTTCAGAATTTGTTTGGAGCTGTTGTTTGGAGCTCTGAGCAACCGGCTCTAGGGAAAGGGGTCAATGTATGAGACCACACTGAAAATGAACCTTCTGGTAACCCCAAGAATGGTAGGTCAAGAACCTCAGCCCAAAATGAAAAGGAACCTTCTGGTAGCCCCAAAAATGGTAGGTCAAGAACCTCAGCCCAAAAGGTGTTGATGCTGCTCTGATGGGGTAAGAATGATGTCTGAGGTGCAAAATCTGCCTGACAAAAACTGTTTGGTCCTCAGTTCCACTGATCGTGGAAGCAATATTGGGAGTACATAATAATCAGCTCACAGGGACCTAATCAGCCAAGGGACCTAAATTCATTTGTTGCTGTCATTAAGGGGTAATTATTCCTAGA
Source organism: Passer montanus (assembly GCF_014805655.1). Lineage (NCBI taxonomy): Eukaryota > Metazoa > Chordata > Aves > Passeriformes > Passeridae > Passer > Passer montanus. The sequence continues at coordinate 2,359,593 of NW_024368819.1, read as the reverse complement.
AAAGAAAAAGAATGAGACATTTTCTGGGCATTATAGGCACACGGTTGACATCATTAGGAGCCAATCCAGACCCCTGAGTTCAGGCCAGCTTTCTAAAACCCTTTATGTCATTGTTTTACACAAGGTGTTTGATACCACTGCTGCCTTCTCAGATGTGATCTCATCCTTGACCCTGAGTGGCAGTTTTAGGAATAGCTCCCTCAGGTTTACTTTTATCAGATCATAAAGTGCATCATATTCCCTTGCCTATGAGATGTGCTAAGACTTGTATCATTTGTAACTGGAAATCCTATAAAGCTGCCTGACATTTTTTTGTCCACGAAAAATTGAAGTCAAAGTTGGAATGGATGAAAAAGTAGCTTCCAATATTAAAAAAGTGCTTGTTTGATAGAGAAAACTATAATCTGGTGCACTTTTCCATGAATACAGTAAGAGCTAAAATTTTTTGTAATGACAGCAGGGCTGTATCCCTTCTTGAAGTAATAAACACAAGGTCCTTGACTGACTTGCTCTGCCAATGTTACAAATATATGATATTTGATACATTAAATACATTCTACAGAGAAAGCAGAGTGGTGCACAAATATCCAGCATCACATCTTACAGCATCCCGTCAGGACTCTCGGAGTGATCCTCTATTTTGCAGATCTGCAGACGAAGTATGAGGGATTAAAAGACTTGCCCAAAGTCTCTGAGCAAGGCAGCTGCCCAGTCAGATTTTCACAGTGGAAGATAAGCACCATGCCAGCAAACAGCGTGACACTAAACAAGCAGCCAGGTTGGAGGATGTCAGCAAGAGGGGCCAGGAAGGCTTGAGTCACAGCTGGCATGGGTCAGCATGTAAGCTGAGGGGCAGAGAATAAGCTGAAGCTAAATATACTCCAACTCCTCGCAGACTCTGTGCTGGCAGTAGGCCAGGCTGCAGCAGGATGGCTGGGGTAGGTTTAAAGTGCTCTCCCCTGCCAGCTAGTCAGCCCTGCCTTAAATTAACCCAGCTGACTTTAGACTGAAACAGATGATGGTTCCTCATAAACTCAATTACACCAGCTCAGCCATGAGTGGAGAAGGCTCCAGATGAAATGTGGTGCTTTACCAGTATCTTGAATCTCCACTGCCTTCCCTGCAGTAACTGTTGACAGTGACTTAAATTCTTTAAATCCATCTGAAAGACAAAACTTCAGTTCAAGCAACATCACTTTCAGGGGCCTCTGCCTAAGGTTGCTGTATAGATGATGAAAGGAGGTTTCTGAGACTATTTCTCCACTGGATGTCAACATGTAGCAATGAATTCACTCAAGATGTTGCTGTGGATTTCTTTGCTGGTAGGGTCATCCATTTCTATGGACTCCTTTTATTACGGTCTCTGATCTTTCCAACTGCAAGAAACCACAATACTGCTTTACTGGAGACTTGTTTAAGTCTTGATATAAAATGATGCTCGTGTATACCCTTAACAATTCCATTGCAATCCAACCATTTTAGTGAGGGTAAGATAAAACCCTGGTGTCTGTAACAGTATGTATATTTGCACACATATAAATACAGTTTGACTGCTAAACTTACACGCTAAGCCTTCATTTTCTATAATAAAATATTTAAGTGGTTTCAACTCCACAGACGGATTTTTAAAACCCTGACATAGCAAAAGACATCAGTGCAGGACAGCATCCACTGGACACAATCAGTCACTCAAATGAGTAATAAAATGAGTGTCTTCATTATGGGCTGACAAGCACCAATACAGATTTTCCCAGAGAGAAATAACCTCAGTACTACCACCTCATGCCACCATAAAGAAAGCTCAAATCTTCATTTTAAGATGAATTTCTAATGCCTAGAATTTAAATACCAGAAAAGTCTGATAAAGAATTGTCTGAGGCTAAGCCAAAGCAGAGTAAATAGCAGGACTGTAGTAACACAGAAACTTGTGGAGGTTTTGGAGAGCAGTTTATCACTTCTCTGGAATTTAGTAAGAGCTAAATTTTGTGACACCTAATTTTTTTTTTCTGTGCTTCTTCAGAAATTAGGCTCTCCTGAAAAGTCACCTTTCAGGATGGTTTATCATAGCTAGGGCTGGACTAGTGGCAGGAGTTGCTTGAGCTGAGTCCTGGTAGTTCAAGTAGAAGCTCTCCCACTTGTCATCACAGAATATATGACCTTATTACTCCTCCCTCAGTTCTGGCACTGATTGTTGATGCTGTTTGCAGCCAGTGAAGTTTCCTCAGTGCTCTCTGCTGCCGTCTCTCCCAGCCCCTTCTGCTTCTGTTTTCCAATTACAGCAAAAAATATGTGAATCCAAATTTCTGCCAACACCTAGATGAACCAGCTCCAGAAAATAACATGGAAGATAGCAAATCAGGAAGATTTGTATTAAGAGTTATACTAATAGCTAAGAGTACATTGAAAATTGCAGGAATTTATCTGTATATCGATGACACAATGCCACTTCCTACTGTAGGACCTGAACAAATTAGCTACCAAAGTCCAGCCCTCAACAGCTCAGATTTATCTGAGATTTTATGGGCAGTGAGAATGAGAGTCAGTGACAGGACCAGGCCATGATTGTGAAGAAAGACCCAGTAGAAGCAGTAGACCCAGACCTGCTGGCTCACTTCCCTGGACATTTGACTTTCCACAAGCTTCCTGTTAGCCAGGGGTATTGCAGAGAGCTGGAGAACCTGATGGTTTTGGGCAAAGCTTTTCCACTGGCACTGAGCAGGTCACCAGGCAGGGCTGGAGAGATGTCAGGGCTGCAGCCGACTCCCCTCTGCCTGTGAGCAGCCCCTCTGTCAGAGCGTGAGCTCTCCCCTTGCTCGCTCACAGCCCTATCCAAAAGGCATTGTCTGGAAGCAATTATAGATTTTTAAAATTTTTTTTCTTTTTTTTCCATCGTTGCCTGACAACTTCAGCAGACACACATGTAGCCATCCCCCTACGCTTCTAAAGAACTTTGCTTACTGTTAACTATTTAAATGTTGAAAGTATTAAAGCTAATTGAACTCACTGCTCAGAGAACCAAGTCTGAGGTCAGCTGTCATAGACGGTAACACTGTTGTGGTAAAAGAACTTTGGGGTAGTTTAGAAATCTTTAGAAAAGCATTCGTGCCTGTCCACATACTTGTCAGTCCTACCTGTCACTGCTAATGTCAGGGGGTGTTTTAGGTTAGGGAAACAGATGGAGCTGCTCTGGGGAGCTCCTCCAGGAACTGCTGCAGTTAGTGCTGAACGTGATGACAGGAGATGATACTCAGCTGGCCAAATTTTAAGCACCTTGCTTCAGGTGCTTAACCTGGCAGGGTCTTAATGGTTCCAGTGAGGGCAAAGGGATGGCATTGGAAGTGGAGAATAAAACATAGTCTCTTCCACAGAGTAATTGAGATTCATATTTAAATACTCTAATTGCCTTCCAGAGCAACTGATTATCTCCTTGTCAATTTTTTTTGAAACGTGGAGAAATCCTCCTGTATATGTAGATATTGTGAATATGCTCTTAGTATCACACTGAAAAAGTGTCTCAGATGGTAAATGAGAAAAATTCTCTTGACTTCAAAGGTGTTACTGTTTACTTTCATGCTGCTGAGGATTTAGACCAGTATTTTTAAAATTCTAATGCTCCTTGGCCCCTGTGTGAAAAGTTTATTCTGACTGCCATACTTTTTTCTCTGTGTGAGATAAAAGGAAAGGAAGAAGTAGTTGGTGGCTGCTAATGGTACAACAGCAACAGAGGATTTGTCCCTAAAGGGAACCTTGCCTTCTCTAAATCCAGAGCCAAGGACACACATCAGGATTAGATCTGTGGAACAAAGATGTTCATAACATTGTGAGATCATCTGCTGCATGCACAAACAGACTGTCTTCCATAACCCTGAACTGGTGGCATTGGGGGTACAGTCTTGTTCCTACCTGGACAAAGCAACCTGCTAGAAATAAATTGCAGGTTATGCTGATTTTATAGAAGGCTGAGTTGCCTTTAAGGAATACTGAGGAATGTGACCATTCCACATATCTGGCCAATCTTTCCCATCAAAGACTGAAAGGAGGAAGAAAAGACAAAAATGAACGCACCAAGTTAGGCTCAATTCTTTCTCATCTGGCAGGCCTAAGGCCTTCTGTTTTGTAGGAGAAAAGGAAATCTGTTGCAAGATTGATTCTGGAAGGCTATAAGGAGACACACTGCTCTTGGAGAGGTCATGGGACCAGAGGCAGACAAGTTTTAAAGCATAGCTGCAGTTATGGTTTGTCTACATTGTCTTGTCATTAATTCTCTAGCCAGTCTTCTGGGGGATAACAGGAAACTTCCAGATGGCAAAATCCATGCCGTAGAAACATTCATATCCTTTCACATCTGTGACTATAGCCTTGCAAAGAACAACATTTGAGATTACACCATGCTTTGAACCACAGGCAAGAGGCTTAGATCCCCAGCAGCACAGGGAACGATCATAAACTACTCAGTCTTGCTTACTCCACAATCAGTCAGACTTTATACAAAACAATGAATTCTATCAAAAGAATATGAACAGCCCAAAGCAGCTGCAGGGCTCTTCTGGGGGAAAGCAAGAGTCTTGCATTTGTCTTCCACTTATATCAGAATGGGAACAACCTAATGACCTAAGAAATGGAGTAATTTTTAATACCTGCTCCTTCCTCCCAGTACCTGGAGGGGTAGAGTCCTGCATGCCTCATCTCACTGGTTATCATTATTATGTCATCCAGATCAATCATTTCAAGCTCATTGGGCTGTAAATGCAGCTTTGATCATTCGTTACACTTTGTTAGTATTTATCAGAGCCAGGGCTCTGTTAATCCAAAACAGCAGCGCTCAAACAGCAAGGAAACCTGGGCTCCAAGAGCACTTACAGCAAGTTGGAGGGGTGGTGTTGGGTTTTGTTTGTTTTCTAAATTATTCGCTTCTAAAAATTTCCCAACTGCTGCAGGGTTAAGCTCTGAAAGGCAAAGGAAATCTTTCTCAAGGCAGGCACAGCAAGAGCGAAATGCAGAGGGCTCGCCTGTTGCTGTGAGCCCACGGCTGCTCCGGAGGATCAGAAACAGGCACAGGAGAGGGAGGGATTCCTCTGTGAGCAAAACCTCTTTTATGTCAAAGTACGTGTAAGGCTGCTGGGGCTGATCCACAGCTCACTGAAGTCATCAAAGCTGAGAGGAGGTCTCTCACTGGTCTGGGCTCCTTGCAGGCCCCAGCTGATCCCGCGCTCAGGACACGGCAAAACCACCTCTCTCCACCCGCGAGCCCAGGAAGCGAACAGAGGGTTGGACTCCAAATGGTCTCCTCAGCGATGACAAGCACAAATTCTTTAGCACCATCTAGCTAACACAGAGGTAACCCACACCAACACTCCTGCCTGCAGAGGCTCCCAAAGCCGGAGCCGCATGCGGATGAGGGGAAGGAGAGGGCGGATTCAGCGCAGCACCAAGAGCGCAGTGAGCGGCTCACACGGAGCCAGATGGAGCACGGACCAACTCCTTCCTGATAAAATAAATAAATAAATAAATAAATAAATAAATATGTATATATATATATAAACAAATGGCCATGGGAAGGACAAGTGCAAATTTTATAAAACAAATGAAATGGTGCCTTGTCTAACAATCTGAGAAAATGTGAGAGCAGGACATGGAAGAGAATGCCTTTCCTGCTGGAATGTCAGAGGGAAAACGGATGAGAAAAATGCTGTGGAAGCAAAACTGAGTGCAGAAAACTTAACAAAGGGCCACAAAATTAGTGGAAGGTGCCTAGAAAACTTTGAGGGAATAATCTGATAGTAAAAAAAAATCTTGAAACATTTCATGCACTACTTGCTGAAGTGTTCCTGTAGATATAAAAAAAATATTCACTAGGGTGAACAGTTCAGAAGAGTACAGTGTTTCGAAGTGAAAGATTTGCAATTTTCCTTTTTGAAAGCAAATTCTTTTTAAATATTTTATAATGCTGTATTATTATACAAAATAATTATACAAAATTATATAGATTATATAAAATTATATACAATTAGTATATACAATTATATTATTATATGAAATGTAAAAACAAATCCCCCAAAATGGAGTTAGTAATATGCATTGTAATTTTATAAAAGGAACGTTTCTGAGTCCCTTTTATTCCCAGCTGGTGGAAAAAATTGAAACTGATGGACAATGCATTTTTGAATGGACCCAAAGATTAAAAAACTCAAAGAAAGTATTTTTTTCCCTAAGAGTTTCATGAAAAGTTTTCATAACTTCTTTTTTCTCCCTTATAATTCTGATGAGAAGTCAATTAAGCTGATCCTGGAACTGCCTGCAAGATAAGGCACAATATTTAAAGAACTATTTGTCTGGGAAACATCCCCAAAGAATTGCTAGTATGTATTTACCTAAATTATTTGACTAAATATTTTTCAGAAAAGAATACATCTTCAATTTTCATGGCTTTGTCAAGGAAGAAATAATTAAAATACACAAAAATAGGAAGTATTTTGATTTTGCACAGCCCCAATTATCTATTTATATTTAGGCCTTCAGAAAAATCCAACTGAGTTTTATTTTCACAACCAACTAAACCAATACTTTAATTTTTGATCTCTACTTTTGACCTAAGTTATTTTAAACCACTTGCTAGACAGTCTTAAGCTTCCCCCCACAGAGTATTTATCTTTTTTTTGCTTGGTTGGATTTTATTATTTAAAGAAACATCCTAAAACACTCGTGGAGCAGGCAGACCATGAGCCAACTGATGTATTTTTTTGTTGTTGTTTTGGGGTTTTTTGTTTTTGGGTTTTTTTTTTTTTTTGGTTTTTGTTTTTTTGGTTTTTTTAGCACTAGTACCCAATTTTTAGACTATAAAGACCCAAATTCAAGCCCTAGGTTAACTTGTGGGCCAGTGTTAAAAAAAAAGTTTGTGTGGACAGCCTTCCATGCACATCTGAGCTTTGAAGATGTACAGAGGCAGCCTTATCCTTGGGCTTGGTCACCCTTCATGAGCTTCACACACCCCACCAGAGCAGGCTGACAGAGGCTCCTCACTCCTGATAAAACAGACATCACCCTACGAGGGCTGGTCGTACAGACCACATTCTTCAGAAAGGAAAGGCCCAAAGAAAGTCCAGACTTTGGGAATGCAGCTTGTGTGAGGACAGAACGACACAGAACTGCAGTGGAGCACAACCTCTTCTACAGCAATACAGAGAATTTCTGCCAAGCCGTGTTACACCCAGCAACACATCTAAAGTGGTCAAAAAGTGGAGGAAAAGGAAGCTGCTTGAAGTCTGATGAAATTAATACCCACGTTGCTGAGATGTGGAGTTGCCAGTGCCAAGGAAACGGGAGCCAACACTCCCACGGGTCCTCCAAGCCACGCAGCATGTGGCCAGCTCAGCTAGCATGGCAGTGCTGCCAAGGCTTTGGAAACAGCCTGTGTTTGGCTGGATCTGCTTACCTAAGGAGAGAATCGAGAGATGAGCTTTTGTTTGCTTTCCTTTCTTCGCTTGCCTGCGTTACTGGGTTCTTTTATAATTGGGCTTGTACAAAATATTCTGTCAAGATGCATGTGGTGGAGTTGCCTCTGAGACTCCAAGCACACGCTAGTCCCACGCCCTCTCACACCCTGTAATAAGCTTTTTATTCTACTGTAATTAACTGCCAGGAACCAGCCACTCTGCTTAAAATCACAAACAGCCCTACACTTACTATTTTGTGCTGCTTTTGCTTTACCTGCTAATAAACCCTTCCCCTCCCTGAATTGCTTTCATATAGTCACTGCCTGTCCAGTCACTACATGCTGAATTCAAACTCCTTAATTGCTTAATTAAGTAATTTTTTATAAATGCTGTATTTTTCATACCATAATATTCTGTGCCTGTGAAATCAAGGAATACTTTCTGCAAACCAGACATACATATTTTGGGGAGATGGACCACTGGGGTAAATACAGACTTTTAGTCATATCCACAAGTTGTTCCTGAATGTTTTGCTAGTCCTCTTATTTCATACTTCTAAATTTCATGGCAATATTTTTTTGTGCAATACCAGCATATGCAATTTTATTTCTCCAGAAGACAGGTGATTTCCAGTGGTCCCAAAGAAGCAAGACACTTATATGTTCCCTACTTGTATATGAAATTAAGACTCTCAGCTTCATTGAAAAACTAATAAAACAAGGTAAAATTAGGAATTTTAACCTAGTTTATGTAGATCATTTACAATATTTCATGGGGTTTATCATCAAATATAGGTTTCTCATCAAATATAGGACACCCCTGCTTGAATTTATGTCAACTTAAACAGAAAAGGTATTCAACAGCAGTGGTTCAGGTTACTAATAATTATTGGTAATTTTAAAGGATAAAAAAATATAGTATTCACACAGGAATAGGATCCAAACCCCTCCTGCAGTTGGTGGACTTCCCATTTAGGCATTAGATCAGGCTGATTATATCGACTGATGTGGGGACAGAAACTGACTCTTCTGGCTTCGTAAAAGCAAATGTCTTTTTATCCGAATAATTATTATTATCGTTGAAACAAAATGTATATTTTCTCAGCTTTTTATTTACAATGTAAAGTGCTTTCCCCAGTAAATCAACAAATATGAGTATTCATGTCACCAAAAGCTGATGATTAAAAATAATTACTTTAATGGTAGCTGGCCTGGTGCCAAACATGATTAGCTTTCGCATTTCAAGCATGATAGTAGATAATTTACATCTCCTTTCACACCAATACCAAGCTACTCCTAATGGATTCTATTTTAGTTTTTATGAATTAATAGAAATTTAGTGTCCAATTCACTATGTTATAGACACCATTTGCTTTCAAAACCAAAGAATTGTTTCAAAAAAGGGCAGAAAGTAACCAAATTACAGGATAGGAAGCCAATAAAGTCGGCTTCCCTGCTGACAGCGTCCTTGCCTGTGCCCTTAGAGCTGTCAGAGGCAGAGTGAGAACAAAACTTTTTACAACAGGCCAGAAAGTCCTGTCAAGGGGGAAAACCCATTGAAGTACCCAGACTGTCTCTACCAAGACAGATGCAGATAGAAGCCCTTCTCTCCTAAAGACCGAAGAAAACCTCCCACCCACCCCAGTGGACAGGATTTTGCTCTAGGGACAGTGAAGGAAACTGAACATTTGCCTTTTGAAAACATCACAAGCTGCTCAAGGACCTGATGGGTCAAAACAGAAAATGTATTTACATTCTTCTAAAAGAGTTTTAAAACCAGTTGCCTTTTACCTACCCATTAGGCCTGAGAACAGAGCCCTGAAAATATCCTGTGGGGACAAACACTGACTTACACTTTCAGGATGGCCCTCACCCATCTCAGTTCAGGCTCAGGGTGTCAAAAGTACACAAATGCTCTCTGTAGGAGGAAAAGGAAGAGCAAAGAAATTCCACCTCCATGTGGTTTGGAAGTTTGTGCCCATAGGAAATGTGGAAATTCAAAACACAGAGAGAAGACAGTGGGAAGGTCAAAAGGACAACCTTAGTTTTCAAATATGGGATCATTGCTTCTTGGCTGGAAAGACGCATACAGGAACACCAAAGCAAAAAATACCAGGGGTGTGGGGAAGGACTCACCGGCCATATGAAGCAGGAATGATAGGTAAGATAACATCTTCCATATAGAAGATTATAACCTTTCATTAAGACAATAACCTTCAGCAGGCTGGAAAAGGATGGTTTAAACTACCACAAAGAATAATCCACCTTGTTGATTTGGTTTCCCTTTATTCCCAGGCCTCCATCTCCAACAGGCCCAGCAAAGCTCCAAGCTTTCCCTGACTTCCAACAAGACCAGGGTCTGAAAGATGTGACTACTTTTGGTGGCTACAGGAAGTTGGAACCACTGTTTTCAAAGAAAAAAGATTTGGTAACAGAACCCAAAAAATGCATAGCTGCAAAGAAGCAAAGAGAAGCACCTCCCCTTCACCAGCCTATCCCACCTCCTTCAGCTCTACAGAAGACAATTTCTGATGCCTGTGATTCCCTAAGACTGCTCAGGGCTGCAATAATGAACCCAGCCCAAGCTAATGTGTTTCACAGGACTTGTAAACTTCCATTTTCTTCTGTTGGTCACTGATTAAAAGAAAGTACATTAGTCAGGTTTAAGCCTTCACCTTTCAGCCTACTGCTGACACAGCACATAAACACTTCTTGTGAAACCTTTCTCATTTACATTTCAATTGACCACAGCCCTCATCTACACTGGCATTAAAATGTCCAGCACTGGCAGCCTCAAATATAGAATGGATGTTGTGCCAGCATCCCCCTGCTTCTTCTGACCTTTTATAGACTCCTAGAGGGGCTGACAGGAAACCAAAGCTTCACATCACATCAGTGCTTGGTTTCTGTGGAGAGTCTCAGCTCCAGCCACAATTAATGCTGGTGGTAAAGCTGTTTTTAACTGGACAGCCAGTGCAGTTTTCCTACAAAGGTCACTCACAGCAGTTCCCAGGGGTTGCAGAGCAAATATACCTGGAGGAGAGAAGGTGCAGGGAAGAGCAGACAAAACTGGTGAGCTCTACCAGTTGGAGAAAATTAGGAACTGCTTACTTAGAGATAAAATTCAGTATCACAACAGGAAATCCCAAGGCCTGTTCCTGTCCCCTAGGCTAATTGCTGCTGGTCTGGCAGTGCACCCCTGTTGCTGAGCCATCCCTTCTCACTAGAAAGAGCTCCCAACACCTCCCCCCTCCTTTTGCCTTGGCAGAAATCCGAGTGTATCCTCTGCACTCCAATCTAAAGTAAACCGCCATGTCATCGCCCGAGCAGAAAAACACACAAATACCCTCCCACCTTCGGAAAGCAGCAAAACATTAAGCTTTATTTGTACAACAACTAATATAAAAAAAAAAAAAAGCTTGACTATTTAATGCAATGTTGTGGTTGAGAATTTAACCACACAAAAGGCAGAAAATTCAAACGTACAATTCCCACAGAAACCATAACTTGGCCACGTTTCACATACACACGTCAAGGCAGAAACTTTAACAGTGCATTCCCCCGTCTGAATTATTGCATTTGCAGAAGAGGTACAGCTCTCCTCCTCCTCCTCCCTTCACTTTTTTCACCTCGTTTTTTTCTCATATACGAATCCCCAGTGGCAACATTTATGAAAAATTAAGGAAAGGGGACTCCAGGGGGGAGGAAGGGGGAGGGAACCATGACTTTGGATAAACACACATGCACTGGACAGGGTTGGAAAGCAGACCTTAGCCTCCAAACTGCTTCCAACTTCAGCTGGTTTGTGTCCAGGCCCCTGGGTTTAAGTTCTTTTCTGGGGCAATTGCTGAAGTCTGGACCATAATTTAGCCTGGTCACACAGCATCCAGCCCTAGACACAACTCCCTGCAGACTCGACCCTGGAGGGTGCTGCCCCACAGGAAACCTGCAGAATCTCAGTTCCTTTCTTAGCTCTTCAACATGAATTTCAATTTGCCTAAAGATCTACCCAAATCCACTTTGGCCAACACACCTGTTTCCCAAGGCAATACCACGTAGGCAAATGAGGTGGTTTTAACCCCTTAGTGCAAACAAGCCCCTTTACAAGGGCAGGCTGAGTGAGATCAGCTTTTGCACTAGTCTGAGTGAGGACATAAGTCATGGCTCTGGATCTACAGCTGATTACCTTCACCCCTCTACCACTACAGAAAAACTGCCAATACTGCACAAAACCCAACAATTCCAAGATTCTCTGCTCAGCTTTTAGAATAGTAACCACTGGTATTGTACATGCAGGCAGCAAAACTTCCTCCGTCTGCCAACCCTGCTGCTTAATCCCTTCCTACCTGCCCCAGAGAAGGAGGCACAATGAACAATATACTTTTTTATCTTCCTCAGTTTCCATCCTCAAGTTTGGAGTCAACTTTTCTTGAGTATCTTCACTCATATAAGCAAATAGGCATTTGTACCCAGAGGGAAGACATGGTTCCAGCCATTGATCTGGGCTGCCTTCCTCACTTGGCCCCGGGCAGTCACAGAGGCCAGTATGGAATATGTTATACTTAATGTGCTGTGCTGCCTCGTTTCTGGCTCTGAGGAGCCTGTCCTAAGTGGCCCAAGCAGTCGGAAATCTGAATTTCTTGGCACTAGTGAATTTCAGCTTGTAGAGAGGAGAAAAACGAGGTAACTTGCCTATTCATTTTACAACAATGAAGAACATAAAAATAGATGAGCCATTCTGAGTCACTGATGGCCCATCCAACCCAGTATCTCGCTTTCCCCAGCGGGGAGTGCTGGGTGCTTCAGAAGCAAATATAAGCAGCGTGGCAATTACAATGATCCCTCCTCTGGTATAACCTCTCAGATTCCAGCAATCAGCAGTTTGGGGACTTCCTGAGCCAGAGGTTGCATCTGGACCATCATGTTTAATAGCTCCCAGTAGACTTCTCCTCCATGAATTTGTCTAATCCCTTCTTGAACCCGTTTATACTATTGGCTTCTTACAACATCCTGTGACAAGGAGTTTCACACCACAATTGCACACTGAGGGTGTTGGGGAAGAAGGGGGGAGGAAAACTTCCTTTTCACTGATTTCAGCTTGCTGCCTAATTATTTCAGGGAGTGCCCTCCAGTACCAATAGCACAAACAGCAGTAAATCCATTGCTTGAGTACTTGCTTCCCACCTTTCACACCATTATCAGGTTCATCCAAGCTTCACTTTATGGGCTAATCAGTATCTCATATACAGTCCATGTACTGTCTCTCATAGCAATGCAATTCCACATATTCACCACCTGCCTCAGTGCTTTTGTTTTCACTGTAACCCTTCTGATACAAGAAAGTTTTCTTTGGTAGTGGATGGCCCTGATAATTAAAATGAGTGTATTTACCAGAAGAGTTTTGAAACCAAATTATTTACCCTGAAAATACAGGCACAGTTATACAAAAATAAGAGAATGTTGATTTTGTATCTTGGTGGCTTCATTGGCTTCAATTCAGCAACTGAATTTTGCTCACATTTATATCCAACCTTCTCTCAGCCACACAAGATATCTCCTGAGCTCCTATATACACCTATATATAATAATACAATCATATTATAGTTTAATGATATATTATTTTTCAATAATTACTATAATTGAATTATGTAATAACTCATAATTATATAGTAAAATGCTATGATGATATAAGCATAACACACATATATATATTTAACTTTTTTATACATATGCATACAGACCTGTTCTACATAACACATAAAAAATACAAGTTATAACTAAGCAGAACTTATCTTGACTAATTAAATTAATTAATTCCCTAATTTAAGGGAGTGTGTCTTAGTTAGGAGTTTACTGACATACATCCCTGTCAGGATCAGAATGCAGGTTAGAGGGGAAAAAGTCCCATAACATCACCCACACCAGCCTTGCACTCTGCTTCTCTGGTGGCTCCTTCTTGCCTTTCCCCTGCTCACTCCTCTTCTGCTCCTCTTTGACCTGACTTCTGCTGTCCTTCGGATAAAGACAGATTTCACTTTTCAGACATGACTCCATCTTTTGCAAGGCTTCTGTGACTACAAGCAAAACACAGACTAAGACACAATTCCTTTAGAGAAGAGGAAAACCCAGCAGACCTGAGATGTCAGGTCTCAGGGCAGAGAGTGCAGCAGCCAGTACACAAAAAACCAGCTTCTGTCTCAGGTGCTGACTATTCCCTCCTCCTCTCTTTCCCCTTTCACAGGCATTTCTTGGTCTGGAGAGAAGCCTTGAACATCAGCTGCAGCAACGTAGCAACTCCAGTCTCCCTCAACTGTGTTTGTTTTTCTCCCCCCAGAAAACATTAATCCTACTTATTTAAGGTAATTTTAGGAGACTTTAAAGCTAAAATGGAATTTATAAAAATGTATTGCAGTGAAAAAGAAAGAAAACCATATTAAATTGAAGGCAATACTTTATATGTACTGCATCTAGTGCTTTAATTAAGATCCTTTTTTCCCCATCCATATTTTTAACAAATTTTAACAAATATAAATAAAAGTATGCCATGAAGCCAAAATCAGGTACTTCTTCCTTTGGTAAAGAAGACAAGGAGTAATAGTTCAATCTTGGCCAACAGAAGTTCTGAGAACCAGTTACTACCTGCCAGCAATTAAAGATATACTTAACCAAATGCCACATCAAATGACAGCACCCATGTTACCATGGACATACCTTTGTGCAAGTGTAGAAATAAACATTTAAGAGCAATTAAATCTTAGTCAGATGCCTAGAAATAAAAAACGTGATTTGCTTTGCTGTTCTCACGGAAAACATCTGACCAAAAGCTATGGAGCCTGATGCGTGGTGAGGTTTCTGAGGCTTGTCTTTAACCTTTCACTGTGTTGGTTTGTTACTCCTTTCTTTGGGGCAGATACATACACATAGACCTCTCTAAATATATTGATGTGTGTGTATTAAATAAAAACATCCATTCTGCATGAAAAGATTTTATGAGGGCTATTTAATGTCTGCACACCATAAAGAAGACTGAAAAGCACTCTGCATACACACTGTATCACTCTTACTGCACCTTCACAGTCACTCACACGGTATCAAGCCAGGGAGAAGTGGAAAGGGAAAACTCCACTTGGTGAAAGGTAAAAGCACAGAGGAACAATCTGTGCCAGGCAGCAAAGGACTTCTTTGCTGGCACTTGCCCCCTCACAAAAAAGCAAAGCAGAGCTACGCACGAAAGCACAGAGGAACAATCTGTGCCAGGCAGCAAAGGACTTCTTTGCTGGCATCTGGCCCCTTGCTGTCCCCTCACAAAAAAAAGCAAAGCAGTGCTAAGCACATTATTAATCTGTGCCAAATGCAAAAGTCAGCTTGTGTTCCTGCATGGGCTGCAAGATCTGGAGGTCCACAGGAAGAAATTCTGCCTGCTTTGCTCTGGGAGGGATAACACTCCACAGAGGGGGTGCTGGGCAATGAAACAATGCTACCTCATCATGTGTGCTTTTTTAAAAGGATTGCAAGCAAAACATCAACACCTCTGTGGGGAGTTTTCCTGCTGGACCACAAACACCTGCACATTTTAGACTCGTAGAGTCATTAAGGTCAGAAAAGACCTTTAAAATCATCAAGTCCAACCATCAACCCAGCACCATTGCCATGTTCACCACTAAACTGTCTTCAGACTCAATATTCACATGTTTCTAAGCACTTCTAAGGATGGTGACTCCACCACTTCCCCAAGCAGTGTGTTCCAATGCTTTAAAACCCTTTCCATGCCTTGCATGCTCAACTTATGGGCATTTCAACCTGCATGGGCCCAGGACAGCACCAAACTCACAGATTGTGGAAGGCAGCCACCATGTCCCAGGTCTTGGAGGGACTTCCAGTAACCACCACACACACCACAGTCCTTTCAGGCAGGACTGGCCACACATCTGTCCTCCTGGCACAGGTCTGTCTATCCTGTTCCTCAGGATGCCCAGTAGCAGACATGTATGGGGCTTCCCAGACAACCTAGTCCAGAGTTCCACCAAACTGCATCATTAAGGAGGTCCTTCCTACTGTCTGGCACCATCTTCAGCCACAGGGAAGAAAAATGAAGAGCAAACAGTCTATCCAGTCTCCATTAGCAGAAATGTTCTTCAGTGTCTTCTTGGTTGACCTTGTCTACTAAGACATACTGAGAGATAATAATAATAATAATTAGCACTTACATAGCACTTAATCCTCAAAGCACTTTACAAACATTAGCTAATTAACTAAAAGGCAGATTATATATGTTTCTGTACACATAAATAAATAAATATAAAAGATCTGGGAAGCTTGCCACATTCATCCTTGCAGAAGTAAGGCCTTGAAAACTGCCTGCCCTACACAAATCTCTCAGTAACACGTCATGCCAGCTTGGTTCAAAGCCCACAGATCAGCTTATGAGCGTGTACTCTGCCATCCATGTAGACCTGCAGGTAGGGAAATCTCTTCAGGACAACCATGAGATGGTACTAATTAAGCAGTCTGACTTAATTTAATACTCAATAGGCTTATTTTCCAACATGAGGAGTTGTTAATGACTGTAAATACTTACATTACAGTTGCTAGCCACTTTAAATAATTGTTAGTTACCGATTAAACTCAGAGAAAAAGAAGCACGGTCAGGAAAATGTCAGTATTTTTAATCTCCCACTATCTTGCATAATCCCTGTGTATTTCTTTTCCTTTCAACTCAAATTACACAAAATCTTATGGGAGAGCTCATTTTAGGAAAGGTTTTTCCTTAAACTGAGCTGTTTCACGTGACAAGCAGGGGACTTTTCTATGACTTTTGTCATATCCCTGGAAATGGTGGTGATGGGCCCGTAGGTTGTGCCACAGGGGAGGTCAAGTCCCCATGGGCTGCTGTGGGGACAGGAAGGCTGGCATCAGCCTGAAGCACAGGCTGTATGGAGTGCTCCATTCAGCTTCTCCTCATATTCTATCTACTCATCCACATTTCTGTACTCTGGCCCACTTGTGGGGCTGTCCCAGAGACATGAAGCCCAGCAGCAGTGGGCAATGCTCTCCTTGCTGGCAGTTCTGGCTGCTCTCATCTCTCATCTTTGTTTGTACTTGCCATTTTGTACTTGTCTCCACTTTTCCCTTCACCTCCCCCTGTTTTGCATCTTCCAAAATTGTGACTGAGCTTGAAACTCTGATGCATTCCAGACTAGCTGCCTGTGGCTGGTGATGAAACTCCAGCAAGACAAAAAAAAATGCAGCAAATTAAAGAATGAGGCTGTATGAAACTTAAATGGAAAGCCACCTTCCTGATTTGTGGGCAAGGTGGTTGTCAAACAGTGAGATCAAATTCATGCTGCACAAGCCTCCTATAGAGAAAAAGGAAAAAAAACCCCAAATTTAAATTGCTATTCTCCTTGCGGTTAGAAATGTGAGTTGGCTGCAAATGTTGGCTGTGAAATCCCTCCCTGCTCTCAGGTTTTGCTTTGTACACATGGGTGCATGCAGCAGACACCAAGTGCCACACAACAACATCCATATCAAATCAAGAGGATTTAAACATCTCTGAGAGAAGAAAAATATAGACATCTAACTCTACAGATCCTCTTATGCAGTGGCGTGGGCCAGGCCAAGTTTTCCTAGAGTTAGAGCAACATCTCTTTCAACATTCTGGATCCCTTCCTCAGACAGAAGATCTCTGCCATACAAACCAGTTCTTACTCTGAATTTTCTTAAAAGCTGTAAAAAAATCACAAACAAACAAACCCCCCAAATCCAAACAAAATAAAACAAAAAAAACTCCAAAGCAAAACAAAAAAAAAAAAGTAAAAGAGGGCAAAAGCTGAACACTGCAGACTACATCTCCTTCTACAATAGGGCATGGATAAGACAAGGTTCCACCATTGCCAAGCCATATTGTCACCCCCAGATTCAGATCATTGTACCTGAGAGCAGTAATAATACTTGTTAAATTGAAAGGGGGAACAAGAACCAGTTTCCTATTGCACAGGTATAATGTCCACAGAAGACAACAGGAATCATACCAGTCAGATAGGAAGAGAATTTAAAGCTTTAAATTATAATTTATTCTCTTCTAAGAAAGGAATCAGACTTGAACACAAGCCTGAAATGTGCTTGCCTAACATCTTAAATATTCTCACCACAAAAACAAAAGCAGCAGGTATGTTGCTTTTCATTTTATTGTATTTATTTTTCCTAGTTGCAGTGGAGTCCCTCCCTCTCTGGATACAGCTGGACCATCTCTGCCAGAGGACATCCCTGGGGCTCAGAAAAACACTTCTAAAGAGCTTTTTTTTTTCCTTGCATTTGGAATGCAGTAGATTATATCAAGTGTCAGATATTTTCAAAACATTTCCCAAGGGACAGTACTCCTATAAATTCTTCACACATACACTTAACTTTCCACACTCTGAGTGCTGTGTTGTCCACAGACCTGCTGGTGTTATAGCAGGAATCAGGGTAAAGGTTTGCACTGACTGCAAATTGGACAAGGCTCCCAGTGCCTTTCAGGATTACGCACAAGAGAAGAGAAAGCAGTCTGTATTTAAATACATAAATCCATTGGATTGCAACTTTTTCACTTCTGTGAATGCATAAGATAAAGGAATTTTATAGTTGTTGAAATTACTAATTTAGAGGCTGACAGATCTTTAAAAAAAAAATAACTGAGAAAATCTATTACTTTCCTTTTGGCTTGGTGATCACATAATAGAGTTTTGATATCTGCACATTTTCTGAGAATTAATGCACTCAACAGATGTCCAGACAGAAAAGAAATAATTTTGTTCACAAAGAAGCACACTGTACAAATGGTGAACCAATATTAGAAAACTAAATCCACCTACATGTACTCAAACTTAATATGGTGTATGCACATATTTGAAAACATCTGTGTGTAAGTTTAAATGTATTACACAAAACCCTGGAGAAGATTCTGATATGTCCCCAGGGTCTTCAGATGAATTTTTTTCTATCTAGAGAGCCCACGAAATGAACTTGCAGATCCACTGGCCTCGTCAAGCAGCATTTCCACATCTGAAGTGCCTCCATGGAGCTGAGACCAACATGAGACTTCAACAGGCTGAGAAGAGCTAGTAATGGAAGTGCTCAGAGCACACTTCTTTCATCTTGTTTTGTTTGTCTCTTCAAGAGGAGAGTGTGCTCTCATGTTATGGAGTGCTCATAGTCACAGAGTCACAGAAAATGCTGAGTTGGAAGGGACCCATCAGGATCATCAAGCCCAGCTCCTGGCCCTGCACAGGACTCACCAAGGGTGACACCCTGTGGGTGAGAGCACTGTCCAGACACATCTTGAGCTCTGTCAGGCTTGGTGCTGTGACATCTTCTCTGGGGATCCTGTTCCAGTGCCCAGCCACCTTCTGGTGAAAAACCCTTTCCTAACATCCAACGTAAACCTCCCGACCCAACTTTATGCCATTCCCTCAGGTCCCGTCACTGGTGACCACGTCATTCTCCATTAATCTGGAAATGAGGTGAAGAGGTAGTTGATAAGAAACGGAGAGTAAAGGGGAAGACAAAATGTTTGAAGACACTGCACTGATATGCTAACATCATATTGCGTACTTGCTCCATGCCCTGTTGGAGGACTCAGCCATGGGAGGGAGCCAGGAGGAGCCCTTCCTCACCCTGGGGCAATGCAGGAACGGGTGCAGACTCGGTCAGAGTCAGGGGAGGGAGGCAGGGAGGGCTCACAATAGAGGGAGTCACTTCTGCAACCAGGAAGAGGAAGGAGAGCTGAAGAGGACTCACCATCGCCTTAAACTCCTGCTTTGCGTGTTCCCACAAGCCAGAGAAACACCCACCTGCCCCTGCCAGGGAGATGATGTGTTCAGAGAGAAATACTCACCCTGCCCACGGGCCTTCCAACACCCACAGCTACTGAGCTCTGCCCACATCTAATCCTCCCTTTCTGTAATTCCCTTGAAATCTGGCATTAACTAACTTTCTTTCCACCTGCCACAACCCACAGGGAAATCCCAGGCCAGATTCAGCCCACCCAGCCAGCTGTGACATGAAAAGGTTGCAAGGACACGGCAGCCTTGTCAGAACCAACCCTCATAAAATGCTTGAAAAGAGAACATGCAGAAGAGCTTCTCCCAAAAGGTACAAGTCCTTTCTTTACTGCATGGACTACTCTATGAAGCCAATGTGCTATTTATGTCTAAAAATGAAAGGCAATAATAAAAAAAAAGAACTGTTTTATGTTGCTCAGCAAGCAATAGCACTCCTACAGAACCCAACTCTTTAGAGTAAGGGTCTTTGCACACCCATCTAACATTCCTTTGACTCCAACAAAGTGGAATAAAATCTATTTCAAATATATTATTTGATGAAAGCAGATGTCAGCAGATACTGCCTATGTAATTGATATTTGATTTATTCAAGATTTATGCATGCTGTGCCTTAGATTTATTAATGATAATCCCCTGCTCTTGTGTTTAATATAGTGGAACCAAAACATAATTTGCTGGGATCAGTCAGAAATGCATCAAAGTGATTAACTCTACATGCAAACCATTATCCAGTGACATCCCTACTGTGCATAGTGCAAAAGGAGGCAATAATACAGTAATTGGCTTCACTTAAGCAAGTCAGATATTTGCTGTGATTGCTGGTAAAATTTGGTCCCTTTAATCTCAATGGTGCTACTTCTTCACATCCTTCATCTTCCCTTGATTCATTCCTGTTTGCAAAAGAGTCAGAAACTTAAAATAATAACAACAAAAAAAAGAGAAAATGCAGCACAGCCAAAATTCCTCCAACCACCTGGCAATTTAACATGAGGAAATCATCAGAATCACAGTCAGCACAGCAGTGAAACTCAGCTCTGCTCCTGAAAGCAACTAAGAGGGTCTCTCCCCCTTCCAGAACCATGCTATTTGCAGGTGGTTCATGGCATCCCTCTCACTGCAGGAATGGAATAGGGAGTAGCACGGCAAGAATAGCTTGAAAGGATCTCAGAGGAGGGATTAAGTTCAATGGGGAGGTGAAACTGTGACTCTGTGAGTAATCACAGAGGTTGGACAGGCCCACCCTCAACTTCAGCTCCTCCTCACTGCTGGGTGCTAGTCCTTTATCCAGGGAAGAAGCAAGAGCCCCTTAGCTCTTGAGGCTGCGGGACAGAGGCTTGAATGAATGAAGAGGCAGAGAGCAAAAAAGGCACAGAAAATCCCAGTCCACACAGGCAGAAGCAGGAAAGCTGCTGGAAAAAGGAAGCCTGTGAATTCTCTCACTGGAGTCATGACAGCCAAAGTCTCCATTTAGCCTAATTAATTTGTTCCACTCTTGAACAATACAATTTCAGTTACATGTCTTACGAGTTGTTACATTTCCAGGCAGATCCATTGCCATTGCAAGAGCAGCCATGTGTTTCCGTGGTGTGGAACTAATTTTTTATCTCCTGGACCTGCACAGTCATTCTGCTCCCGATGACTGGCTGACCTGCAGGACTGGCTGGATTCCTTTTCACAAAAGCCAGAAAACACCTTTACCTCTGAGACCCTTAAGCACAACTCCTGAAGCTGTCTGGGGGGTGGTACTGCCCTAAGAAACAGTAAATGTCGTGTTCTGACATTCAGTCTAATCAGAAAGGAGCTGTCTTGAGGGAGGATAAGTTTTTAAATGAGATGTTAAAATCCACCATCATTACCACTTATGGAAAGAACATGTGCTTAACATGATTTTCTCTTTCTTTCCACCTGAAATGACAAAATGTAACAAAAAAACCCCAAAGTCTTGTTTCTCCTAGATACAAGGGTGATGTGCTATGATACAGAATTTCCTAACTAAAAAAAAAGTTAATCTTGCATTGAGGGTGCTGGCTGAAGAGCATGGTGCATGTAAGACCTGACAAATTTGACAGAAAATGCAGAATTGCAGCAGTTAGAACAGGACACTGGGCCTGCCACAGAGAAGCTTTGTGACCTGCTAAGGACCCTCTGGATGGCTTGTTAGAGCAGATACTGGAAGGAAGAACAAGAGAGAGCTAGGCAATTCTTATTCTCTCATCTTCTTGTCTCCCAAGAAGACAGAGCCAGGAGGCACCAAAATCAAGCAAGTACCAGCCACATGAAAGAATATAGTCAACTTTATTAGAAAGGAAAGGGAATTCTAGATTTTGAGTAATCACCCTTGTTCTTTTTTTTGTCCCCTCCTACCAAAACAGGCCAGCCTTCTTCGTCTGGCTTCCTCTCCCTTGGTGCCAGGAGAGGAGAGTCTCTGCTTGCCCAGCACGTGCCTCAATACACCATTATTCATGGTTTTCATTCCTGCAGCTATTTCTACACAGTACAAAAGAGTCTTCTTCTCATGGAAGACTGTCTAATTCTCCCAGCATGGAGTGTGTGCTCTGACCAACTTCAGCAAGTCTTTCTCTTTTCTACCTGTATATTTAAAGAAAAAAAGTTGCCCTGCATTTCCAAATGATGCAGCTAACAAGCTGAGATTATGACATCAATCCTCTCTGGTAGGAAGGGTCTACAATTCCCTAGTGAATTTATTGTTGAACAAAGTGAAAAAAAAAATCATTTCAATTAAAAGAGAGCTCATATCACATGCACTTTAAAAACCCAAAATCTTCATTAATATACTTTTTCCAGATTGAGAATAATTACAGCCATCTGGAGATCAAATTAGAAAATGGAGACTTGTGCTGTAAGAAGGAATCTTGTCACTCAAACCTTGTACAACTTTGTCTTTTAAAAAGATTGCTAACACTGATTTTATAATGCTCTGCTTCATCCTTCTTCCAGACTGCTTTATCCTTAAAGTTGTTCCAGAACACTCCCGGTGTACCCATGGAGCACCTGAGACAGCAATAGCTCATGATCACATCATTTCACTGCCAAGGCACTAATGAAGGAAAGGAGAAGAATCAGCAGGAGCAGAGGAAATATACATTAGGAAAGTGAATACCAAAAGCCAGACAAACAGCCTAATTGTGCCCACAGATTCAGAAGAATCCCAGAGACAGCCGCTGCTTTCCAAGCCCCACAAGCTCCAGATAGGTCCCTTCTCCTCCAGAAGGCTAATTCCAGAGAAGAAACCTCAGAGACCAACTGCAGACACTGCCAAAAGAGAGGCTTGTGGACACACAGAAACATCCTCCAAATACTCCTTACCCCTCCAAAGCTGTTTGACTGCAGCCTATCTTCACCTCCACATTATGCCTTCATTTCTTCTGCCCTCTCCCCTGTTACCTTTTCCCTTGTAGAAAAACTGACCTCTTTTTCATGAAATCCAGCACTTTCCCCCACAGTGGGGAATTGAAAGGGCCTCACACTGTTCCTTGAGGGCATCTTCCACCCACCCTGACTGTGCTCCCTTTCCTGTTTCCACTGGAATACCTCTGAAGACAAGAGACACTACGCCTCCCCACTCATGCAGCAAAGGATGTTTGTGTGGACCTCAAATGCCCTACAGTAATAAACACAATCCATGACAGCTCCCACTTCCAAAGCTCAGTGAAACAACCCTTTGCATTTTAATGACACTGATTAAGCTCCTTTAGAATACAAAACCAGAAAACTTCAAACCATTTGTGCTTAACCCTGTTCAAAATAATCAGTACTTTAAGTTTCACTGTCCATTCCCTAACACAGACACACACGCAAGAAACCAAACTTGCAGCCTCTTGCATCCCAGAATCATAGGACAGTCACCCAGAAGTCATAGGATAAGCTGAGAATGAATGATATACTGAAAATATTCTACTTCAAAACTAATTTTTTACGCCTTCATGGATGTGATGCTCTCTAATGGCCACATCTTCACGGTCTTTTCCATAGACAGAAGGCCTAGCTCTTTAAGGGAAAACTGAGGATTACCTTTGAATGCATGCCTTCAGGAATTTCAAGATCAAGGGAAAAATGAAAGCAAATGCAAAACTTCAAGTATCAGAAGAGTCATGGTTAGAGAAGAAGGATGAGCTGACAATAAGGACAGAAGGTCAGTTCATTAGGGAAGCTCTGATATAAAACACAGGAATTTTTCCCCAAGAAAACCAGGAAAATAGCAGCTTCAATTAAACTGCATATTATTTTGGGTGTTTAAAGAGATCTGCCCAGATTTAAGAAGTGGTTAAAGTATGTAAATGTCTAATCACACAAGCTACATTATTCCCTACCACCTCTTCTGCTCTGTAATATTGTTACTTGGCCAAATATCATCCTAGTAAAAACTCTTTCCATCCCTGCATACCACAAGAGGCTTGAACACATAGAAGTGTTTCTCATCTCTGCTGCTATCCAGAACCCAGACCTTTGAAAAGCTCAGTGCAGAACCAAAGGTCTGGCAGAACTTGCACTCCACCACTGAGCCAGCCTTGAAATCATCTGAAATTTCCATGCCCTTCAAGCCTCTTAGATGAGCTGACAGAGGACAGTGGCAGTGGGACAGAATGACAAGTTGATAAATATTAATCTGTTTAAACCCACTGCTGAGCTATAACTAAAATGCCTGGAAAGTTGTGCCACATTCCAAATACATGGGGAGGAAATATGAAATGCCATTTTCAGCACTGACATAATTCAGCTTCAACAATGCTCTAAAACAGGGTTTCCCAGAGAAAACCATTGCTCTGGGTCCCTTCTCTCATGAGCTGTGTCTCTGTTGGTGTCATTTGTACCGCTCATTTCCTTGGTGGTTCCCAAGTCACCCCTCCACTACCCACATTCCTGAGCCCAACAGGAGCTGGGCAGCTCTTCACTTAGAGGGACACCCTACAAACCCTCTTGTACAGAACTGGAAGAAATGGTGGCTCTGAAACTCTACTCAATCTTTCCCTGTGAACAGTGCCCTAGGGAAAGGACTGCTTGGCCTGACCATGATCTACCTGGGAAATGAAAAGGGCCACATGGCACTGCATGGGTTGGTGCTAATGAGCAGGACTAGTCCCTGCAATAAGTCCACATCTAAAGACTGCACCTCTGAATAAGGACATTTTAGGGATACGAGGATGTTAACAGGATATGGCGCCAATGATTTAAGACAGTGAGTGTCTCCTTTGAGCTAAGTGTCCCTGCCTTGGCAGAGAGATGGTGGTATGCTGGAAATATTAAACTAGCTACCTCTGTGGAGATACATAGCTGCAAGTAAGAACAGAATTTGAAACCCTGTCATCAGGATAAGTCATCAAACAGATCCTCCTAAACAGCAGCCAAATATATATCCGCATCCACTGTTGTAGGTGTTAATGGAACAGCTCCCAAATATGAATGCTGAAATAACATCCTGATCTCCTGTAACCAGAGCTAAGAGGATTTGCCATTGATATACCAGCTCTGAGCTGGATTTACTTCAAAATTTTCAAAAGCCCCTGCAATGGTATAAAGCACGTTTTTGTGTCGAAGGAATCTGGAGGAGTGCTTCACATGGAGCACTGGGCAATACGTAATGAATTCCACATTCTAGCTTTGTCCCCAGAGAAGGCTTCCACAGATTCCACAATGGAACAAGAGGTTTATTGAACGGGACAATGTGAGAGGAAATCTATTTTACAACTTCAAGCAGGCTTCTGTCCACAGAGGATGAACAAAATTTGTTGCTGAAAGGAAAACTAATACTAAGCAAAAGAGCCTAGATAAAAAAGCAACAAAATGTCACCTTTTGTAGTTCTTCACCCATGTATCTGTTGTATGTGTGCACCCTGCCCTACACACATCTTTATGTAGCGTGTACACACAGATGTTGCACAGAAGCACTCTTCAAACACAAAGAAGCTGAAAACAACATAATCCTGTCCTCTGGAAGTTCTTGGTATGGGAACAGTAATTAGATAATTCTACATTTGAATGTAGTACAGTTAATCAGAGCTTTCCCAGAGGCATTTTAGAATTAGGAGGAATGCTATTAAGGAATACAAATGTTTTACTTCCTAAACTGCCAATAAAAGGAGACAACCAACTTTAAAAAAAGTAGAACAAAAACAAAAAGGCAAAAATAGTAATGGAACTAGGTTGCTTTTAAACAAAAAATTCAGACCAATTCATTCCAATGTCATGAACCTAAACAGGATGTCATTATGCCAGGGAATTAACTGGGCTGTAAATAAAAGTGAAATTGATCAGTAAGTTTTTATTGCTTGTGATGAGTGAAATGCAAGGACTGTACAAAAAGCATAAATTATGAAAGTTGAATTTGTTCTGAAAAATTATTTAAGTTTGAATAATCTGCAGGGTATTAATGACACTGGTAAGAATTTTTATTATAAACATGTGAGGACAGTGTGAATCAGGAATAAGTCTATTTAAACCAATGGGATTGCACTGAGGAAACATTTTTGAGGCCTGCAGAATGGAAACTAGCTGAGATCAACATACCCTTTTGATGAGAGCAGAATGGGGACCACGATTCTTTTTTTTTCCCTCCTCGCTCCACAATTGCTGATGTGCTCTTACAGAAAACTCTTTTCTTGAGCTGTCAGCCCTCCAGATGAGCCCAGGTCTGGGTGCTCATGTGGTGACAATTCCGACTCTGTGGTGACAACATCCCTCTGGCCTATAACAAAGACAGCTACCAGCAAAGCCAGCCAGCTGGAATGCAGGACTTGCTGAAGGCTGTAAAAAAAACCCGCAAAACGCAAAAATGCAATCCCAAACCCTTGCAAGAGGAGACCTGGGTGAGACAGAGGCATTGAGATGGTGAGGAACTGGGGGCAATGGCTCCAAGGGGAAGACATGTGAAGTCAAGGGCCACAAAACAGAGAATATCCTTGCTAGGATCTTGTGCCTCCTTTTGCAAGGAGCAGAAAAGAGTAGGTGCTCAGGAGGTCTGCGTGAACAGACAGGTTGTTGGAGATCATACCTGATGAATGGAGATGGAGGCCAAGGACTGTCCTAATTATGAGAGGGAGAAAGTCCTGCCAGCTTCAGGTGCTAAGGAATGGAGGAGGAAGCCCTGAGGAATTGGTGTCCCTAACTGAGCCACCCGAGTTAGAAGAGTAAATATAGATTCTCCTCTCATCTTGCATCTCCCCATTATCTAGAGACTTTAAAAGGCTCATGAAACCTGCATGTAATATTATTAATACCCAAGGCAGATCAATTTAAATTAGCTTGAGTAGAGCTACATAGTGTCATCACGCAATAAAAGTGTGATTGCTATCTGAAACCCACGGGGGTGGAAGCCGAAGGAAAAAGAACACCTTCTCATATTAACAGATAACAATGGCACAAAGCTATGAGTTTATTTAGGCTTGGAACAAGCACCAAACTTGCCACTAGAAGAGCACTTAAATGTTGGGATTATCACCTGAGAGGAGCCACAGCAGTGCCCCACAGCTCAGGTCTCCTGAGGACTGCCTTCATGGAAAACTGCATTACTTGACTTTCTTGCTGTAGATCTGGGTTTCTGCATAACAGGGGACAGCTGCACACAGTATCTTTTTAGTGTTTCCTACACAGCCTAAAAGGGTTTTAGGAGATCTGTAACGAGGGTTTCAGGAACTAAAACTCAATTTGTTTATCCTATCTCTTAGGGAAACAGCTCAAGGAAAAGCAAAACAGGGACAGAGGAAGAGCACATGCGCAAAGGAGATGGACTCTCACAGAACAACATAGCATACTAATTCATTCTGATCTTGCTATTTAGTACCTGCAAAGTCTACCATTATGCATTATTAAATTCATGTATTATTGAATCACAATCCTTGTTGCCTGGTAAGAAATGTGGATGATTTCTTAACTTAAATTAAAGCACTGCTTCCCTTATTTGAATAAAACTGCATTACTGGCTGCCTCTCATGGTAATCAGAAAACTGCATTAGGCAGGTAGTACTGTATGAATTAAAAAATAATGAAACAAGACTTTTCAGTCAGACATTGTTCCCTCGCCTGCTTTTCATGACAGCAGATTCCCTACTCTGAGTTGATAAGACAACAGCAAATGAAGATAACAACATGAGAGCAAAATCATTCACTCTAATAGGCTCCACCTGTGCAGGCTCCAGCTCATTTACATGACTGCAGAAAAATTAGAAATCATGCAGCAATTAGTCTCTTCTAGATTATGCACTGTGTCAACTGATACCACTCTGGAGAGCACTAGTGTTAAAATGGTTTCAAAAGATAAATCTACTAGCCTGTGCAAACATTTTTAATTACCTGGAAAACTGGATTGCTTGTTTAGAAAACTCTGCTGTAAAGGAGGCTGCCCACACAGCCGTGGAATCAAATGTCACCAGCTTCAAATGTTTATATAACTGACTTTTATAATGTTTGATGGCTTGGTGAAACAGAACCACATATCTGCTTTTGCTGCTGTGTAGCTGAAGGAACATCTCTTTAGAGGGAGGTAATGGAATTGAGGTAAAAGGAATTTTTTTCTCTCTTTTTTGTGTTAGCAGATATCGATTCCTTTAGTCTCAGATCTCATCATCCACTCTCATCCATTGCAAAACGATGATCATTCACAGCACTGAGCAAACCCAGCAGCTATTTACAGGATAAAAATTAAGGGCTGCATTGTGAACCCTGCACTCTCCCCAGTAAGGAGCTCTTCACCTAAGAGGCCCAGTGAAGTCAATTTAACTGCTTACGAGTAGCTGTTCATCCTTGTGAGGAAGCAGTTCACAATCTGGGCTTCAATTCTCTGCCAGGGTTAGCATATGTGCTGGTGGAAAGGCAAGTCTGCACGTCCAGCTGGTGCAAATCTGCAGCACTCCCAAACTCACAGAAGCTCTGCAGATTTGCACTGAGCAGTGATCCGGACCCCTCGCATGAAGCATGTGCTCTCCACATCCCGGCTGCTGCTAATGAGGTTTTGAAATCACCTATTGGAATTTGAGCATGGTGCTTCTTTGGTGTATTTAAATCTTTCTCAAAGCAAAAAAGTCTCAGAGTAATTGGAAAGGAAGAGAGAAATGAAAGCACCAAAAATTTGAGAGCTAGAGTTTAATTCAGAGCCAGGTCCTTTCTGTTTATCTGACTCATTCTCTTAAGAATTCCAGAGCAAGGAAATACCTAACTGCGAAGACTGAAACCTCTAGGACTGCTCTTGAGTTTCTATTCTGTATCTGATATTTCCACAGAACGTAATAATGTGGCTTTATAATTAGAACGGGATGAACTCATGAAGGGCCACCTTAATAGCACAGTCACAGCTTTGGTTGTGTAAACTGTTCCTGCAGGCTGAGTTTAAATGCAGGCTCCAACCCTTGAAATTTTTCTTTCCCTCCTTAAAATACTGCCCATGTCTTTTTGTGTCACACAGAATAAATCCTACGGATCATACAAGCAGATTTAGTGAGGGCCACCCCCATTCCCACCAGGAACTTACTAGCTCATTTCTGATGTAGCACCATGTTTGCATTACTCTCAATTCAGGACCACTGAATTATCCCTCTTTAGTTAGCAAGACTTCTTGTCACAGCTTTTTAGTTTTGAGACCCTTAGTTGGGCATCTTCAGCAATTCCAGTTACAAATTAAAGACCTTGTCATTGGTTTCAAGGCTAGGTCCTCATAACTTGGACCATTTCCCTTGGTAACACCTGGGAAATTGTAGGTGCCCCAGAAGCACAGCCCTCCCAAAAAGCCAGAGATCCTTGGTGTGTCTGGAGCTGCAGTGCTGTGACAGGACTTAGCTGAACTGGGGAATGCCTTGCCACAGGAGAATTTGAAGATTAAAAAGTTAGTGTGGAACCAAAGAAAAAAAACAGACTGGAAAGGATGAGGGGGCTGAGTGCAGCTGTCCTGATATATATCTTAAAAGATACCTTATTCTTCCCCTAAGCAGCCCACAAGCTCTGTGGGCTGGTGCCCGTGAGGGGGACATCACTCTCATTATTCTTATACTTCTGTTTCCTTCTTGCTAAACATACTAAACTTTGATTCTGTGCAATTTATAAACAACTGAGAGGTGAAAGGGAGGTTGAGTTTGTCCTTCTATCCAACACACAGCTCACAGAGAGAAGGACCCACCGTCCAGGTAAATGGCCTGCAGAACCAGGGCACTCCTGCTCTGTTCATCCTTTATGCAGGATTATGCATCCTCAATGTTCTGTGATCACAACCTTCACGGAGGCAGTAGCCCAGGATCCTCTGGCACAAATCACATGGACAGCATTTTCACCCCTGAAGCCTTTCCTCTTGTCTCTGCACTGGACAGACTCCCACTGGCTGCTCTCATGCTCTGGTTTGAGTGGTTACTGGGTGCTCATTCAGGAAGAGTCATCACACACAACTTTGCTGCTGCTGTTTGTATTTTAACTGGAACCTAATGCAGTTTAACCATTTTGAGGTTAATGCATACATGCTGTGGACAGCAGTATAATCAGCCATACTATAGCATTGTACAGGAAAATAATGGGAAGACAGGGTTCTTCAGATGTGTGGGGACAGCTGGACCAACAGGATGCAACAACCCCCCTTGAAATATGGCCAGAATGCAAGAGAGAGTTTCTGGACATGCTGCATGGAGATGTGCATATGAGCACCTATCCTACAGCAAACCAGTTCATCTGAGCTTTAATAGGAAGCACTGGCAAGGAGAGCCTCCTAGCAGTCTTAATTTATTCCTTGATGATGCCACAGTTGGTGGTACTGACTAGGATTCAAATATAAAATGGAATTTATGGAGAAATTTATGAGTTTAATGGAGAAATCTGTTAAGAGCCTTGAAAGCCCTTATATAGCTAACGAGGTGTTTCAAGTCCCCCAGCAAATTCTGTGCTTGCCTGATGAGGTTCAAGTTTCATAGTTTAACCAGACAGCAAGGGGAAAGAATGACAGTATATGTGGCGGAGCCGTAACACTGACCAGGGGCTGCTCATTTGGAAGCACCTTGGAAGACAGGTTATGAGCAATGTTCATCTGTCATTATTAATGACTGAAGTCAAGTAATTAACTGGGTAAGCCTGATCTGAGATTGTTGTGTCTAATCTAAGACTTGTGGACTTAGCAACATGCATGGGAACTGCAAAATAATGCATTGGATTTGCAAATATATGGTATCTCAAAAGAATCAAGGATAAACAGTGAGACAAAGGGGGTTCACATTTGTCTCACTTATTGGGATTGCCTTAAGGATACATGGGCAAGTTGAACACTGTAGAATGCAGGAGTTGCCACAAGATGGGACATTCAGCTCACAAATGTGAAAGTTGCTGGCAGAATACTGAAGTTTACATCTAATGAGTAAAGCTGGATTTATAAATGGTCACTTTAAGGAGATAATCCTTTGCTCTCTGTGAAACACCTGCCAACAGACTCCCAATGAAAACCCTCTCCTTCTAGTGGGGGGAATTTTGACATTGGTGACAGACTTACTGTTCAATTCTGGCTTATTTGTAACCAACTGGTGAAAACTGAGAACTGGAAATTTCCTCCTGCAAAAGGTGTCCTAAATATCTGTTGTTTGTATTGCTTCAATTACATTAATGGAGACACATCTATGGCTGTAAAGTCAACCAGCCAAGTGATGTCCCTGCTGGGGAAACCTCTGAACTTCTGCAGTTTCCTCCTTCAAAGGAATCCTCTCTTCTTCCACAAATTAATATGTATTTTCAAATACTGTGGCCAAGCTTCCCACATTCAGGCTACACAGTGAACAAACAAGCAAGCAGGCTGAGCAAAATGAGTCTCTGCTGCAGACAGCAAGTTGACTCAGTGGTGGCAGAACAGCAAGAGTGAGTAAGGAAAGCCAGCTTGGTTCTAGAAGTCAAAATAATAACATTCAAATAGTTTTGGGTGGGTTTTTTTTTCCTCTCTGCTCTTTGGTCAGCTTTTTGGGGGTTTTAGTTTGAATTTTTTTGTTTGTGTTTTTTTTCTTTCTTGTGGGGTATGATTTGGGGGTTTTGGGTTTTTTTGGTTGGGGTTTTTTTTTGCCAATAGTTGGAGTTCAAGTTCTAAAGGCAATGCAAACTTCTGAATCAAAGGTGATGGATAGAAACATAGCTGCTATGATGTGTGCCACAATGAAGGGGAGGAAATTAGTTCAATAACTTGCCTAATTCACCACATGGAGATAGAAGCAAGAAAAGTGTGGCTGCTAGAGGTTAATGTAAAAAACACTAACCACAAATCCAGGATAGGGCCAGGCTCCAAAATGTAAGTGGAAGTGGCCTAGAAAACCCACACAAAGCCAGTCATTTACAAGCCAAGGTTCTATGCTTCTGGAAAATAAGGGCAAGAATAAAAACTGCCTGTGTTAGTAATCTAGGATCTGGAGCAGAGTAACTAAATCTATTGGGTTTAGACTGCCTGAAGGCATAACATTAAACTGGGGAGAGAGTTTTAGTTTAATCTCCAGCATGACAGATGTCCTTAAGGGGATTCCATGTAAATATTCAGTGCATTGTTTTTTACCTTCTTAAAAAGCTGGAGGAGTTGAACCACCACTCTCCTATCTGATGGGATGGATATTTTTCTCTGCCTTGAACAAGACATGGTTAAGTTTAAGAGCTTCCTCATGATTCCAGTTCACCTCTTCCCCAGGGCCAATGTAAATCAGCTGCATTACAAGGGATGTTTTAAGTAACCCTCAGCATGATGTGCTGAATGTATTCTGTCTATGCACATGCCTGCACCCCAGGAACAACTGATGTGGTCTTAACAGCAGCATCTCTGACTCCTCAACTGCATATAGAGAAAAAAAAAAGGTGGATTATAACAGGCAAAGAGAGAGGAGAGAGAAGACAAAATATTACCTTGGGATCACAGAATACAGGGGCCCATATTACATTCCCTGCACCAGATAATAAACCTATTTTTGAGGAGCTAATCTGGGGAAAAATGTTATCTTTTGGCAGATTTCAAACTGCAACTTAATTAGACAACAGTATCCAATGCCTCACAATATTTCTACCTGATTTCACAGAATTAGACTTGAATGACTTAAACTCAAGGACAGGGTATGGGGCTAAATGGGTCTGGTAGGAATTCTTTTTAAAACCCCTGCTTTCAAAATAAATAATGCAGAAAAACACTCAGGGAGAAGTCTGAGAATTTTCCAAAACAGCCACTGACGCAGATGAACATACAGATTCAACTGAAAGAGAGGAAAGAAGTTGGTGTGTGTCAGCCTGCAACTTCACAAACATGTGGTGCATGCAACCTCCAGAGTGACTGAAATGCTGAAAGCTTCTCTAATCCAAAACTAAGCTGATTTTACACTACAACCGCAATTATTTTCTTTTTTAAATCAAGCATGCCACTGCCAGCTCTGTAGCAGGTGCAAATCAGCACAGGCTTCAAGGGAGTAGCCTGATTTACAGCAGCTGAGGATCTGGTGTAAAATGAGATCATCTGCTGAAAAATTAAGAGAAAGGCATTTCTATTTGTCATCTGCCACCTCTTATAATTGCTCAGTAATTTCTATCTTGCCCCTCTAGAAATCCAAGTGATTGACTTGCTTAGTGCTCTGGTTGTTCCCCACCGTCAGCAAGCTCATAGTACTAATGCCTTGTGTCCAGGGCATTAGACACTTATTCCTAAAGGATTTTTGCTGGCTTTTCTTCCAGACAGAAACCATAAGACCATATCCTAGCTTTACCTACTCTGAAACAACCACTGCATAGCCTGCACCACCGTATCCCAGACGGAAAACGACTAAGAAAGATACTCTTTGTTTCACTAGCAAGGATCACATCCTAAAAAAACAACCAGAGCAGCAGATCTGAGAGAAGCCCTTCCACCGAGGCAGGTTGTTTCCCAGAGGAAAAACTGTAGTCAAACATAAAACTGCCCCTGTGATCTCTGCCGATCGCCTGGTGCTGCGCCGTCTGCCCGCGCTCCAATAAAGGCTTGGAGTTAGCGCCGGGAGGAAATGGAGCACCAAGGCAACAACATCAACAAGAGTGTTTAAGACACCATGGAGGTTTAAACCACTCTAACTGGGTGGATGCCCAGCATGAGGGAGCTTTATGGATTAGTTAATGCTGGCATCTTTCTTCTGTAGAAAAAAAAGACTGGCAGGAACCATCTGTGTCACGGTGTATGGCCGACTGCCATGTGACACACGGCCCAGAGGGTTTACAGAGCATCTATTCTGAGCAGCTCTGTAAACCCTAAGCAAGATGATCCCAAGAGCATAGAACAAATCTAAATAGCATTAGTTTTTCCACATCTAATGCATCCAAGTGTGCCAAAGGAAGAGAGCAGAGCAGAACAGAACAAGGGAATCACCAAAACCAAGTTAAGATAAAATGACTAGATGAACCTTGACAGTTGTCATTCCATTGCCCAAGAAGAAAGAGGATGTAAGCCCAAGAAGGTATGGAGGATGTAAGAACACAGTTGCTGCTTTTCTTAGCTCCTTAATGATGAACTTATATGTGAGACACATGAATGACCATTCTCAGCTTACTATCTGCATTAGAACTACTTGTGTCCACTCCTTTAGAAGAGAAGGAAACATCCCAGAGATCAAATTATATTTATGAGAGACAAAAAAAGGTATTTCTTAGCCTGCTCATTGCACACAGTGAAAAATCCCAATCTCAGCAGCAGTGATTACTCCTTTTCATCTCCATTTATCAAACTTGCCTTTCATGGCACATCAGTTGTAACTCCTACCTTGCTTACAAAAACTATGACAGTCAGAAGTTCATTGAAAGTAGAAAAATTCTTGCCAAACTTTCTGAAGCCCCATACAGTCCCAGATCTCCAGGACTTGCTGTGGCTGAATTTGACCTACGGTCTTCCAACAAAGACTTTATTTATTCACTGTTGCAAGTGGCAGCTCATGTCGCATTCAAAATGTCATTTTATAACCACCTTGTTATATATCATGCAACTACTCCAGATTCTTAAAAGTGAATGCAATGTTTGGGAAATGGGTCCTGTTGGCAAAGATGACCCCTCTTCATTTGCATAATTATAGGCTGTATTTTAATACTTCTTATGGTTAAGGGTGCCTGACACTTTCCATTAAGAAATTCGGCTTTCATTTACTAAAGACATTGCCAAACTCTCTGTGCTTGGTACTATATTTTCCTAGCCAATGTCTCTGTCTTGGGCTGAATTATTTGGGAAAGTTTCAGTTAAAACAGTTTGGCTGTCTCCCAGAATGAAGTGAGGGGGGGAAAAACAATTTGTCTGTATAGAAAAAAAAAAGCAATAACCATTTAATAGAGAGGTTCTCATAACCATATGCTCTGAAGCAAGAACTTATAGCATTGGGGATGGATTGCCTATATCAAGCCTGTTGCTGCCCTCCCTTTCCCATTTGGCCGATTTTTCCTTTTGGTGGACTTCTAATTCTGTAGAAGACCCTCAGCTCAGGCATATTTTCCAGGCACTTATTCCAGCAAAATTCTCTCAAGTCTGCTCCGAATATGCTCCAGATTCACAGAGCTCTCACAGATAACTTTCTAGGAGCATCTCTGCCAAGCAAGATGCTGCCTATCCCAGGCACAAGAGTCATTTTTCAGAAGTCCAATTTATTTCCTTTCTTCTTCTCACCAAATCATGCTAAAACCAAGGAGATCAGAAGAGAGGCAGAGACATGAGGAGTCCTTCCCTTTCCTGCCATATAGCTTTTCCTATCTGTTCCTTGCCACTTCAGAGACAGAGAAGACTAGCTGACGTGCTGTGTTTTGGGATGGCAAGATGGTGGCCTTCTCCTGGAGAGCAGAAACTGCTCTTCTTTTCAGCATAGGGAGGTCCTAAACCAGGCTGGGCAGTTACATTCTCTGGCTCGGAAACCCTAAAGTCATCCATTAACTCAGCAAAAGGAGCTATGCTAGGGAGCTCTCTTCCAAAGGGCATTAACCAAGAAAGGGATGAATTGAGAAAACAAAACACTCCTTCTTCAACAGCAATCAAAAAAAAGTCCAATGCAAGAATCTCAAATTCCATATATTCTCATTCATCATTAAAAATCATTTTCCCTCTGGAAGTATCATGCTTGTTCTCCATGTGAATAAGCACAGGATACAGCGTACTAAGAAGAAATGCTGCCTAGGAGTTAAACCACAAAGTCAAAAGATTCCAATTCTATTCCTGGCAAATACCCAACACCAGCATTTGCAAACCAAACGCCTGAAGCAAGGAACCAACATCCATATTCAGGCACTTAAACACGGAGTCTTGTATGCAACAGCCTTGCAAGGCCAGTATCAGTTACCCATGCTCCAAAAATCTCTGCCTTAACTGTTTGGTGTCTTGATGTCTAGTCAATAGTGTTCAACTTGTGGAAATATGTGGGGAGGAAAAAATTGGACAAAACCTCGATTAGTCTCTCTATGTCTTCCTACTGGCCAAAGGTTCACTCCTAACTTAACACTCAGCCATGGAAGGAGCCAATTCCCTATTTAGCAGCTGTGGTGGGGCAGAAACCTGCCTGTGTGTAGCACATACCTGGGTTAAGAGGTGTCAGACACATATTCCCATCTTGATGGCATAGACAGTGATTGCTACAGCAGGAATCAGATGTTTCAGGTGTTGTAAGGTTTGGTTAGCCATAGCTCCACACAGGTGCACTCCTCCTTCAGCATTTCACCGGGACTCCCACCAGTCACGGTGGGATTAAAAGCAAGAGAAATGGCTATCTGCCATGATCTGGGAATCATTGGCTGGTCTCTCCTATTTAATCATCAGTATGTAACATTCTGTAGTTTCATGTTCCCAAAGGAAAGATTTCAGCAAAAACAATTTGCAATTAAACTCTTGTCCTAAATGTTCAGAAATAACTTTTGTCTCTTCAAAGAATCATAGCATCAATAAGGTTGGAAAAGACCTCCAAGGTCATCAAGTCCAATCTTCGACTGATCACTGTGTCAACAAGACCATGGGACTAGCTCAAGTCAACACTTCCAGGGATGGTGACTCCACCACCTCCCTGGGCAGTCTGATCCAATGCTTGACAAGACTTTCAATGAAAAAAACACTTCCTGATATTCAACCTGAAACTTCCTTAGTGCAGTTCCTTGACCCCATTTCCTCTAGTCCTGTGGCTGGTTACCTAGGAGAAGAGGTCAATCTCCCCTTGGCTCTGCCATCCCGTCAGGGAGTTGTAGAGACTGAAAAGATCCCACCTGAGTGTCTTTTTCTCCAGGCTGAGCCCCCCCAGTGCCCTCAGCTGCTCCCCATCAGACTTGTGTCCCAGACTGTCCCCCAGACTCTCTCTTTTACCATTCTCTGGACATGCTCCAGCACCTCAATGTCTTTCTAGAGGTAAAAGGCCCCGAATTCGACACCAGATATGAGATGGTACAGCTTCACCACTGGTGAGTACAGGGGGACAATCACTTCCCTAAAGAAGGACAATCACTTCCCTAACTTTTCCCTTTTCTTAAAGCATTAGTGATTTCACCTGGGTTTAACAATGTATGTCAACTGTGAACCTCTGCATTGTGAGAAAAAACAAGAAACAAATCCCCCAGGCAGAGCTTTCTCTAGAGGCACAGAACTGTTCATAAGTATCAGATTTATATATTTATAATAAATGTATCAATATATCAATAAAGGCAGGTAATCTGCTGATGACAGAATAATGAACTCTGTTCTCAAATTCCTTTGAAAAAAACAGATGCTGAAGTCAGCCAGTGCCTGACACTCATGAGATGGAGGCTACCAGAAAACACATCCTTGCAATCGTTCCAGCAGATGCTGCTTCCCAAACAGGAACTGAAGGGTTCCCTTCATAGTGTGGTGAGCACAGTACCTGTAGCAGGGGGGGAAGATAGGGGTCCACTTTGGAAAAGCTATTACTTACCAAAATAGCCTGTGTCCTGACACAAAATTCTTCATTTTAATGTATTACTGGCCAGTCCCAACCACTCCTGGTACCACAGATCAAGGCTATTTCTCCATTTCTTCATTAAAGCTGTGCTATTACCCCAGTGAGAGCAGGAACCTAGCCCAGCCCAGCTGGCAGCACCACCCTCATGCAGCAGGCAATGATGACTGAGGGAGGTCATGTTGCTAGGAGAGCTTGGAGCAAGGTGGCAAAAGACAAGCCCTAGTGAGTTATGCCTATATGTGAATACAGCTTTAAATTTTGACTTATTTAATAAATGCTTCATCCTATTTGTTAACTGGTCATTAGATGCAGCTACATTCCTTTGCATCTTACTAGAGAGAATTCCTTTTTTCCTGAAGAATTAAATAAATTGAATGCATACCAAATGCCTAACAGATGAAGCCATAACAAGCTGTTGCAAAGCATATAACTTGTAGATATTGTAAAAACAATGTGTATACCTGTTAAACACTGAAATATTTAGTGCTGTTATTATTAGGTATGTTTTTAAATCCACCATAATTTAATAAATAATATTAAAGTATTTATAGATGGACCATTCTTTGCTAAGCAACTGGTTACTACTGTAAGAAACATGTAATGCAGAATCTAGGCTTTTTAACTTCCCTGAAGTGTTTTTTCCCCTCCTATGAAAAAGCAGATGTTCTAAAGCAACTGCAACTGTAAACTTCCAGCATGCACTCAAAGGCTGAAATCTAATATTTAAAATGAGCTGTTCTAGTACAAAATGTCTCCATGGTGACCCTTGGTAGCTGAGTGGGAACTAGATTTGGCAGCGAGTCCAAGCGGATGCAGCTCCTGTTGGTGGTATGCACTGACCAAGGATCCATTGCATCTGGGCTCCAAACCACGCCAAGGTGTCAAGTACTGCTCCACGCTCTCACCAAAAGGAGCTAAAGAAGGTTTTCAGCAAATGCTCCCACCAAGCAAACAGATAACATGCTCAGCTCGTTGTGAATTAGTAATTTATGTAATGAGGTCAGGCTTTATAACGGGGTTTAACCCTAAGAGTAAATCTCCCTGCAACCAGTAAATAATCAGTTTTTCCAGTACCAGTGAAATGCCCACAGAGTTAAGAATATGAAATTCTTAATTGCTTAAATATCCATATACCTGTACACTAAAATGAAATTTCTATGAAAATGAAATTAAAGGTTTGCTTTGTTTTTTAAATTAGGCACTTCAGATAACTCAAGCCTCAAAAAAGTGTGCAAGAGCTCAACAACTAAACAGAGTACCAACAATTTTAACAAATTATTTAAGAATCACATGTTATGTTAGAATTGGAAGAAAACTAATTCTCTGCTTCATACAAAAAACCCAAACCCTGTAGTTCACAAAAATTGTCCTGTTTTTTAGTTTTAACTGTAGAGGAACAAAAGCAGTAGGATACAAATTCAGTTCTCCTTCTCAATCTAGAATCTCACGTCTGAGGAAAGCTGGATTAATGCCAGTGGAGCTGACAGCAGTCCTGGCCTCCTGATGGGGAACACCAGAAAATTATTGTTACTGAAAATTCAAAACCCTACATAATCTGGTTAAGATTTAAGAACAAGTAATGTTTTCTCTAATAACAGTTTTCATGACAGAACCTTTCTCTCATGATGTATTTTTCTTACAAGCAGGATGACATTGGCCAGGGACTGGGGATGGTTGCCAGTCAACTTGAAGTGCTTAACACCCTCCAGGAGATGGTGAGTGCACGACTGGTCCTTATATTGTATATAACCTAGAGAGAAGCATGGAGCTTGAATGAAATTCAGCTGTGGGGCTGGACTCTAAAGCTGAAGGAGTTTATTAAAGCCCACTTGGGAGGGGAAGCAGGTTGTATAAAACAAATTCTCAACCCTCTGAAGGTCTATAAGCCCAGGTGGTTTGAAGGAAGTAAACACATTTTTAAAAGCAAGTCCTTCCTTCTGCTTCCTTTACAGACTTTAACAAATCTCAGTAAGGAGAGAAGCCCTAAAGAATATACTGTATTTGGCCAAAAGAGTCAGGCAAAATCTTTCCTGGGACTATCTGCAACAATATTTTAATTCCAGATACAAGGCAATTGATCTGTACAAACCCTGCTGATTTCAGAT
The DNA here is from genome assembly GCF_014805655.1 of Passer montanus. NCBI lineage: Eukaryota > Metazoa > Chordata > Aves > Passeriformes > Passeridae > Passer > Passer montanus. The sequence goes on along the minus strand of NW_024368819.1, from coordinate 2,320,349 downwards.
GCAGGGTGTGACAGATTTACCCTTAAGGATCAGACCCAGGAAAGGAAAATTTCTGTTGCTGAAGTTTTACTTCTCCCTGGGATGTCCCCTCCTATTCCCTTGCAGTACACACACGCCAAAGAAAAAAAACCTCTTTTTTCAAGCAAGGCACGATGTAGTGACCTCACCAGGAGCTTTCATTTCAGCAGAAATTTTTTATTTCATACCTATAAAAAAAAAGTGGTAATTTGGAAGCAGTTGAACATTTTAGTCACCAACATCCTAGGCTGAATAAAACTGAGAATCTCTTCATGAGGGAGCCAAGGAGCTCAGCCCCACTGCTGGTCAGGATGGGTACATCTCACACTGCAGTTTGGACAGCAATGGTCTTGGCCTGAGCAGACCAGCAGGCAGGTCCAAGACAACAATTTGCCAACTAAAACAGACATCCCAGGCTCAAATTCCCATCCCCGTCATGCACAAGTTCTGTCCTAGCTCCCATCCCTATCATCACCTTGAAAAGAGATGGCTCAGATCCAGAACCTATTTCAGGACCAGAGAGTGAATGAAAGCTGGAGCAGCAACTCTTGCTTGCAAAGTCTCAAAGGACAAATGAGGCAGCATCTTTCAAAGCAGGAGGCAAGTCCTGTTCCATGTATGGCTAAGATTATGACTGGCAGAATTTAAAAAAAATATTTCAGAGATCAGCCAATACAGGAGCTTTGGCTGCAAGCACTCAAGGAAGACCACATCTAATAACAATCTGCCACATCCTGGACCAGATCCGCTTCCCAAGTGGATTGTAAGGCAAAGCCCTGTATTTATTTTTGCCAAGATCAATCACATGTGTATTTATATTGTTTGGACAAAGAAGGCTGACCAAAAATGAGCAAACAAAACCCACCTTCCTATTCTCTGTCTCTGGCTCCAGTGGTCCCATTGACACCACCATCTCTCAGCTGAAAGTGCAGACACAGGGTGCCAGGACTTTGTCTGGTACTCGTAAAGGACATTGCTCAGGCTTGCCTGGGCAAAAACGTTTGCTACCCCAGAGCTCTGCTAGGTGATCCCAGTCTATTCTTGTTTCTTTTTGCTTTACAGGACAGTAACTTTAGCCCAGTGAAACATGTGCAGTGAAGGAAACACTGTACTGGACAGGCACAACCTCAGCACTTCAGTCTGCACAGGCCTCCCAAGGTGGGTTTTCTCCAGGTAACTCAAAAATACCGTCTGCATGCTCAGCCCTTGTGAGGAAGTACAGAGCCAGATGCAGAGATGGCCAGCATGATGATGTCTGGTATAACAGTGACAAGCAGAGAAGAGTGAGCTGCAAAAACAAAGTTCTAAGACAAAACCAGTGTGTTTCAGCAGACCAACACATACACTTGGACAAGCACCCTGCCAGGTACACACATTCCTCTGCAGCTTACAGAAAACACCTCTGGGTGCTGGTGGCTCAGAGATAAGTCTGTGCATCAGCTGAAAAGCTGATAAAGACATTATTGCTACCTACAAACTTTTGTCACGGATGCAACAACATTTGCACTTCAGTATAAAGAAGAGGACTCTAGGAAGTATTTAGTTATAAAGCTGAAGAATTGCTTGAATTTGCTCTTCCAGCCCAGATAACTCTTGGTTGACTTTGCTCCTTGGCTCTTTTCACCCTTCACCCTTCACCAACGTAGAAGCTATCCTGCCTTGCTGCTCCAGGTCTGATCCCAGCACTGATGTCACCTCTCAGCCTGGTCAGTTCAGTTTGCTGCATCTTAGGTTTCAAACTTTGGTGATGAACTTTCCATGATTTCAGACTTCAAAGGGTCCCCAGTCAGAGTAGCAAGTCAGGACACTGTATTCTAGTGTAAACAAAGATGCAGATCTTTATTTTTACTCTTCAAGAAAAAATATCCGAGAATAGATTCAATGTCAAAGAATTAATTCAATGCCAGAACACACTCCCCTCTCCAAGTCATTCCTGCCTTCCTTTCATCACTGTTGGTTAATCTCTATCATATTTGGATATGTTAAACTGCACCCTCAGTAATAAGCATGAAAATGAAATGGTGCAATGCAATTCAGAAAAAGGGAAAAGGGGAACAGTGAGGGCTCAGACACAGCTGTGTAAGGGCAGCCTAAAAACTTATCCAAGATCCTACACACATCACTGTGATGAAATGCTACTTTACCCCAAACACTGGTGAAAGTGTTCACTACCAAAACCTGCCCTGTAACAGCCACTGGGGATAAAATTAACTCTATCCCAGCTGAAACCAGCACATGTGGCTTCAACTGCATGAGCCCTGCAAGGGATGAATAGCACTTCCAGGAATGCTAAAAATTTGAAATTGCCTCTCTTTGTCTATTTTTCCTCTTTTTCTGAGGCAAACAAATCCAGAAAAACAAGGAGAAGACAAACAGGTAGTTAAGTATATAGCAGTTCTAGATATATCACAAAGAAAGTAATATTTGGTGTATAGAGGAAAGTGATTAGAGCACATTCTTGATTTCAGAATAACAGTATCTGGAAAAAGTTACAAATATGTGCTACACATTAACTTTTAGGATTGGTTTGGGTTTTTTCCCTTGGGATATAATAAAGGGGGGAAACAAAAAGAAAATATTGAAAAAACATCACTGATTTTGACATGTAAATCAAAATGAAATCTACAGTATAAAATTTAGCTTATGAAGAAGTCATGACTATTTGAAATACAAAAGAAATTAGTGTTTCAGGAGAAAAATTAACTTGCTATTCCTGTATATATGCTAATTATAACTTCACTAACACAATATTAAAGACTAAAAATAAAGTTTGGCTTATAACAGATAGGAATCATAATTGCCAAATGCTGTAAATTTTGACAAAATAATTTAATTCAAAATGTATTTGTTAGCTCAAACAGAAATGCTGAAGTATGGCAGTAATAATATCACCTTATATAGTATTCTAAGGGGCTTTTGACTGTTACCAGAGAACAAAAACCAATTTAAATACAAGTTTTTCTTCCATATTTTTCCAATTTTTTTTCTTTTTAGGATTCTGGAAAGAAAAAAAAAAAGAAAGAAAATAAAAGGAAAGAAAACAGTACTACAAAGTTAAAAGAAAAAAAAGGCACTTTTTTGTGTTTGCCCACAAACTGTGTTTGACTCATTGCTGTTGCCCAATGCAATATCAAAGTCAGTGGAGAAAATACCCTTGAAATCAGTGCAACTACTTGTAAGGAGCCAACAAGACAAGCACAGGCTCAATTTTTGGAGCTGCTATTCTGATTCAGTTATTGTAGCTAAATGAAAGGGCATGATTGGGAGGCATGAAAGGATTCAGTTTTGCTGCCTTATTCACATTCAGGGAACTGCTGAGCCTTTCATGTTAAACTGTATCCTCATAAGGGCAGGCTTTGGCCCAAAAAGACATTTCAAAACAATTCAAACAGATGGTAGCACTTAATATATCCACGAGAAGTGTTTCGCACTCCCATGCAAGCTTTCTGAGAGCTCAGCTGGGCAGAATAGGGAAATCTCTCTTTCAAGTCATGTTTGTTTTTTTCATGAGCATATAGAGTTCTATAATGGGGGGAAAATTGGTGAAAACTATCCAGTATCACTCTGCAACAGGTCAAATTGAAGAGAGAAAAGGAGTCGTGGAAGACTCTGAGTGCATGTCCATGTGCATGACTTTCCTTGAAGGCAATTTTAACTGTGCAATTCCCATTAAGTCAAATCCTCATATTTTGCTGTAGCTATTTATTACACCGTGAAACAAATGTCCTTTGTTCAGGGAATTTAATTCCTAATGATGAATATGAAATAGTTTTGTCAAGTGACTCTTTTCTCAAATAACAATTTGTTATTGAATGTTAAAATCCCATTTTATCCTTATTCTCACATAGGCTACACACATGATGAACTTCAAAGTGAGTATTCCTTTAATCAACAATTCTGCAGGAGGATTTTCAAAGGATTTTTGTTTGTTTGAGGTCTCAAGAGAGCTGCTATCTTTCTTAAAGCACAAAATCCTGGATTCATGCAGATTATGAGATTATTTAATCTGCAAGGCAGTTTCTAGCAAAAATGACCATCAGAAAAATTAGGAAAATAAGATTTAAAGGTAACATGCACAACAAGAAACTCCTCTTCTGAAGCTCACCAGTAGCATGATTTCTAGAGCCCGACTCCAAAGTCATGACTTTTTGGAATCAGTAGCCTTTTACCCATAAACTACACAAATAAAACAATTTCTGCAACTTCACTGAAATTCTTTTTTGTATAAAACACACTCCTGGCCTAAAATTCTTTCCCTAGGAAATGTTTTCCTCTGAAGCAAGAGACAGCTAAGGGACTCTTCATAGCTTTAAGGAGATCCTTGCAGTTATAAAACCAGCAAAATAAAGTTTAAAGCCAAGAACCAGTTAACTTTTCCTAAGTAGTATAAAGATTTAATGTGTGTGGAATCTGAAGAGGAAAGTGCATTAATATCTTTGCAGTTGTTATCTCAATAGGTGCTCTGCCTTCATTCATGGAATGAAAGTCTCACTAGATACTGCGTCTCATATCAGAAGATGGGCAGATCTTCATATTTATTTCAGATTATTTATCAGATTATTTTACCTAGATAAATAAGAGAAAGGTCACCTCCTACTGTGATATATATCTAACCTCCTGGTTGTCCCCTTTTTTCACAGGAAAAGCTTCAAAAGATATTTTAATTTTTTTTTTAATAGAAACATTACTTCTCAGGCTGAAGTCAGTGAGTTTTACCCCTAATTTAATAGAGGCAAGATTCTACCAGCTGCCAGATTTCTCTTTTCCAGACTTCACACAAACAGAGGAATTGGTTATAATGTCTCCTCTAATTCTGACATTGGTAGGAGAAAATGAATTATTGAAATTAATGCAAAGCTACATGAATTTGTGTATTTATAATACATATACCAATTACATATAATCCTGACTTTGTATATATTCCTTTCCACTTGGTGTTTAAGAAGATTTTCCTTTAAGCCACAGGGTTAAAAGCTACCTTTCTCTGAACCAAAATTATGAGATTATAAGTGTTGACTGTAAGAAAAGAAAAAAAAAAGCCTTAAGAAGTTAATCTCTTGTCCTTGAGACAGCTCCTCTCCAGCTTTTCACTGGGGAGAGTGAACCCACAGTCCCTCAAGGGCATAAGGACCACGCACTATTTTCCCACTGCCTGATGGGTTTCTTTTGGCTATTTTAGTGTTTCCAGTCCTTCATCTCCATACACCACTAGACATCGTGCCCCAAGCAGCCTGGGAACATGGCCATTTGCTGAATCTCACTGGTGTCAGATCCAAATTGCACCAGCTTGAGTCCTAATTTTTATTCAAGTGTAACTATTAGATCTACTGCTGATAAAAAGTCTTTGAAGAACCTCATCCTTTATTTGTATTCTCTGCTGAATTGAACAGCAGCAGCAATGTGCACCCAACCTCACACCTGGTAGAGACAGTCAACAAACCTGACTGTTGTGACACTTCTATTTCAGAGTGTGAACCATTTTCCTGAATTCTACTCTTGTAGAGAAAACTTAGTATTAAAAAACAAACAAACAAAACAAGTAGCTAAACTCACCTGCCTGGGTTATATGAAGTTCATTAATTTCCCATCTCTAAATCAGATTTTGTATTGGGTCACAAGCCAGTCTGAAAGCAGTGCTTAGATTCAAGTGCCAAGGTTTAATCAGCTGTTTCATATCATCCGTTCACACATTCCACATAGGAGAAAATTATCCTTTCAACTAATTGCAGTCCTGAGGAAAAGTCAATGGCTACTTTCACCTGTCCCCCTAGCACCTCCTTTTGGTTAATTTGAGTCTTCGGATCTGCTTCAGTGCTCAGAGAGCTGCAATTATTAGGTTATTTGGCTGATGGTGAGAGGCTGGCTCTTTCTCCCCTATAAGATCAGATCATTGTGCCCAGTGCTCCAGGCACAGACCTGAGCACAGACAGATTTTCCAAACACAGAGTTAATGCAACCATGTTATCTCATAGCCACTCAAGTGGTTATTTACCCTTCGAGTGTTTCTCGCTCAGCTGCTAAGAATGAGTTCAAAAGGGAGGAAAAGTCCAAACCGAATACGAAAATTTTACCCACCTCTTTTTGGGGCATAGTCTAAACCACATTGATTTAATGGAAAGGCTCCAGCTGGCTGCAAATCAAATCCAGTATGGAGGTCCTTAAGTGTTACTGAGTTCTTGTACCATTAACTGTGGAACAATTATTATAATTTTTATATCAGTTCGTCAAAATATGAGAGGGCCTTTTGTATTATTTATGTCTTGTGCTAGGTTGGTAAAGTTTATTGTAGCAAGTCACTGATTTTAATTTTTGCCAGTCGTGATAGTGCTTGGGGTTTCTTTATGTGGGTTGAAAGAACAATATGATGAATAAATAAAAACACAGAATAGAAGGGAGAAATGACAAGACTTTCCCTCCTTGCTCAAATATATAGGAAGCCAAATGAGCTCTTTACCCTGCCAAAACATATGTGGGAATAAAAGCAAAATGTGTATGTTTGGGGTAGTTATCATCCGTGTATTTTGGACAAGCTGCATTTGTTTCTTGAGTGCTCTATAAGACAAGGGAGAAAACCAATGCCAACATTGCAAAAACACACACAAAAGCCTGGGGAAAGCCAGCCCCACTGTGCACTTTTGGTGCTAAATTAGGGATAAAATGTTGGAAACCAGCCCTAGCATAGCAAAAAAGAAACAAACTACCCAGTGATGGAGAAACTGCAAACAGCTTGGTTCAGAGACTCTCAACTTCTTCCCGGTTCAGGCTCCATAAGGTTCTCTCAATAAATAATTCTGTAAATTTTGAAAACCTGGGAAAGCAAGGGTGCAAAAAAGAAATTAATTTCCCTTTTCCAACAGAGACATTCCTCTTTTAGAATTCAGCAAATACATAAATACTTTCTCTAATGGTTTTCTTATCATCAGGAGCCATTGGTTTTTTAAACGTGGAATTAATTAGCCCATAGGAAGTACTACTAATAAATAGGTAGAGATTAAGCCAGTGAGTAAAAATTCTTTACTGTGCAATAATGACAAACAAATCAAGACATGAAGAGAGAAGCACGATGCCATGCACAAGGTCTTTCTTTTTTGTTGGTTTCTTTGTTGTTGGTGGTGGTTTGGTTTTGTTTTTTTTTGGTCAGCTGACAGCTCTCTAAAACAGGAGGGAAAACAATGAAAAGAGAAACCATCAATAGCATTGATTTGTGAAGAGGTAAAAAAGCTTATAGTGTTATGTTTAGAAACCGTACATAAACAGAGACACAGTGGTATGCAAACGCAGAAGAAACTCATTATTCTAAAGAAAATGCTCAGAAAAATCAACCTGACATACCTATATATTTTCAATACCATTTGGTTAATGGAGAACATGAGAATTGATCTGCCTTCGGCATGTGGTACATGGGAAGCTTCATTGCAGAATCCTGTAAGTTTGGGAATAAAACAAATCCAGTGGATTACCTATCCAGCTACCTATCCTAGCTGGAGAAAGCAATGTGAAAGACTAAAAGCCAGCAGGAATGGTCTTAGTTTTAACACTGCTCTGAAATGTTTCACACCATTTCTTCCTATTTCCTCAGATTCCCCCCCACTACTATGTTGTTGTTGAAGCTTGTCATGATGTTCTAGACTTCTGATTTCTTTATCCAGACCCTCAAAGACCTTTTTAGAGGGACAAGTTAAGACCATCAAAATGAGTAGTTGCATATTTCCTTCCCCAGATTTAGCCACCAGACTTCCTCATCACCCTTATTCAGCTGAATTTATATTTTCCTGTGTAGATGGGTACAACTGGTCCTTGAATCCCTTTCAGAATATCCTATATGTTAATTCTGAAATTCTACCTCAAATACTACAGCTAAAAGTAAGTAACTGATGAGAGATTCAGAAAAATAGTATTAGGAGCCACGAGGAAAGAAACTCTGTTTCCAAATGGCATTTCTATTGGAGAAAGAGGTAAAGGACACAGACAAATACATGAAAACTGCTTCAAATGGCAAAATAAGAGAGAAGATGCTTCTGTGCCAAGACAGTAATTGGTGTGAGGAGATAGAGTTTAGGCCAATACTGAACATAAGATACAATCTTATCTCTGTTGTTTGCATGTAAATCTACACTAAATAAATCAGTCTTGCTTCAAATGTAACTCCATAAGCTATAACCAGCATATAACACAGTATGTTTAAGATTGTAAGGAAATTTCTCCACACAGGCAATTTTCAGCCACTATACATCTGATTATACATCTGTATAATCAGACTTAAGCTGTCATTTAAAACTTTACTGACTATAAAACCTGATACGTAAACTGTTTCATTTATTTTGATCATATCCAAACTCTCTGTTCATTATAAATCCTGGTTTAATTCCAGCCCTAGATATCACAGCATTTTCCTCACATTAAAATTCAGCTTAGATTGATTGACTTTTTTATGCAAATCATTCCGAAAACAACCTTCATCAGCTCTGGGAAGACACACCTTCACCTATCCCTCTGGACAAAGGAGGAAAGGTGAGAAATGAAGACGCAGACCCACCCAGCTCTGGCAGGAGCACATGCTAAGTAGCTGCAGACATGTTCTTTTATAAACTTGGTAGGTCCTATGAATTCTTGGATCTCTTCCAAAGTCTGGACCTTAACCATTACTGAAAGACAGAGGACCACAAACATCACCAGGTACAAATCAATTTACTTCAGTCACCAGCTGTGGTCAATTCTAACAAAATGGTGTAGACTTCCACCTGGATTTCAAACAGGTACTATGGAATTCATTCAAACAGAGTGAATTCAAGCAAGTTTTTTGCTGCCCATTGCAGATAACAGGAAACTGATTGTTTTTCATATCTTAACAATACCTATGCTAGATTTCTATGAAATATTCTTCTTCTTCATTAAGCAACTTATTTAGAATGGCTGCCTCATTTAACTGAAGTTTTGAATCAACACCTGTGTGAAATTGATTGATCCTTCCCAAATTCTCTGGTGTTTTTAATAAAGGAAGAGGAAACAATTTGTGCCTTTTCTAGTTTGTTATCCCCTCATTCAATTTCAAACTGGAGCTGATGCCTTCCTTCTGTCTGCCTAACCCCACCAATACCTTCTAAATCTGTTGTCCAGCTTCAACTAGATTTGCTAGAGGGCTACAAACTTCAGGGACTGGGAAGTTCTTACAAATTTCATGAAAAACAGTTGGATTGAGAGAAAGGTCTGAATTAGTGCCTGCCTCCTGAGAGAACAGCAGGCTCAGCTGTTACACATGCTGCTTGGGAGCAATCACCCAAGCAGCAGAGTCCCCTCCCCTGCTGGTTTGTGAGTACAGAGCTCCAGGTAGACCACACACCCAACAGCCACCAGAGGTACAGCCACACAGGCTGGTGTCATTGCAGCATTACAGCACAGCAGATGTGGATAAAGAGAAAATCCAGTTTTATTCATTCTGCCACTCATGGCACAAAGAATCCCCTCCTAAAGGGCAAGCCCAGCTTGGGCAGGTCATCCAAACTAAGAACACCAGGCTAAATTTTTTGTTTGTTTTTAGCAGAATTTACTAATGAATAGGTGAAAACAGAGATACAATTTCTATTCTCCAGATAGTGACTGGGCATCTCCTTTAGCAAACAAGAGCCAGAGGCACCCCTTCCCAGGCACTGAAGCTGAAAACCTTTGCTTCATTTTAGGCAGGCACACCACTCCCACTGACTTCAAACAGACTAGGAATTCATTCCAAGCCTTTAGAGCTATTCAACTTGTGCTGACAGTTCAGGAGAATTACAGCTCTACAATTCAGAATAAAGGGATGTTTGAAATGTCTTACCCTTCACTAAGAAATAACCAAGATCAGGTGGCCATGTGATTCCATTATTTATGTAATGCCTCAAAATGTCATTTGTCTTTTAATAAGAGATGACAGGTTTCACATGTACAAGTTTTCTATAAGAGTAGCGTGCTCATCTTGATCCACTCAATACACACATTACTAATTTCAGATAAAAGATTAAACACACAGATCCTGTAGTTAATTTTCTGCAGTAGCCCCCTTTTTTCTTTTTCTCATTACTATGTAGATTTATTTGGAATTTCTTTATACATGTGCCAGTTTTCAAAACTGATGTGTTTGGACCACAAGCTTCTTTTGGGAAAGATTTTGTTTTCACTTTCTATACCTCGGTACCTCACAGTATGTATTCCTGATGCCAATTTGAGGCTCCCATGTGCTCCTACATGTTCACTCAAACAGAATAAAAGCATTTGGTATAGAATTCATAGTTCTCTTTAAGCATCAATAGGAAAATTGTTCATTTTAGTTATCAAATTACACTTGATATATAAAAAAAGCAGTCTGTAAATTACACTCTTGTACTGAAACTAAGATATATCTGATGTGTGAAATTAACAAAACAGGATAATCCACCAGCAATGCTTTTCTTCTCCCACCTCAAGGAAGCAGCATCCATCACTATTTGTCATTAGCATGGAAGTATTTGATAAGAGCAGATAGTAGAGAAGAACTGTAACTGTGACTTGGAAAGTGCCTCCTCTCCTGAGGGCAAGGTTCCTGCTGAGCTTTTCAGGAGTTTGCTTTCTCCTCTCTCCAGCACACGTGTGTTTGAAAGTTCTCTCCCTTCACCTGCTCTAGAAAACGCTGGGTTTTCACTATGGTATATTCCTCTTTTGTCCATGATTTCTAGAAGACCAGCTCTCACCTTGAACAATCAAAATCTGTCCTGTCTGCAAAGGCATTAGGTAGAAGGTCAACCTGATTGTGTTTTGTAGAAAGAGGATGAGAAAATAAAAGTGCAACTCACAAAATGTAAAAACACACGGTCAACTTAAACTCACCCTTTTACCAATTTCTTCACCTCAGAAGTAAAAGAAATCAGGCACAGAGACAACACATAATTATGGTGCCAAACTGTCAGAGTTGTGTAGAAAGTAATGTTTAGGCACAACTACAGAAGTTCCAACAACAACCAGAAAATAAATGGTTGGACCAAGACAATGTGAAGCAGCACTGCAGGGCATTGCTGACTTTGTTTTCTGACCTCAGACCTCGGGCTTTGAAAGGACAGAGATAATGGCAACACTTCCTTTCTGTGTTAATGATACAGTCTTGCACCAGTTCTGTGAAGAAACACACAGATGTGGCCTGAATAAAGCCACCTGAAAAGTGCAATGACAAATAGCAGAAACAGACTTCAAGTGGCCATTGCCCTGACACCATGAACTGTTTTGTTTCCTGCAAGACTGTTTATTTTCTATCATCTTTATTAGTGTCCTTCTCCAAATTCCTTCTCCTCCTGCATTTGTCCTCACTCTCACAGATATGAAGCAAAGCCACAACATCATTTCAGATTGGAAGTCCTCCCCTCTTCCCCAGACTGAGGGTCAAGGAGGGTGGCTGACACTGCATCCATTGGACTCCTTGGATTATCTATTTCTTGAGGAATCTCAACAAGAACCTCTCATATGAGGTTTGGAGAGCTTGGTTTGGGTTATTTTTGCTAAAAGTAATCAGCACAGGCTATGCTTATTGGGACAATATTCCAATCTCAGTTCCAGAGTGGGCAAATCTCCTGTACAGAAGAGAAAAAACCTCAACATTGATATGAACAGAATGTCAGAGGTGATCCTACACAGAATCACTTTTCTAAGACTGAGTTTTCAAAATTTGGCAACTAGAGCGAAGTGAACATGACCTTTCCCCAGAGGGGCAGATACAAGAACGAAAATTGAGACTTGGAAAAGACACAGACTCCTAACATTATGATAAAAAGAAGCCACCCTTCCTGGAAAAGAAACACCAAGGGGCCTGAGGCCAGCATTTGATCTGTGCTAGGAACATTTGGATATTTTTATGAGGAGCAAGTTCATCAGGAATCTTGCCTGAGGTTAAACCTTACAGAAAAGACAAAATAAGGTTAGTAAGGACTGTCCATGTGAGAAGAGATGTACAGGAAGAGGCCAATGTGTTGATCTTGCATTATGGAAATCAATTAAGCATTAATTATAAATGTTCCTGAAGGTTAAGTGAAGTGTGCCTTGAACAGAGCCAGCAGGCTGACGGACCCATCAGGCTTCCTGATGCAAACAGCTATGAGTTCCTTGGGCAGAGGGAAGTGCTGAGCTCCACTGGCCCTCTGTAGCTGGGCACCCCACCCCGTAGGCATGCCAGGGACAACAGAGGGTCTCTCTGAGACCTGCACCAAGCACTGGGGCAGCCTTGAACCGGGGGGAGACCAAGAGCAATCACCAATCCTCCTGGGTATTGCTCATTCCCTAAATACTCTCACCCCTAGTCTTACTGAACTAAAATAGCAAGCCACTCCAAGTTGCTTCCAACAGTGAAACTTTTGCCTCAGCAAGACCAGAGTGAAGACAACAAGCTTTGAAACATTCCCTTCCTTGACAGCATTTCCAGGAGGAAGGCTGCAAGAAAAGGCCCCAGTGGAGCTTCTGTTTGCTGAGGACATGGCACAAATAATGTTGATCAAGCAGTTTCTGCCTTCCCTCCCTTCCCTGACATGCAGTTTCTAAAACAGGGCTTCTCCTGCTCTGCTACATCTGTGGAATAAGGTGGTTTGTCTCCACTACTCTGATTATGTACAGCTTAATTATCTACTGACTAATTGCACTTGCCTTCTTGAATGTCTCCAGGTAACAGGAGTACTGCTTTCTTTTTGCTCATTGGGCCGTGAAGGCAACCAGTTTGTCTCATCCTTTCTGGTACTTCCAGACAAAGGGCCTTTCAAAAGAAAAAAATCCTGAACAGATAACCTAAGTAATCCCTCTTTCCACGCCCCAAATAAGACAAATATGTGTGTGTGCATGTGTCCATCCAAGAGTCTACTCTCAATGCAGTAACTTGACTGTACCACCCTGAGAGTTTTACCTGCACGCAGAGGGAGGAGTACCCTGCCCACAGCCACTTTCCAAGTGATTTATTCAAAGGAATTTTCTGGAATGCAGGGTTAATCCTGACAGCCATACCTGCTAACAGCTTGAAGCAGCAGCACAAACAAGGGTATTGTCACTGCTGCACTGAGATGTGCAGGTCAGCCTTCCTGTCTTTCACCCAGGAATGGCCAGCTCTCGTTCAGAAGAAGTGCCTGCCTATTCCCCTGTCACAAACCAAGCACAGCTAAGTGGTGACACTTAAACTAGAGCCAGGAATCTGTGCTGCAGTAGAACAAGAATGTGGGATAGATTGGTAACTGGTTCACAGCACGCCTGTGTGTTGAGCCCTTGTACAAGGGTCAGCACACATCCCTTGGGACATTTGCTTTTCAACACTCATCTAAAATGGGAACCAGTCAAGAAACTGTGCATTTCCAAGCACAGGTACCAGAGCCAACAGCAGTGCAGGTCTCAGCTACACATCTTCATGTGGAATACTTGGAAAGCTGGGGCTCTTCCAAGTGCATCTGGCTTCAGCAGACTCCAGTGTCTTCAGAGATACACTTCTTGAGTTCACTGCAGCTGGGAAGAGCCACTGGATAACAACAGGCAGAAAAATACCTGCTCTGAGGAGCCAAATGGATTGTGAACCCAACAGAGACTCAAACCCTGCTGGGAAAATTGTCAGGAAAAACAGGCTGTACGTGTAAGTGTCAGTAAGTGAACAGGTAGATTGGCACTCTTGCATATTTTCTGTCACCGTTACTTATCAAAACCTGGTGCAGAGGCTTTCTTGCTGTGTCTATCCAACAAGAGACACATGCAGCCAAACCAACAGAAAAAGGCTGAGGCTGTGGTAGAGAACTTTGCCTTTTTGGAATACCAGCAGATAACACCTGCCTGCCACAGAAAATTTGCCTTTCTGAAACCTGAATTGACCCACAGCTTGAATGGCAGAGTATTGGCTAGTTCTGAAAACAAACTTCTGACCAGGCATGCAGACACTGATGTTTCTACTTTTACAGCTATTGCAGCTAAACACAGAGTTTTATAATCTATGTAAAAGGCAGTGGTTTGGTCAGTAGATATAAAGGATGCTACAAAGATTTTCTTCAACCAAAATGATACCATAATTGTGCTCCTAAAAATAGAAGAGTCCCCTCCAAATGATGCATATTGCTCCACTTCCCCTGCTCAAATCTCTTTTTGAAAATTGATTCTGGAAGAAAAAAATTTGCATAAAGCTGCACTAAAAAGTATCTGAGCATAATCCAAATCTGGATACCCTGGGATGGTGGGATGAGATGGTTATTGACTAAAATGTCAACAGAGCTTTGTTTTTATGGCAACTATCAGCCTGATACTCCCTGGAAGCCAATTTAGCTGCAATTTAAATTTTGTAATTTTTTGGGTTTTCAGAGTTCCTCTTTCCTGTATTGTTTTTGGGGCGGATTCCTTCCAACCCCTTCTAGTCAGATATAGTGAGTTAATGCATTTAATCTCTTGATTTCTGTCTCCTAAGAGTCTTCACCATCCCCCCTTTGCTGAGTCAAACTCAGCCCATTACTAATAAATGAAAAATGTTGTCTTTTTCCATTCTCAGGATTTTATTAGCCCAAGAAGCACAAAGAAGACTCCTTCAAATTTTGTCAATCCCCTACTCTAACATCCTTTCATTGGGTCTTTTCTTGTATTGCTTTGGGCTATGGAGCTCAGTCCTGCTGAACACAAGTGAAATCTGAGCAGGTCTTTGAAAGAGGATTTCTCCTTTGCTAAGCGAAGAGGGCACTACTGCCTGTCTCTGGTTCAGTTTTAGACCAAAAAGCCCGCAACAGAGTTTTTTTAAGAGCTCCAAAGACAGCATGAAAAAAAGAATCAGCATGTTTTCCTATGTCTCACCAACAATTATGAGGGAAGCAGGGGACAAACTGCTCGGCGTGGGGCAGTAGTGGACACAGAGAGATCTCCAGGTTGCTGAGGAACACAGAGCCCAAACTAATGAGAACTAAAGACCATATGTATTAAAACAGCAGCTGCTGTTGCAGAGCCACCAATCTACCCAGAGAAGAAAAGCCCCTGCATAGGTCTTCAGCACCAAATTGGGGCACCAAACTCTTTTCCTGCAGATTTCATCTGCAACAGAAATCAGAAAGTGAAGGTTTTTGATTAGACAGCCAGGGAGTTTACTCCTGTGAGGGAATAAAACTGAGCCACAGCATCCTTCTGAGATTTATACCATTGAAAGAGAAAACATCTAATTGAGCAACAAATGCCTTATTTGCTGTCATGTCTGGAGCTGACCAGAGCTCCTCTCAAGAACAGCCACTGCTGCAGAAAATAGAAATTACCAGGGAAAAAATATTACGGCACACTTGGGAAGAAATGCCAAGTAGCTGACAGAAATGGGTAAATAAAGGCAATTAGCAAATGGCATATGAAAACATAAAAATTGTCTTTTGATACTCTGCTTTTACACTAGTGTTATCTAGATACATCATATGTTGGCGCTCAGTGAAGTGAGACAAAATGCTTAGCTCTACTCAGCATGTGAGCACTGATATTTATTTCAGAAATAAAACGGCCTTGTAATTAATTGGTGAGGCTGTACATGGTTAATTTCTGATGCCTTGTAAATGCTAATTATGAAAGCAGATGTTAAAGGGTTCCTTAGGAAATCAATACTTTATTATACAATAATTGTATCTGCAAGTTTAATGTTCTTCATAAGACCTTGAAAGAATGGAAGAGGTTGGGAGGCCAGATAATGCAAAGGTGGCTGCATGACCTGGAAAGTTATCAAGAATCTGAGGCCTATTAAAATGCTCAGATGTCATTAAAATTTTTTTCAAAAATCCAACACTTATTATGGAAAGCAAACTGTGAGTACATCTGTCTAGATGACACTTGGGCCTGATACAATCCTGGGCACATATAAATGAAATGGTTATTTCATTATCCATTGAAGAGGTTTGGTTATGCCTTTGCCTGAATGATTTGTTTGTCTCAGGAGAAGCATCTCAGCTCTGTCGCCCCTCATCTTCCCCTGGCTCACTCCCGAGTTGTTCCAGCTTTCTACATAGAAGTCAGAGAGCAGCTACTGTTAGGTTTGTTAGCCCTGGAGACAGGCTACAGCTGAAAAATCATTCTTCCAAGAATTTCTGGGTCACTGTCTAATTGATGCTAGCATTAGCATGCTTCATATTCATGTTCCAACTCCACAGGCCATGTGGGACTGCTCTGGGCAGTGAGTGGGAACCCAAAACAACACTACTGTATCAGCCTAAGAACACACCAGCCCCAAGAGTTTTAGCACAACAAAACAGAGAAAAAGAGCCTTTCTTCCACTGTGGTCATCAGTGCAGCAGCACATTCCTCTGGTCTTTATTATACACTTTTAGTAAGAAATATACAATGTTTCTTAGACCTTATTAATTTGTAAAGAAAGCACAAGTTATTTTCTTACATCATGGGGTTTTAAATTTTTTTTTAATCCTTACAGATTATGAAAATCTAGGGATATCAAAGGAAATTAGTTTAAGACAGTATCTAATAAAAGGAGTCCAGACCACATTAACAAATATTATATCTTTTTGCTAAAAAATGAAGTGTTTCACAGGTTGTATTGCAGCTTATTTGTTGAGAAACTGAATGAGAAGTGAGTAGTGATTCATGAAACAATCTGTACATTTAACGCATGATAAAATAAGATACTATTGCACAGCTTTCTTAGATAGGCAAAAGGCGGTGCCTTGTGATCAACAAACTACTCAAATAAAAAACCCAGCAGGAGAGGATGTAATGCTGACTAGCTGCAACCACTCCTAGTGATTCATCTCATCTCCAGCAACTCACCCCGTCAGCACATCCAAAATGCAATAAGAGAATTTGATGCATGCCCCTGCCCACTCTCCCCCAATGGGATGAAAAAAGGACAATATGTGCATGTGCCACATGTGTGCTGCCCTTGAGGCACTTCTCTGTGAAAGGATGGTCACTTCTGTGCTACGGGGGGAATTTCACTTTGGGTGCTACAGACAGGTTGGAGGGAATCTGCCTCAGTACATCAGCTGTATGGTGACAGAGGTTGTCCTGGGAATTTTGTTTCCAGGAGAAAGCATGGTCTTTGCTAAACACAGCAAACACCCCAACAAATCTTCAAAAGTAGGAATCCTGACATCTTGAAATATCCTCTCTTCCCTTTTTGCCCAATGCTATAATTTTGTGGCATTTGTCCATGACCAGCAAGATGTAATATACATTCATTTATGAAGGAGTGACACATCACTGCTCAACACCCAAAAGCAAAACATGCAAAAGAAGTAACCTCATGTATACTGGAGAACTGGCAACCAAAAAGGAATTTCTTTTTCCAGCATGTCCAACGTGACCTCACTCAAAACCACGAAGGATGAAGAGCTCTACCTGTATATTCCATAATCCCTGGCTCACAGCTGGTCCTTCACTCAGTACTTTGTAATCTGCAGATGTAGTCAGCACAGGGAACACAAGTGAACCTATCAAGTTATTTCCAAACTTTTCTGAGGGAATTACCAATATCTGGGACATGCTTTTTCAACACAAATCAGCACCCAGACAGTCACCAAGCTAAGCATCCTGGTTGGCTGTGTCCTGTTGAAAGCCACCCAACAGTGCTTTGGAAATCTTGCTCTTGTTGTAAAACCTATTGAAAACCTATCCTGAAAGTGAACTATGCAGGAACAGCTTCTTCAGATTTAAAAGCAACATAAATGTCACTTTACAAGTCCAGGCAAGGGAAATAAATGACTTGTGCTAAATAGAAACACAACTCAAACAAAACAAAAAAACAAAACAAAATAAAACAAACAAACAACAACAACAAAAAAAAAAACCACACAAAAGCAAAAACAAGCAAAAAAACCCCACCAAAACAAAAACAAAAAAAAAAAACAAAACAAAACAAAACAAAAAAACCACCTACCCATAACAGAGGTGAATAAACATGCTTATCCCTAAATTTTCCTTTCTTCAGGGACAGCATCCACTGGTATTACTCAATATCTTCTTCACAGCTGTCTGGAAGTCTGAGGACTCAGTCCAGACTCATCCATCCCTACCACAGGCACAACTCTCCTGAAAAGCCCTATTAGCTGGGATGACCCAAAACCTAGGGCTGAAAATGGGTCCTTCTGACTCTAAACACCTGCAGTTCAGTCAGACACGGAACACTGAGTGTACACACTTAGTGGGCAGCACAAGAACTCTGCCATTCAGTGAGCTCCAGAGTAGCAACAGCTTATCTTTGAGCTGGTCTGTAATATGTAACCAGCATCTCCGCCTGAAGAAAGGAAACGGCAAGGTAAACACCTGAATGGTGTTTCTATTCTTCTGCACAACAAAAACCACAAAGGTATCTTATTGCCCGCACAAGGTGTGGAAGGAAATGAGATTAGCTTTATAAATACAGTGTCCATAAGGAAGAGTTCCTGAGGCACATTACTTCCTGCTGCCAAAACACTAGGCCAGTCTCAGACTATGGAATAACTAGAGACATTTCAAGGATGCAGACAAAATAAATTTGGCAATGAGGTGATTGGTCTCAACAGCAAGATTGAGGTGGGAAGGGGATGAGACAGCTGCTGCTGGAAGGGCTATCCAAGCCCCACCAAAACCAACCATGTCATCACAAGCTGCTTGTTGAATAAACTCTACAGATGCACCTTATGAAATGCAGCCATCCTATGGATCAATTCTAACAACAATGTTTCTTCCCAGATGGTCTTAGGCATTTCAGGATGTGATCTTTTACTATGTTTCTCAGGCATGCACATTTTCATGTCCCAGACACTGAAGAAGTGTCTGCAGTCCCTTCCAGGAGGATGATGAAGCATCACCAGCTATCATCATAATCTTGGGCATGCTTTGGTTCTGGAAAAGCTGCTGTGAGGGCATCTGCTGGACACAGCAGTTTGGCAAGGAGGGATGCTACAAGCAACAGGAGGAAGGAAAAGAGCTGAAGGGAGACACCCCCTAAAGATATTTTAACAGTATGTAGGATTTTATTCTGACAGTATGTAGGATTTTATCCTGACATCCCCGGGCAAGGGAGCTCATATCATCTCCCTAAAACAATAAGAATCTCCCTTACAGAGAACTACACTGCTCCTCAAGCTTTTGCCAGGAGTATTGTCTGAGAGAGCAACTCAACAGTGCTGTCTCTAGGGGAGCTGACTATCTGCTGCTTGAAGAAGTCCAAGTACTTGAAGGAATAGTTCACTGGCTTTTATATGGTTCCCCACAGCACCTGATATTGCCACTCTGGGATGATGTTCCACAATAGTGATAGAGATCTTGCACTATGCCACCTCAAGGGCTACTTTGAAGTAAGAAAGCAGCAGAAGAGCAGCTCTCACAAGAGCCAAGTGCTAGTCAGCACTCATAGGGATGAGTTACAGTTTTTCCAGAAGAAACAGAAGATCCCCATGAGACTGAGTTGGAATGGAGACGCTGAGAGAGATCATTCCTGCTACTGACATGTGGAGACGCACATCTCAGTGAGAAAACACATACCCACCACCCTTAGCAGGGTAAGACACAGAGAAAAGTTGGGAGGGAAGAGAGTAAATAACTTATTTCAATGGGATGACACATACACACACACACAAATTCCCAAACAGACTGCCTAGAGTGTTAAAAATAATCCATTGGAATTCTTAATAGTTCAAAGAGTTCCTTATTAAACACATAATTTAAACAAGGGGAAAAAAGCAATGTTTTTTCCTACTTTTTTTGGTTGGGTTTTTTGAGTCTTTGGGGTTCACATTTAGAGTCATCTCCAAAGTCCTGGGACCTCAGGATTTAATGAAAGATAAGATTTTCACAGATAAGATAGCATCTTGACTTCAGATGACTGAATTTCAAGAATACACAACTACTGCCAGGCTAATGACAGGATAATGATACTTGACCCTTCTCAAATCTGGTACAAACACTACCTGTTGAGGCATCAGCAGATCCCTCAAATTGAAGTTTGGGCAACACTGCTTTGCTATGAAGTCTTTTATGTGCCACTCTGAATAAGAAGAGGATATCTACTTCAGCTTTGAATTGTCTGGTTTCTGGTGCTGTCATCTCAAGTTTGGTTGAAATTATAGATTTTTGCCAAATAAGCTTTCCCAGCATGCTGCAAGAGCCACCACATTCCTATGACTTTAAAACAAAAATTCCAGAGCAAAGAATAAATAGAGCCTTCTGCAGTGCTGAGAACTTGGAGGTTGAACTGATTATAGACAAAAGCAAAACCCACTTCAACACCATGTTGAAAAGTAAACACCAGGGGGTGGGGGGAATAAAAGAGAAAGAAAAAAAAGTTAAGAGCATTTTAATTTTTCCCTGTTGTCTCAATTTAAAGATTTTTATAAATAACACATTTTTGAAGATTCACTTTCCTCCGCTGACTTTGTCTCCAGAAATTTTTCTGCTAAAGATTTGTTCTTTGTACTAAAGCAGTAGTTCAACAATATCTCACCCTGATGCAATTTTTTTAAAGTAGATTTTAGAGTATCATTATCCTCATTCCATAGGTGAGGAAATAACTTATGCAAATTGCTGAAGGTCACTAACCAGTCAACAGTGCAGGCTCAAGGCTCTCTCCCCTCTTCACCACACTTTACGGGAAATGGAATTAAAGAAAATTTCCAAATGAAAAATGTTATTTTTCCTTTTAAGTCCTGTCCTTAATAACTGACACAGAGACCACCAATTCTATGGTCTGAGAAAGGGGAGAGATATCCAAACCAATTTAGCTAATAGGAACTCATATCAGTAAATGAGTGAAAAAGAACATACAAACACACTTTCCTTCTGCAAGTGTGGCTGCTGAGGCTCTACTATATTTTTTTCTGCTTCATAGAGTTTGGTATGTGTCAACCCAAAAAGGCAGCCCCTGTTCATTTTTGTCAAGCAGAAGTTTCCAGCCACCAGGTTTCCCCTTTGCAGAGCTGCAAAAAAAACAGAGAGGGGATGCTCTCCTCTTTGTTTTGACCAGAGGTAAAAGGGATCTTACACCCAAGGGATTCTCCTGCTCCAGTATGCCCCTTTCGCTTGAGGATTAACAGGACACATTTAGTTTGTGAAGACTTTACACCACATGTGCTTTGCAGAGTCCTCATCTATCTCAGCAGCTTTCCAGCTCAAACACAATGAAAGACCAGGATGAGAGATAATAAGGAAAAGTTTGCTGCTGCCAGTGATGGTACCGACCCTCCTGTGAATACTGCGTTCTTCCAGCAGCTTGGGTTTCCTTGCCAATTAGTAATCCTTCTTTCTCCTGAATAATTAGTCTTTTGCTCTTCTCTTTAGAGATTTTTGCACCAGAATGCTCCTCTATGCTTTTGAACAGTATTTGGAGAAACTCGCAGTATTTACACAGCAGAGCTCGGTGGCACGAGGCAGCCACACTGGTTTGTGTCAAACCTATCTACTTAGGATATCACCTGCTCCATTCAAAGCAAGTTATTGAATTCAAACAGTTTCAGCTGGCCCCTAAAGAAAAGTGATTTCCATAAAGCTTGCTCTTCCCCTGAAAGAAGGGAAATTTTAACCTGCCAGCCACGTCTCATGCCAAATCTTGACAAATACAGATTTATGTGCCATTAGGTGTTGACTGCTCATCAGAAAAATAAACAAATACATATATAAATTAAATCACAGTGAACAAGAGTCAGCTTAGCATTTACAGAACACCATGTTGGTGTTGGTGGCCCAACCATCACAAAAAACCTCACATATTTAAGGATATCCCAAAGCAGGATGCTGGAAACTCATATCAGTGAGATGAGACTGACTCAATTTGGTAAAAGTTCTAAAGCTTTTTTTAGGCAAAAACCTATTGCCTTCAGTAGGATATAGGGATGCTTAGAATGTAAATTGACTCTATGATTTCGTACCTTTTAATTCAAGCCATTGCCCCCAAAATTTTCTAGTCTTATGCCCATAGACTATGTATAACAGGTCAGTGTTCCTGCATTAACCTCTATCTGTGCTTCAATACAGCAGGTTTTATGTTAGCAGCTTTTTCCACTTTCATTGCACTCTGCCCAGGGTTTTTATATCTAACATACTCAGGTTACACTCAAAAACATCACTTAATCTGCAGCCAACATTTCTGCACAGGGAGGAGGAGACACTTCTGTGCTTCACGGCAACCAGCACCCAAGTGAAGGCAGCAGCGCTCATGGTCTCTGCACTGGAACACTCCCAGGAAAACACAGGGCACCTGACTTGGAAAGGAGAGAACTGGCGGTCCTTCCAGTGTGTGGATTTAATTTACATACATTGACGTAGATATTGTAGGAAATGGATTTGTCTTCCCCAGTACAAGACAGGCATAGACACACAGAAGGAAATCCAGTGAAGAGCAACAAAAGTGAGTAAGGGACTGGAGCATGCATCATGGAAAGAGGCCAAGACAGCTTGGGTTGCAAGGGCTGGAGAAGACTCAGGACCTTATCCATCCATGTGCATAAATATCTGATGGAGATTTTGGATGGCAGTAAAGAAGATGGAGACAGGCTCTTCTCAGAGGTGCTCAAGAGGCAACTGGCACATTTTGAATTACAGAAAGCTCCATTTAAACTTAGTAAAAACATTATTACTGTAATTGTGGTTAAACAGTAGCAAGTTGCACCATCTCCATCCTTGGCGATATTTAAAAACAACCTGTTGTACATGGTCTTCAACTTTTTTAATTGAAATTTTAAAAAAAAATAGTTATTAACAATCATGACTGTGAACAAACACAAAGTACAAATGTTTGCTTATTTAGATTGAGAATAAAACCTCTCTGGATAAAACCTCTCAGCTGTCCTATGAAGATCTGCCTCTCATCAGCATCTAGGGATGGTGAAGTACCTCAGCTTCCCTTGCCATGCATGCCTTGCCTGTGACCAAACAAGATGTCTCCTTCCAATGGAAAGGTGGGAACTCTGACTCCAGAACAAGGGAAGAAAAAGGGACCATGACATCAAAGTTCAAAAACAGGAAGGTTAGGACACACTGGCCTGAAATTCAGTGTGCCATGTGGAGTCCGAACTACGTCCAGAAGTCTGGGCTACAACATCTCCAGTGCTTTAACAGCACAACAGCAAAATTAAACATAGCTCAGAAGAATTAGTCTGTCTTATTGTAATAGCATTAAAATGAAATTGCTCCTGTGAGGGTTTTTTTAGGATTCCACCACACATGCCCCTCCATCAAAAAAGCCTGAGCACCCCTGAGCCTTAAAAGTCTCATCTAAGAGACAAAACTGTCTTATTTTTACTCCCCTCCAAACACAGATGTATTTGAAGTGCTGGCAAAAACAGGTTAGCGTATAAACTAACAAAGCAAGTAGGAATTTAAGGCATACAAGCCTTGCCTTGATGAAGGTAATTATTAGGTCAGCCCAAGAAAAATTGATGAGCCTACCATAACACTCCCAAACAGATCAACAGTCTTCATATAAATTTTGGTCCTGGCTCCTATAAAACCATTAGCATTCCCTAGTATTGTAATTTACAGCCTGATGATGCACTGAATCATATTTTAATTTATCTGGAAGATATAAACAAACATTCTTGGGTGGAAATTAATACCTGATCTTTGGCTACCTCTTGTGGTATAAAAACCCAGAGAGAAATTACATTTAAAAAAATAAACAAGAACATTAAAGAAAATCATTGCACAACTGATGAGCTTGTCAAATAATTCTAAGGAGAAAATTAGTTCTTAGGGGTTTTGTGTACAAGAAGCCTAGAATATTTTGCTGTGAAAATGAATACCAGGGTATTAACAGGGTGAATATTTCTGTAAGTATATGCCATGGAAGGCATCTGTTTTCGTACACAAGTGGAGAGTAAATAAAGAATTAAATCAAAGCATCAACTCTTCCACTTTCCTGATGCCCACTGTTCTGCAAAATATTTCATGCTCTTGTAGGAATTCTGTGTTTGGAGAGAAATCTCTGAAGCACTGCTAACCTAAGGAGAAAAACCTAGGGAGCTGACATCAGCCTCTGCTACACAACAGGAGCTCTCCCTATAAAACCAGGCTCAACAGCTACAAGTAATCTCAAGTATAGTAAAGGTGCAAGATATACAGTTATGGAGAGGAGAATCATAAGTGCAGCTGCCATGCTGAGAGAACATCTGTACACTTATTGTACCACAGTTCATCAACTGTTTATTCCAGCAAGTACCAGGTGCAAAGGAGACATGGGAAGAACATGAACACGAATCAGAATTTGTTCAGATATAGAGAATCAGATGGTCTGAGTCAAAGAAGAAAAGCTAAGAGATTCTCAAAATTAGACAGGTCTATCCAGACTCCAACTGGAGAAAATCAGTGTAGCCCAAACAAGGTTCACGGCTCTTGTTAGTTCTGACCTACATGTACAGGAACCCAAAACTTTCTTTGGTGGTTACAACAGTAGTTCAAAAAGTGAACACCCTCCCTATATAAGGAAGGAACAGAGACTTGTCCAAAGAAAAACAGAATTTGTGCAACTTCAGTGTCTTATGGGTCTTTAAAAACGCATGACAATTTGAATTCTAGAGTAGAAATTCAGGTCTGGCTCAAGTAAATCTCCCACCACCAACTGGAGAACCAGCAAGATCCCCAGATCACATTAAAGTAGGGGAAAAAACACACATCAATTAAATAGTTTTTCTTCTGCACAACCAATTCAGTATAAAGAAGAGACTTTTTCCTGAAAACTTAGCACACAGGAAATGTTCCTACCTGTATTGCCAAAAGCTTGGCTTGTGGAAACATGTCCTGCACACTGGGCCATGGAATTTAATCCAAATTCATAAGTACTACATTCCTCATCATGCTGTGGGTGGTAGTAAAAAAGCTCTTCTTAAAAGACTGGGAAGTGTCCATTTGTGTCCAAGCAGGAGTGAATGACAGCATTAATTGCACCACACCAGAGTATCCAAACAGCTGGGAAAGTCAGTGGCAGGACTTCTGTGAAACAAGATACACAGCACAAACACTACCACAAAGGAAATGGAATACTCTGCTGGATGATAAGGAACTAGAGGGAGTTCTGGACAACCAGAAGCACACAGCAAGGGAGATCTCCACATAGGATTTTCCAAGGAAATAAACTGCAAAAGAGAAAGTTCTCCTAAGGAGAAGTAGATCAGAAGAGTTCAAAAACATACCTATGCCCAGGTTGTCCTTTGTAGCTCTACATCCTGCAGAAAAAGGCATGACCTCTCCTTACCTGCTGATCTCTCCATGGCCAGCACTCACATTCAGACAGGTACAGAGTAAAATAAGATTTCATCACCAATTCAAAAAGCCATTATAAAATTTGCTGAGGAAATTGCAAACCCAAAATGGAAGCCAGCTGAGACCACAGCCTGCAGGGTCATGTATCATTAGCGCCAAGTGAACCAAGTCCAAATGTCCAGCTTACTGTTCAGGAGGAAACAAAAGCACTACTATATATGTGGGCAAAGCATCATCTTTTTCTAATCAAACCTGTCTTAGGCCTGGGTTCAGAAAAGCACTCAGGCATGTGCTTAAGACTTTCTTTTTTTTTTATTTTCAGAAAACAGCTCAAAACACACATTTACTTGTAAGCACTTGCTAACAGCTGTGAATAACAGTGAAAACCATAACTAAAATCTTCTGAGAAAAAGGTGTTATAAAAAAAAGCAAAATGTGATGTGATTGTCCATCATATTGTCTTATCTCTCTGCTAGGAATACTGTGGGACAAACAATGAACAACACAAGACTTCTCCCAGACTAAGACAGTCACAGACATTAGATACAATATCCGAGTCACAAAAAATATATAATCAGCACACTAACACATACTTGGGTTCATTTATGACATCACCAGAGCCAGTAAAAAAATAATTAGATCAGCTCCAGGTTTGAGACCATTCTCAGCCATACAACTTCCAAAACAGATCTTTTGCAAGAGTCTGGAGTGAAAGTTATGACCCCATTTAGTGTCATTCACTAATGGCAGTAAACATGACACAATTTTCAAACCCCAGCTCAGCCCTGATGCCTGCTTGCAGTACATTAATAATCCTGTCAGAGCTGTCACGGGGACACAACACTTGCTGTTCTGGTGATGCTCTGTCCCTGTCTCCATTCAAATAATTTGTCTTTCATCACCATCAGAATTGTTTTCCAGCATTTCTGTTTGACTCAATGACTCTTGATCTCTGGCCTAATATTCCGTTCACCCTTTCCAAAAATCAAAACCAGCACAAATCTGAATAATTAGCTAGAAAGTTGCTGGCTAGCATTTCCAAAAGGTTGCAAAGGCAAACTGTCACCAATCTTACAATGTGATGAATACAAGTTGACTTACATCCCAAGGAGGCCACGTTACCTCCCTGGGAAATACTCTTCTGCACCAGTTATTCCTAGGTGTTATTTCTGATTAATTATGCTCTCGCTCCATTAGAAAACTGATGGCCAACTTTGCATCTGTCTCTTTGCTTCGTATCTTACAAAGACAAGCACTTATAAAAAATTCATAGGAAGGAATGAATAGATGGTCAGTGTGTCCAAGGAGGTGTGGCAGCTCAGGTTTTCTGTCCTGGGAGTATAAAAGTGAAGGTCATAGAAGCATCAATTGATACAGAGCTGTATCTTCCCAAGTAGAGGTGCAGTTTTTCTCTCACAAAAATGCATCTGCAGTTTCACACAGTAGAATTATTAAC
This sequence comes from Passer montanus, assembly GCF_014805655.1. NCBI lineage: Eukaryota > Metazoa > Chordata > Aves > Passeriformes > Passeridae > Passer > Passer montanus. The sequence goes on along the minus strand of NW_024368819.1, from coordinate 2,293,726 downwards.
AATTCCATGAAAAAATACCAGATGCTCCTCAGTTTTATGAATGCAAATAGCCCTATTGGAGCCAAGGGGAATACTCACATGTGTTTAAGTTAGACACATGCATAAGCAAAGGCAGGATCACAGCCCTAGCTATAAATATTTATGTCTGCAGTACAACACAGCCTCAAAAATGCATTCACAAAACAGACTATAATGCAAGATCCTGACAATACAGGTTACTCCATAGAATTTCAATGGGAGGTGCTTCTTTCTTGTGTCTCTTTGAAAACCCCAGCCTCTATTATTTTAATAAAGCTACCACTGTCATTTCAGCAACCTTGGCCAATAGCACATAGGAGAAGTAAAAAGAAATAAAATACAGTCAAAATATACTAAAAATAATTTTTACTGCCAATGTAAAAATCTCTTCAAACTATGTTTTAGCTCATTTATTGATTATTAAGCAGAGTACTAAAAGGATCTGACTTTGGAGCAGTAACATACATCTTCAACTAAGATTAGCACAAATCAGGCGAACTCCCACCTCTCTCTCCTTCTTCCTTAGAGATATAAAATTAGATTCGGGTGACTAATGCAGATAAAAATATTCATTCACTTCAGCCATACAATCTGGTTTCCTGGCACAAGTGTTTGCAGAAAACAAATGTTAAAGCAAATGCCATTATTTACTTTGGAAGAATATTTCTACACAACCAATGACAGAATAGAAACACCAGCAGGTGACTTATGTAGCCAGTCAGAAAAAATATCCCTCATGTTTGAAACAGTCAATTCACAGAGGAAGAACATTTGTGAAAAAATTTTGTCAGATCCATTCGAGCCCGGAATACATAAAACAGAAACCAGAAAAGTACTGAAGGAGAAGATGGACCTAGTCAAAACAAATCCCTCAATCTAAACTCAAGACGATAGATTGCTTTTTCCCTTCAGTTCAAAAGATTTGGGATCAGGCTCCTCCAGCTCAATTCAGTTTCAAAGGCTCACACAAACCTGGAAGCATCACCCTGCAAGCAAATCTCAAGCATTTGGTCTGTATAGCATTGCATGATCAAGTCTTGTAGAGCATCAAACACAAGTTGTAATTAAAATAATTTACATGCTGCTAGCAAGTCAGCTAAAGCAAGCACATCAGGTTCCCAGCATGGATTTCAATTTGCTTCAAAATTACTCAAGGATAGGAACTCATATTTTCAACATCATCCTAGTTAGCCTATAAAAAAATGCAAGACCCAAGTGACAGCTATTTGATTGGAAGAAGGTGGGGGTGGCTGTTACTTGGTAGGTGTTTACTCACTGCCTGGATTCATCATGAAAGCAAACATCCAGACTGTGCATATGCTACCAACCAACGTGTCATCAGCTGCAAAAGGAACAGGCTGGGTTGCTTTCCCATAAGGAAGTGTGCACAATGCTTCATAATCAGAAAAGCTCAGTAATTCCTAGTGGAATCTCACCTAATGGGAGCCAGTCCCAACTGGGTCCTGTCCTCACCCTCCCTTGCAATCCTCAGGAAACCCAGTCCTGAACAGAGCTGTGCTCTGCTGGCTTCTTTCTTCACCTTGATGCTACTTCTTCACATGCTACAATCGCTTAGCTGGCCATAAAATTCAGAATGAGACACCTAGATGGATCTTTTACATTTTGAAATACTGAGATTAGCTCCAGTGGGTCTGGGAGCAAGCAGTTGTTCTTCTACAGGACCACCTATATCTCCACAAGGACAATGGAGGTGGAGAGTGTGAAAATGAGCCAGCATGTCAGAAATCAAATTTCTCCCTCTGTGGGTAAAGCACCTCAGAGAAAATCAGCTGGTGCTGAAAGAGACCCCACAGAACACCAGCAATGTGACTGCAGCATTTTCTAATAGCCATGAATAGGAACTAAAAAAATTTAAAAATATATATATATATATATACTGTTAGTATATTTGGTTCAAGCATTTATAAACCACTCATCTCAGCTGAAGTATGGGGTCATGATTTAAGGAGAACTGGAGACAGCTGGCTTTCTTTTTTTCTTTGACTTAGGAACAGCACAGTTGCTGAAATCCCCTTGTGCTCTTTTTGGTCTGTTTGGTTTTTCCTCTGTGGAAATTATTATTTTAAGGTCAGAAAAAAATTCCACTCCAATATTTATCCTCGCTGACATTACAGTGCCGGTGCTGCATATTCAGGGTGACTCCTACCCCCACAAGCCAACTACCTTGTCTCTGACATATAAATTGTGACATGTTTAATTGCAAACATTTGAGGAGTTACCCTACCCAGGAGCTCAGCCTCCAGAGGTAACTGTGCTTGCTGCAGAATCATCAGATTGGAACATCTCTGCTGGTGCTTCTGAGACCGCAGGACAAAGCTTGGGGCTTCCTCTTACAAGGACAACAGTTAAATTTTAAAGCTGAAACCCAGTGCTTACTGGCAGAGACAAAAATTTTGACCTCCTAGATCCTTTTCTGGATCCTCTGCTTTTGGACATTTCTAAAGAGGCCATGGAGGTCTTGATAGATCTCACACCTCATCTTCTGTGACAATTCTTTGCTTCTCAGATCAATAACATAAAACCTTATATTTAAGGTTTTTCAGCAGAATGGTTTTTTAGTTAAGGTTTTGCAGCAGAGTGGCATTAAGCCTCATTTGTGCTCTATCACTTACTGAACTGACAAGTCATTTAATTATTGAATTTAGGAAATAGTAAAGGTTATGTGTTGTCCTGGACGTAGTAATGATAAAATCCAAGAAGCCTAATTCATAGGATGGCATCTGAAACCAGCAGATCAGGAGGGAAAGTTATTAGCCTGGATTCAAGGCTTTAACTGGAATAATGTGTGTTCTCGATCTCCACGGATTGTGTAGTCAGAAGGGAGATATCTGGCTAGATGGGATTTTGCACATCTGTCAGCTACATCAGAGATCCAAATGCAAAAGCCAGCATGTAAGAACATTATGTGGATTTGTGTCCCTCTCCTGAGGATCTGGGGTCCATAAACCAATGAATGGATTACAGAGAAACATAGTTATAGTATTTTCATCTGTGACAGATACTGCTGCAACTCCAGAGTGGCTCCCAATATTTAAAGGGAAACCATACCCATTCTCCACATAGCCCCTGAAAAAAAATGCAAAAGGCACTGCTCAGCATGAAGAAATTGGAAAATATAAGCTAAAACTGGTTTAGCATCTGAGTTGAAGACTACAGAACTGGTCAGAACCAGCACAACATGGGAGTGGTTTTCTCAATTCATATGTGCTCTGTATATGAATCCATTAGAAGAGTGAGTGGTTGTGTACCCTGAACCATGCATTAGACACATGTAAAGAAGCTCACCAGAGGGGCTGGAGTTCCTAGTAACCCAGAATCGGATGCCATTTAATAAGAAAACTCCATGATCCTGTTTGTGGACATTTCCAATCAATCCACCCCATACCCCTCAGGCTCTGCTTCAAGTATGTTAGCATGAGAACTGCTGAGCTTCACATCCCTTTGAATGCATCCAGGGAAACCCAGGAAACAGATGAAACACCAAGAACAGATGAAACTGAATGACTAGATGTGTTACAGATTAGAATTTCAAAATTTCCATGCCAAAATTCAGCAAATTTCCCACCTTCAGCTAGGGGAAAGCTGTGAAACTAAAATTCCAAGGGAATTTAAAACAACAAACAGTGCTAAATCCACTAGCAAGCACACATGAAACCATCAATTTCTGTTTGAAAAGAAGCAACTAAAAGCTAAATTTGGTACAAAGAGGTGAGACAACAGAATTCCCCAGTTTATGCAAGCCTGTTCATGCTCATACAGACAGCACTGGTGATGACATTTCCTCACAAAGGCGACCCCAAAATGTCTCAGTGCTTTGCACACCAGGTCTGCTTTCAGTACTACGCACTTTGGAGAGTGAACTGCTGAGCAGCACATCTTCTCTTGCCTCTCCAGCATGGTAACCACTAATGCAGCTCCCCATAAACCTGCTGAAAAAACACATTCTCCCCACTAACAACCCTTCTTTTCTTTCCAAAGACTAGATGTTTTACAGTGGCCAAGGTCATATTCTGATAAGTTATACTTTCCTCACTTTAATTTTCCTTTTCAAGCCCAATGGCACATACAGGCTCCTAACAAAGGACAGGCCATACCAGACAAACAGGAATTTGCAGATATCTGAGGGTTTTACTCCCCAGAGTGATAAGCACACCAATGTACAGATACTTCAGACTTGGAAAGCTAGGAAAGCAACATATGAACTTTTTTTATTTAGTCACACAAGGCAAAAGTGTTTACTTGACCTACTGGTCTATTCTGTTTACACCCTTAGTCAAAGGGTTCTTTGTTCCTGTGTTCTCGTGCGGGCAGCACAATTAGAAGCAGCCCTATTTGTTTCCTTTGGATCTTGTTTGAAAAGGCAGACATTTTAATTTGAAGCCAGGACTGACACTATTTGCACCATGACAAGACATTATCTGTTGGGTTTTCTCCTGAGTTCACCTGTTTATGTTTAATAAAAATGCTCTTTTGTAACTCATGATGGGCTAGAGAATTCCCAAACCATTCAAAATACTTTAAAGTTCTTTTGGGACACAGCCAGATACTTAATATTGTATTACATTTTATAGTTGTCACTTAATCAAGCTATTTAATATTATAGTACATTTTAAAACTGTCACTTAATCACATTTTCTTGACCCTTTTATGTGAATTAAAGATCACTGTAGATAAAAAATGGCATGCTTTAGTTTAAATAGATTCAGTATGTCCAGTTTGACAGTTACTTCTGAGACATTAAAAGAATTTTCTGTGATTAATGTGACCCCCACACGTTAGGTAGTATAATGTTCCATTTCTTCAACCATTAGAGGAAACAGCATTAGACAGAAGGAGCCAAAACTTATCTGAGTGTATGTAAAGCTAAGAAAACCTAAAGATAATGTACAGCTCTGTCTGGTGTACTGTGAGACCAAGTCAAACCAACTATTTTCTGTTTCCTTAGAATTCAAATGGAAAAAAAAGTTCGGTAGTAACACAGTAAGCCTGCATTCCACAACGGAAGAAAGATCTTATTGCAGCTTGCTCAGAAAAGGAATAAATGCACTTTCTGCCATGACAGGTGAGCAGGACTGTCTGTGCTTGGTATAAATGATTGATAACCACGTATTCTAGTCTTGGAAGAATTCTTACCCTTGCATTTACTCACAAGAGAAAAATAAAGTACATAAGATATGTCCATCCTCAGAACAGAACGATTTATAATGGCAATCATCATCATCATCACTTTATGTAGTTGATCCAGAACTGAGTCATTGAATGATTGTATGCTTTTAAGTCATACATAGTAAATTACCTTCTCATACAGGCATGTTCAAAACTATTGTCTTTTACTGTAACCTTGGTCCTAAGAACCTATTTAATGTATTGAATTCTAATTGCTCTTCCTTTGTATCTTAATCTCAAATCAGATGTACCACATTTGTTAACAGCTGTGACTATAAGTGCTGCCCATTTTAGAACATTCTGTGTGCTATTCTTGATAGTTTAATTAGAATAAATACCCTTTTTAATCCATGAAGTGGGGCATAGTATAATAACATTGATCTTTCATTTGACAGCAAATTTGTTTGATAACAGAACAGGGTTTAGTGTAACCAAATCAGCAACAGTAATTCATTTGGATAGTCAATTAAAAATAGTGTGTATACAGTACCTCTGCAAACAATGAACATTGGGCTAAAATAATCAAGACATGAAAAGAGCCTGCACAGAAATCAGGATGTTGATGGAGAAAAATAATTCAAACTTATTTACAAGAGCTGCCAGTGAGATGCATGTGGGTATAAAAGTGTCTCTCTCTAAAAATGTGGTCACACTGGGGAAAGAAGTCAATTAACAGGGTCTACTCAACAGAACTGCTCATTTTTTCCAGAAGGCTATTTTCTTGACTGAAATTCTGCAGACAGGATAGCCTTTCCCTTCTCCTGGGAGAAATGAACAAGCTTTTGCATTGGACTTCCAGCAGGTTGGGAAGACACTTCCCCCTCCATCCAAGGGCAGACATCATCTCAAGCAGCTCCTTCCCACCAGCCACAGTGGCAGTGGCCCAGGATCTGACAGCAGCAGGGCCTCCACACTTTGGGCTACAGCTTACCTACACCCTTCTCCTATGACACTGAATAAAGCATCAAAAACTAAGGTACAAGCACGAGGAGCAGCAGAAAACTAGATACACATTTTTCCCTCAATCCAAAAGAAATTCTACGCCATCCAGGTTAACTGAAGAGCTCAGTCAACCCAAGTTGCTGAGCTTCTGAATTAATACGCGTTGTTGCTGTAAGGATGTCACAGGCACTGAACAGTGCTTGAATGGAAGCACAGCAGCAGAGAGGACAGATACTGTTTCTACCAGTAGGTAAATGGATATTACCCTTTTCCCTTCATCTATTTTTTCCTCCCTGTTTATCATCAGCATTCTTGGATCTTCAATTAGATTATAACTTCCCTGGGATGTAAACCAGGTCATTATTGTGTCTTCAAAAAGGGATCATCACAAGGGGCCAAAACTGTGTCAATGCTGCTTGGAGCCTTTGGGCAAAATATTACTAAATTGCCCTTCAACTCCAACCCAAAATTATAGGCATGCTGCGTGCAGTATTTTGTAAGCCATTGTTTTGCAACGTGGAAATATGCAAGTGAACATGATACTTGAACAACATAATTCATTTTCCATTCATGAGCCACAATGGGTATCTCATGGCACTGTTTGCTCTTCAGTTTCAAATGTGAACTTGCATACAAAGTCAAGCAAATGAGCTTTCTTTCACGTTGTTTTATTAAGCTCTTGGACTACACTCTAAGCCCTAGAAGAAGAAATTACAGTTGCTGTTGTCTCACAAAAGCAGTGAAATTCCCAAAGAACTGAAGAACTTGGCCCTAGGTTGTGTATGAAAGTGGCTGTAAGGCTTCTGCTGCTTTTCTTATCCTTCCTTGTGCCAGCTCTGCATTTGTGTTCAAAATTAAGTTTCACAGCAGCATTCCATAAAAACCCTCATCTTAACTTTTGGACGATATCCTTAATGACATTATTGGATTGAAAAGTTTAAAGATAGCTTTGTTTTAATTTCTCTTTAGCTTTTCACTCAAAAACTCCATGTATGACATTATAGTAATTCTTCTGCTGGGTTTATACCTGCAAACTCCTCTCCTATTCTTTTGTTCTTGGGCTAATCTTTGCTTTTATATTAATGAAGCCCTTTGAAGTATCTCTTCAAATCTTCAGCTAGATTCCTTTGTGACTCTTTTCCTCCCCCTAAACCTGATAGGGTCTTTTCATCATGAAAATTATTAATACTTCCCCCATTTCTGGCATTGTACTGTCAGCTTTAAAATGTTCTATTATTATTTCTGATCTTAAGCTGCTTTCTCCTGACCCAGGAATATTGGCAAATTACCGACCTATAGCCAAGCTTTTATAGGGAAGGTCTTGCATCAAGTGGTAGCCTTTCAAGTGCTTAACCACCTAGTAATAATCTTTATGACAAATGGCCTCCAGGTTTGCAGTTATGCCTAGAGTGCTAAGAGTGTCCCTTAAAGTGGTCAATGACTTTTTATAAAACCAAACCCTGAGTATCATGTCAGCTCTTACCCACTTTGCTATTAGCAGACCTCAAGACACTGCAGATCACAGTAACCCTTTCTGACCAGAGGCCAGCTTATAAAACACAGGGGGCTTTGTTCAATCTGAAGACATCAACTTGTCACTCCGAACATCATTCATCTGCATCGAGCAACATGCATAATTTTCTTGTAATCAATGCAGAGTCCACTGCTCCTGAGTGTTACTGCAGCTAATCATTAAGATAAATATAATTGTTAAGAGTACTGACACTCCTTTCATCTGCTTTATGCAAAGAATTGATTTCTACACATATAGTGTGGCATTTTAGTGTGAATCAGGTTTTTTTTTCTCTTTTCTTTTTCTTTGTGCTCCTTTATCACATTGCCCTAAGGCAATGGTTTAAAATCATGGGGTTTGCAACAGGAAGTGTTTATGGTAGCTATTTTCCAGAATTTTGTTTTAGACCATCTCCTGCAATCAAAAGCATTCCTAAAATTTACTGCAAACTAGAAATCAAAAGTATTAGCCATGAAGCAACATGAAATAAAATGTTCCTTAACAGGTTCTTAGGCTCTTTCCTGGTCATCCAGCTGAGTAGAAATTCTACAAGCAAATGACTTTTCACCTCCCAGCCAATTCATTGCTTTTAAATATTGCCTCATCTTAATCAGAGGTTTTGTCATGGCTTTCATCAGAAAAACAAATCCAGAAACAAACACAGATGACAAGAACTGTGACAGATGCCTTTGTTTGATGCAGTGATCCTCCCTAGGTGGATAAAGAACCACAGTCAAGAGTGGTGAGTATTTTTTGACAAGTCTCATTTTGCTGAAATAGAAATACTGAGGGAGGAGGTGGCTGATGAAACTTGTTCTCTTAATTGGAAAATCTTCAGCTAGTCCACAGACAATGATATTCTTCTGATTTCCTCTAACCTGGTCTCCAATTATCAAAAAGATATTTTACCAAAAATAGAACAATCAAGCTTATAAAGTGACTTTTAAAGTTCAGTTATATTTATCTCCATTTGGTCTATTTGTGATATTTGCTGTGCTTAACCTAAAAGATGAGACAAATATCACATGTGAATGACAAACATTTGGCAAATGCCCTGTTCAAATAGTCCTGTTGTCTCAGATGCCCACCACCAGCTTCTGCATATTCTCAGCATTTCCTTACACAATTCAAGTCTTTCTGCTCTCAAATTAACTCCTACACTGCTTTGTGAGAACAAAACAACAAATTAAAAGGCAGCCTGTAGACTTCTCGAGGCTTACGCAAAGAGACTCAAGCAGATCCAAGAGTGGAACACAGAAATCTGCTGGCCCCAGCAAAACCAACCTGAGTCAGCTGAAAGATCCCAAGGGATGATCAAACTTCTAGGTCAGGTTGCTGGTCACTCCATTTTTTCATCCTTGATCACTGAGACACAGCACAGGTGACAGTTCTATTTGCACACTCAACATTATTCTGAAAGTACTCTCTTGAAGCTGGAGGGAGGCTTCACAATGGAAATACATTTGAAAACACACACACACACACACACACACACATGCAATTTTTGTGCTCCAAAGCTGAACCTGGAGCATTAGATGAACACACCAAAGGACTCCAACACAAACCAACACTTGCTTCTGGCAAAAAGCTATTCATTGCTGAACTGGGTATTTGCCTCTAAGCTTGTATACAGTCAATGTTGATGAGGGAGGGGAGAAAGCTGAATATTAAAAACTGCTGCCTCAAGAATAATATAATGTACAGATTTAATCATAGTAAAAAATGATGTGCAAGTAATTGTAGTCATTACTACATCTGCTCAGAGCTGTGGGTAATCATTATGTATGAGTGAATTAAATCAAATTCCATATCATGGGCCTGATCCTAGAATTTCTTCAGTAAATTCACCTCATATTAGTAATCTCCCTGAGTGTAGAAAGCCTATTTGTTTCTATGGATACATTTCTTATATGAGTAATCATGTGACCCTTCCACATTTTACCTTTAAAATTAATTGAAATTTAACCCCAAAAACATAAGAAGGTAAACTAAAACATAGATTTCCAAAGATGGGAAATGAATTTGTTTCACTCTGTTCTCTCTGTAAGGTACTAAAGGGGGTAGAGAGAAAGTTTCCATGTGGAGCCTGAGTAATGGAAAAGGCAAAGCCTTCCAAGATAAAAAGTTGAGCTCAAATTCCTTTTGTCACTAAATCCAGGCATTAGCATGGTACTGAAGACACAGGTGTAATTTATTGCACAGAGTGGGAATGTCATGAAGATAAGAACCTGTTTACAAAAAAGTTGCTGAAGGGCAGAGCTGGAGCCAAACTCAACCTTGATCAATAGCCAGATGAAGTATTAGTAAAAGAAATAAATTACTGGTGTATTTTCTTCTCTGACACTTAAGCCAAATGTTAGAGTCTGCATTTTAGTATATTGTCATGAAAATATATCTGAACCAGAAAGTTTTTACTCTGGTAGTCTTGTGCTAAGCTCTGTGTGTGTGTTTGAAATGAAGAGTAAGAACTGAGGCCCCAGATATACCTGCTGTGGAGAGGACAAGTTTTAACCTTCCTAAGAGTGCCAGGCAGGCATTGTGCTCTTCCAAAAGATGCAGGAGAGAAATCAAACTAGGCCTGAATTCTTCCTCTCATGCCTGTGGTGAGGTCACAAGAAAATATGTTATAAACTGGGTTATAGAATATAGGTTATAGATATGTTATATCACTGAGTTTAGGTGATATTTTCAATAAATGTCTTTCTCATGGTGCATATTGTAGCAAAAATAGTCTTGAGGGCAGCTGGTGCAAGGACACACTCCTACAGTGGTATGCTTCTGTACATCGCCCCATCACCTACAGCTAGACACGTGTGCTCTCACTACTAACACAGGTAATAGAGTGTAGTAACACAAAGGATTTTTTTTTCTCCTCAAACAGAAATGAGCTGGCAAGCATAATCAAACAATGAGAATCATTTTTCCAAAGAGGAGCGAGAGCAACAGCAAAAAAATACAGTGAGAATTATGACAACAATGTAAGGATGCAATCAGTAGAGAAATCCTGATAAATGAGGACCTTACATTTTTAAATGTCTTAAAACCAGTACAAATAAATATAAATTTGAACAGAATTCAATGCACAATTGAATTAGAAGGGGAAAATTCAACCAAATTACTAAAATTCCACTATAGAACTTGCAAATAGTTTATCTAGATAAAGCTATAAAATGAATAAAACAGCAGCAAAAAGGATTGAACTATTGCTGTCAGTAAGAAATCCAAATCATGGATGAGAATATTATGAATGCTGCATAAAGAGCGCTGTAAAATATCCTCCAGTGGAGAGGAACTAATGATAGATGAATGTGCACATGTAATTGAACATGCAGAAAAGAAAACCAACATTCCAAGAAGGAAGGCAGAAAAGCTATCAGGAGTACTGGCTCATGTGAATATCCACAAGAATAAGATGCATACAAGGAGAAAAGGCAAATTACTGAAAATGCAGCCTGCTCTGTGAAATAAAATACATGTTTGGCTCTACACATATTCTTCATTAGATTATCAAGGGAGCATGTGTCACAAACACAGTCGTGAGGAATGCTGGCAGGAACATTCAACGACATAAAACTTGCCTGGTTTTGGGTTTCATTACCTACATCAGGCCCCATGTTGCTCCCATGATGGGAAATTTCCCGTTGACTTCATGGAGAACAGGATCAGGCCCTTGCCCAGCAAAGGGTTAAAAAATAAAGTGTAGCAAAATGCTTGAAGTGCACCTCAGCCCAAGAACAAGCCACTCCAAAGAACTAATCCCTTTTGCATTCCATACCATAGGAAATATGATTTTCCTACCTATGTTTTGTGTTAAGTTGTTGGGCTCAGCTAAATCAAAATTCAAGCAAAGCAAACCCCCACAAACTTAAAATCAAAAGAAATTTCACACTCCTCCTGCACACTGCAGCAGCCCTACACAAAGGTACTTTCAGCAGATGAAGTCAGTGCACTTTTAAGAGTAAGCAGAAATAGAACACATTTGTAACAGACAAATTAGAAGCGCATCAAGGTACTGGATGAAAACATTTTTTGAACATAAGCCAAGTACACAGTAGGAACAGGTTAGAAGGTTAAATTATTTCTAACCACAACTTAAAGAAGACTTCATAGTAAAAATATCCTTTTTTAACTCTTGTCTTCCAAGCACACATCACAACTTTTGTTTCCATTGGTTTTAGTCCCTATTTCAAAAGAAGCATTTGCTGTAACAGCTCATTTTTTCATGCAAAATACTGAATCTAATTGCGGAAATATGTCATTCCCTCCTCTCCGCCACATGGCATGAGTTAATGATGATGAATGAAAGTAATAAAACCCAAATCTTTTTCAAACTAAAGCTCCTGTTAAATTACTGGAAATTATATGCATGCGTCTACAATGAGGACACTGCAGAAGGTCAAAGATCTTGCTTCCTGCATTTGGCCAAACTATTCAACAGGCAGCTTGGCTGAACCTGCACAGACACGTTTTTACTGAGGTCTGGGGGAGCCACCTAAGAAAAGCAGCTTAGTTCAAGGCTGGTGATTTCATTAGAGCATTTCTCCCCATCCCCATGGAACACTAAATATTGTTCACCAGAGTCTATGACCTGCCTCACATGTCCATGGCAAGCTATTTTTGGATGTTCACAAGGGTTTGGAAGAGTAATATATCACCTAACGTGATATACATTTTTAATGGAAGTCCCAATTTCCCTAATACAAAACTTTATTCTGTGGCATTGACATGAAGCAGAAGTACAGCAAATTTAGAGCCAGATGCTGTCCCTCTCATTCAGTCTGCATCACACCCAATTTCTCCAGTTGGTCCACTAAGACAGGTAAACCATTCAGAGATTAAGATCTGTCATGGTTTAACCCCAGCCAGCAACTAAGTCCCAAAGCAGCTGCTTGCTCACTCCCTCCACCAGTGGGAAGGGGAGAATTAGGGAAAGAAAAAAAAAAAAAAAGAAAAATAAAAAGGAAACTCATGAATTCAGATAAGAACAGTTTAATATTATGACAAACTGAAAAAAAAAAAAAAAAAAAAAGGAAACTCATGTATTCAGATAAGAACAGTTTAATATTAAAACAAACTTTTAAAAAAACCCAAACCTAGTGCTACCATTAACAATAATAATGATATTATTGTGATTAAAAAAAGGAGAGAGAGATTAAAAAAACCAAGATAGACAAGTAATGCACAGCACAATTTTTCACCACCCACTGACTAAAACCCAGCAGTGGTCACCCTCTCCCAGCCAACTTCCCCCAGTTTTTCTACAGGGCATGGTGCTCTGTAGGATGGAATATCCCTCTGGCCAGTTCTGGTCAGCTGTCCTGGCCGTGCTCCCTCACGTGTGCTGCTCCTCGCTGGCTGAGCAGGAGACACTGAGAAGTCCTTGACTTAGGGCAAGCAGTGCTCAGCAACAACCAAAACATCAGTGCATTAACAATGTTCTCATCCCAAACCCAAAACACAGCTGTGTACCAGCTGCTGAGAGGAAAACTACCTGTATCCCAGCTGAAAACAGGACAAGAGCCTACTCAATAAAAACAACAAGCAAAATGTATTCCTTTCCTGTCTGCAAACTCTGTTTCTAATTCTGCATGCTGCAAACTGCATCAGCTTATTGCTGTTCTCCTCATTCATTTCTTCATTTTTGCTTAACTGGCCAACAGTTCTGTGGCCCCTTCTTTTCCTCTGGGCATTCAGACACTATGTTCTCCTTTCTTTTCCCCCAGCTCACCCACAGCTCACTTTGGAGTCTTTTTGTCTCCCTTCCTTTCATCATCAATTCATTGAGGTTTCATTGTTTTTGTCTTCCCACTATGCTGATCTCCCACTCCCTATGCTTCTCTCTTATGGTCCATTTCACAGATGGACCACAGAAGACATGGAAAAACCCATAAGGAGAGGAATTCCTAATAACCTCTCTTAATGTATTTCCTTCCCACAGACAAGTTTGAATGCTTTGAGTCTTGGACAGGTATAAATCAAGGTGTTGTTTTGCACAAGTCAGCAGGGGTTATTTTTACAATAAAAAAGTATTTGTAGTTGCAGGTTTATCAGCAGCAAAACAAAACTTACCATCCTTGCAAGTTTAATTTCTTTAGCCATGATAAACAGTTTGCAGAATTGAAATGCATAGAATTAGAAACATTGGTTTGCAGAAACAAAAGAGCTAAATTCTGCCACTTGTGTTCACAATGAGGGATAACTTACTCTCTAAGCACTACTCATTTGGAGTACTCATTTGAAGGGCTCCTTGGAGCCATCAAGAAATCAAGTGGAATTCAAGCCTCTAGTCCACTCATTGCTCATTATTTTGTCTTTCACTGTCTAGGCAAGAACAGAGATGTTATTAGCAGGTAAATAACATAAGGGTACAAGTTCCACATTTTCCATAATACTCACGTAAATATGCGAGCAAGAAGATAAAAAACCTTCCATTTGTTTCATCTCTAGTCAGCGCACATTTGGCTTTCAAAAACTGGCTTTGGGATGGTTACCCAGATCTGCTGTGTCCCCACTACACTATTGGGAAGAGCTAATTAAACAACTGTGAGGAGGTCACTTAATTTTGATCTTAGTCATGCACAAAAGGAGGAGGAAATCTCTTAGACGCACTTGAGGTGGTATTTCACAAAGCATTTTTGAATGCAATAGATCACCAGAAGTTTCAACAACGTCCATCGTCTTTGAAAAAGAAAATATCTAAGGGATGAAAGAAAACTACAAAACATGCCTGAAAGCACAATCCTTATGTTAATTTTTGAAGACTTGGTTTTTGGTTCAGCAGTTTTGCATACAGCTTATAAATATAATACAGAATATATTGTTGTTTTCTGGCTCCTATGCCCACAAACAAAGCTATTTTTTGGAGTGGGATTAAATCCATTTGTAAGGCTGCATGTGCAGTTTAAAAGAGGCATATTCTAAGCATTATTTCATTGCAGGCTGAGATAAATGCCCTCATCCCACAACTAGAGGCATCACTTCTGAACACAGGCCTTCAAGGGGCAGAACGACACCAACTGCAAGAAGTAGGTTTCATAACCAAAGCTGGGCCATGTGAGTTTTTACATTTTAGCTCACTATTTATAAGAACATGTCCTCATTTACTAAGCTTCTGGGAACATTTTCACAATTAAAAACCAAAACAAAACAAATTGAAAATAATTGTCAACATACTGACAACAATTGGCGGCTTTCAGAGCAACTCACAATGCCATCTCCATGCCTTCAAAATCTCTCCCACAGTGAAACTTCATTACCATCCCATCCAGATGCTCATGTTAAGCTTTGGACATTCCCTTCATTCCCATGACCCCACCTATGTAAATGAAATCCTAAGAGCTGAATCACAAATCCTCTGCCATGTTTAAGAGTCACATCAAGGCAATTCTTTGGACTTGCTTTGGCCTCATATAATGGGTTATTAGCAATGTCATGGCCTTAGTACGTGCAACAACTCATACTAAGGTGAAAAGCAGATTTATGGAGACATCGTATTTGTGACCACTGCTGTCAAAAGGGACCTGCAGTGAAGTTATACTGTAAGCATTCCTGATGAAATTTAACTTACCATCACAAAGCTCCCAGGACTAACTCAGGAGTAAGGCCAGCATGCAACACCAAATCATTTTGCGACTTCATCTCATCCACACAGATACTAGCAACAGCTGCAATAGGGAACTCCAAATCACAAAATTATCTCCTCTGGAATCTCAGAAAAATGAAGTGGAGAAGCTGCCACAGAACCATGATTCAGCCTTGGCAAATTCTACAGGAGCACTAGGACTCCAAAGAGCAGCACAGGGAAGCTGAGATTACAGGGAAGCTCAGATCATGTTTGAGGTGATAGAAGAGGCAAGCCTGATGAACCCTAAAGGTAAGTCCAGCAAACACTGCAGCTGTCTCAGAGCAGAGGCTACTCACACAAGAAAAGTAAAACCAGAACACCTGGAATAGTGCCCTGCATAGACAAAAAAAAGCCATTTCCAAAACCCCGCTATGCAAACAAATTTCACCTAGCTGCACAACATTCACTCTTTGTGCAAACATTTTGCATAGCTGTGATTTCACGGCGTCCAGCGCATTTCAGGAAAGGAGGAGGGAGAAATGCATTGGGCACAAGGCTTACCTCTGGCTTCAGCACAGCCAACATCATGGAACGCTGGAGGCATGAATCACCAGTCAGCTCCAGGAGTGCTGAGTTTCCGAGTGTCTGTGACCAGCACCCACAGAGACAAAATTTAGGAGTAATAGATGTCTCCAAGCAGGACTGCGGCGAACCATGTAACACTTTTACAGATGGCACAGTCATAACCATTAAACAGCTATGACCAGCTTGAGTGAGAGAGTGAAGAATGTGAGCTCAGGGTGATAAAACACTCCCACTAAATTGAGAAAAATACACATATTCTGGTTTTAGACACAAGGGTTATCAAAGGTTAGAAAGCCTTCACCATAATATGATGTTATCAGAAACCTAAGGCAGCTGATTGGATTCTGAACTGTGGCTCACAGATTCACATATGGTCACAGTTTTCTGGAGAGAGAGAGAGGGAGGAAAAAAAAAAACAGCCAAGGTCTCTTTTAGCACAGTGAGTCTAGTACAGTCAAATGGTTTCTTTTTCTCTCCATCCCTGACCCCATTTAAGTGCTATCTTAAATATTCCTAGGGACCCACTGGCCTGTAAAGAAAAAACTCTAAAGAAAACATAATCTTTCAAGGGCTGACATTACCTAGTTCCCAGCACAGCTACAGACTAGTTGCTGTGAAATGCAACAACCTGGTGGGAATTGGAGAGCTCTCTTTTAACTGCTGTTATTATCTCTAAAGCCTCTCTAATAGCAATCCCAGAATATAGGTTTAAAGAAAAATCATTTTAATGGAGGTCCCAGTACTACATTTTTATATTGCACCAAGTCAAGCTATTGATTAGCTTTACATTAATTTTAAAAGCACAAAGAATTTGTCATGATTTTTCTCCCTTTGATATCAGCGTCCATCAGCAATTGCATCAGTTTTCTGCTGAGCTGCCAAGCAAAGTTAAATGATGATGCGCTTCCTCTCCCTGACTTCTTATTCCAGCTTGGTTCAGCAATCTTGACCAGCCACTTCCTGTCTCCCCTATTGCACCGTCTGGCACTTACTTCAGACAAATCAATATGTTTAAATTATACCTGTACCAGGCATAATTAATCATAAAGCTTTTTGCTTTGTAATGCTATTTGAACTTCTGCATGGTGTTCATAAGCAGAAAGCAAAACAAAAGTTCAGTGGTGAAACCTGTGCCATTCCCCTCTACCTCCTCACTGCGTTGGAGCTCCTTGGATTTCAGAACAAGAGACAATTTCTCAGGAAGTCTCTGCTCCCCAGAGTTTCAGAATTACATTGCTGAACTTTAGTAGACTGGCAATACATATGGAGAAAACTCCAATAATCAGAGACCTTTTGTATGGGACCAGCCTGGAAACACAAGAAAGTTTTCTTTGTTGTTGTCCAAGCTTGGTTCCCCATGTGTAAGAGAACAACCTTAGAGGTGGTGAGCATGGGACCCAGCTCTGAGTCACAGCTCTACCTTTATAGCTGCAATTCCCCAGGGCACATAGTAATTTATAGCCATTAGAGGCCGGCAGTAAATTACTCCCCCCAGTCTGGCTCCAAGTCAAGCTCTCCAACCAGCCACTGGAGACTCGGCAGGAGGGAAATGCAGAGAGCGAGAAGTGGTTGGCATCCATCCCTTGTCCATTCCAGCCTTGTCGACTTCTAGAAAAGAAATAAATAAACAACTTACAAGATTCAGCTGGACAGGGTGCTGGGCCACCTAGTCTAGACTGTGTTTTTGCCAAGAAATTTTGGGCCAGGTGATCCTCAAAGTCCCCTTCCAACCTAGCCCTCTATGATCCTAGGACAAGTACTGTTTTGTCCCTCCCAGGCGCTCAGCTCAGAGGTCTGGACTACCTTCCCATGGTGGTGAAACAGGAGCTCTGTCCAAATCCAAACACTCATCCTGTGAGCAGGGAACCCTCAGCAAGAGCTTAGCTAGCCACTGAAGTATTTATTTTAGGTGTTTCAGGAACAAAAAATTGTTTTTCAGCAGAAATGAATCTTCAGTATAATCCACAGCACAGGCACCTTTAAAACACTTCAAGCAAAAAATAAAAGCAACAACAAACCCTCTCTTCTTAAAGCATCCCAAGCAATTTTACAGGGATTAATTATCCTTATTCATTTTTGTCTTTCCATATATTTCAGCTCTCCCACAGAAAACTAATCCACTGGATTTCAAATTATGGCACAATTAGCATGAAATTAATTAGCATCTGACCTATCCCCTAGTTTTCCTCCAGCTGAGACTGCCAACTTTTAATATAAGCCTAAAGCAAGAACTGTAAGACTAATACAGCAAATGGGACAAAGCGTTTTTAAATTAAAGAGAGTTTTTAAAAATGCAATTTACAGCCATAAGCATTTCTCTGACAACAACCCCAAAACTCGAGTCCTCCAATAAAGTGCAGAGGAATATTTCTCCTCCCCCTGACACAAAGAGTTCATTTGCAAAGCCCACAATCATCCCTCCAAACACTTAAAATTCCCATGGCCTTTCAAAAGCAGAGCTTATCGTTATCACTTAGCAATGCCTTTTAGTCCCATCATGCAAATTTTCCTTTTCACATAACCTCTCCAGACACCTGTACGAATTTTTAAGTCCATCCATTTTATATATAATCAGTCCCCCAACTGTATCTTAGCCTTCACAATTTCCTGCATCATTTATAGACCATTTATAGTCTCTTTTTGCCACTGTACATATCTTCAACATTCCTTCAGGCTCCTGTTCACTATCTAGTACTCAAATTTGTCACCCTCCTTCCTCTTCAGATTTCAGCCATCATTAATCAAATGCCCCAGTTATTCTTTCTCATATTTGCTTCGATCACTGCCATCCCCCTCTTCCACATGAAGCCTGTGAATCACAGATACCCAATAACATTTAACTCTTTTGCTTTTCCTGGCTGGAGTAGCACACAGCAGCCTGGCAGGAATCACTGCCTCCTGTGGAACACAAGTTTTAACTCAGAAAAAAAGGATTGTGCTAAAAAATTAATCAAAAGGAACTTTCTCTCGTGTCCTGCCATATTCATGCGTTGTTACAGACTCTCATGTGTTGTAACAGGCTCTCCCCTATCTTGGTAGCACAAGAATTCCAGGTGCAAATTTCACTGCCTGTGCACTAGAAAGAAATACTATAGACACAGCTTCAACAGAAGGATGTTACTGCCCTGCAAATTAAACATTCAGGTGTCACCACCATCACATCAGGGAAACAGCTTGAGTAAACCTTACAGTAGAAATGGAACTCAATTTTAAAAAATTATATGTGCAGGAAAAACAATACGGAAAAACAATACTAAAAAAATGTAAGGGTAGAGAAGATACATGCAGCACATAGTGAATTCTTTGAGAATCTACACACACCCTTGCAGATTCCACGTGTACAATGCAGAATACTCTTCATTTCTCCTCAGTAGTAAAATTAATCAAAAGGAACTTTCTCTCGTGTCCTGCCATATTCATGCGTTGTTACAGACTCTCATGTGTTGTAACAGGCTCTCCCCTATCTTGGTAGCACAAGAATTCCAGGTGCAAATTTCACTGCCTGTGCACTAGAAAGAAATACTATAGACACAGCTTCAACAGAAGGATGTTACTGCCCTGCAAATTAAACATTCAGGTGTCACCACCATCACATCAGGGAAACAGCTTGAGTAAACCTTACAGTAGAAATGGAACTCAATTTTAAAAAATTATATGTGCAGGAAAAACAATACGAAAAAAATGTAAGGGTAGAGAAGATACATGCAGCACATTGAGAATCTACACACACCCTTCCAGATTCCACATGTACAATGCAGAATACTCTTCATTTCTCCTCATTAGAGGCTGCATTGAAATCCACATCTTGGTCAAAAGAGCTGCAATATTGTCAGTCTTTGAGAGCACTGCAGCTCACTCAGAATCCACAGAGAACAACAACCAGAAAGAGAGGGAAGAAAATGTTCTATACAAACACAAGATATTTTCAATATTATATTTTCCTTTCACAGGTATTTTATTCACCTGGGCACTTACTGAGGTTGTAGTCCAACAACTCTGCTCTTGCAGACTGCATGGGCTGTTCTTTCATTCCATGGTTGCTAACATTGTTTATTCAGCATTTTTGGTTTGGTTTTTTTTCCCCCAAAGATGAAAAAAGAATGTTCTAGGGCTTTTTTATGAGGTGGCAACAAACAGTTTCCCAATCCACAGTGCTTCAAGTGTGCACTTTTGTTAAACAGCCCTGGACACTCTGCTGCTGCTGTCCTTTTTCCTTTTGGCAATACAGAATCAGAAGAATCCTTCCAAACTCAGACAGATGAGCCCAGTAAAAACTAGAAAAGGAAAACAGCATTAATTATCACAGCTAGTCCAAGAGCAGGAGGAACCTGCCTTGTGTCCAGGTGTATTTTGGTCAGAGGAGGTAGGAGTGGGGTGCACTCCAGCTGCTGGGCTCTGCAGCTGCTGAGGTCACCTCTCATGCATACAGATGTCATCTGCTCTTCTGGACTGGGCACAAAAAGGGGGCAAACAGCAGGTCCTGCCCTGAACAGGTATTGCAATCCCATCTGTTGGCCCACATGTCACGTGTCAATGCATTTCCACATGGTTTGCCTAGTTCCCAGCAACAGTAGGCAATTCCAAAGACCTCTTTTTGCAGGATGTCAAATTGATGAACCAAAATTAGTCATCCTTTAACTGAATTTCTCTTCTGCTATCCCTTAATAGCACTTCCAGAATGGAACAGTTTCTGATAACCTGGCTCACACTAACTCTTCACCCTTCCAGAACCCACACTATTAATTCTCATAATAAAGCCTATTTTAAATATATCTTTAATCCTCTGAGAAAACCAATTTCATCCTTGAATGTTCCATTGATCTACAGTAAATAAATAGGCATTAGGGAGAAACATTGTTTATTTATTTGCTTGCCACTTAGAATTTAATCCTGGGATTCTAAAAGGACAATTATAAATTTCTCTAACAGTCCCCAGGGTGTGCTTTGAATGTAGTCATCTAAGATAGGACTCTTGCACTCCAGGATGCCACTGCATTACAGCTTAGAAAGATTATAGCCAAACAGCACTCATTTATTATAAAGAGGGATGAGTAGTAATTCCAGGACACACACACTAGATGAGATTTCAGCCCTGTCTAGTTTGTGTACAGTGTGGAATGTATCTGGAAGATTTCCAAAGCCTGCTTACATAGAGCACAGTCTCACCAAGAGAGACTTCCTGGTAAAATCTTGTTGGTAAAGAGAGGGGTTTGGAGCTTCTTCAGTGAAAGAGAGTTTCTACCACTTATCAAGCTGAGTTTGTACAGCTGCAGACTTATAGCCATGTGGAAGGACTGTGGACATCTGAGCTCTTATACTGGAAAATCTAAGGCCAATGGTTGCTTCACTCAACCTTTCATTCTTCTTGAAAATCAAAGGATGGGGTTTCTTTTGGAAGAGACAGGCCTAGGAATACTATGCTGGAAGGGGCCAGAAAAGTCATTGCAGCCCATCACATACAACTGGAAGAAACAAGTCTGCTTGACCATGAGCTCCTACAACCACAGGTCATAAAACACTCTCATGACTCATGAAAGAAATGCTTAAGTTCAAAAGACTGAAAATTATGAAGACCTCACCACATACCCAGGAAAGCAGTAGTTAATCACTCTTACAATTTAAGGGGGAAAAAAGCAAACAAAACAAAACAAAAATATCCAAACAAAATCCTCATTTCCTATTTTGTCCAGCCTTTTCCTGGGACAGGAAAAAAACTATCCACTAATCAAAAAGATCTTCATTCAAAGTACATCTAGGAATCATTCGGTCATGGTATTGGATAAAATAACTAGACTGAGATTATGTGTGTAGGGTTTCCAGGTCTCTGATCATTCTCCTAATGTCCTTTTCTAAGCTCTTCCTGGTCTGTCAGCCACAACTTCAGCAAAACCAGACAGCAAGGAATGGTAATAAAACGAGAAAACTCTACAAGCAACACATTTCTACTGTAATTTTAGGGAGGTAGGAGGATGCTATTCAGTAGGGAGAAGTGAAAGAAATGGCTGCACCATGATACAATCTTGCTTAAACGCTTTGGAGACTCCAGCTCCCCAGTGTGTGTCAACACGCAGCCTGAAGGAGCAGCTGAGCCAGAGCCCTAGGTTGCACACAGCCAAACTAAATGCTCAACACAGCGAGGGTGAAGTCTGCTTTGTGTCACTGGAGAAAATTAGGCTGATATCTAACAGATGACATTTGCCAGTAAAAAGGATTGTTCACATTGTGTTTGTCTTCTGGGAGAACATTCCACGTCTGACATGCATCCACAATCCATGCAGGTACTGAGTGTAACCTTGCTGTAGATGGCTTCCAACCTGCTACACAGGTCCTACCAGGATACAAATTCTCAAGATAACAGTCTTTTCCATTTAATTTATGAATCTTCTTCATGCTCATGCATGCTTCATGCCTTAATTAGTATTAATTAAAGACTAATCACATTCATAGCAGCCAGGTGCTGAACAAATTTGTCATTTGTCTTTGCAAGGCAGAGCACCATGGGCCCTGGCCACATGGGGAGAAGGCAAGAATGGAGACCACCTCTGTTCCTGCCTTGTGTTATCTCTGGGCTCCTGTTGCTCCCTTTGGTGCTCGGAGTTACAGGCTGCAGCCTCATTGTGTAAGGAGTTCTGTGACAGGACACAAAGTGGTCTCTGCCTCAGAAATATCTATTGTACCCTGGCATGAAGGCAAAATGCAGACAGCCTGTCTGCACCACCACTCTTATTTCCCTCTCTCCTTACAGACTCTGCCCTGCAAATGCAGCTGCAGCACCATAATGCTTAACATGTAAACCAGTCAGTGTTGTCCCTTCTGATTAGATTTTGAGGCAATGAAGGACAGAAAGGCCAGTGACTTGCCCCAAATCGCAGTGAAAATTGTCAAGGTAGTTGCAAATAGAGTCCTAATCTGCAGAGATCTGCATGGTATCTTCACTCTATGGTCAAAATTCATCAGATGGAGTATTTTGCCACTGAAAACTGATTGCATACAAGAACACAAGGGGTCAGTTTCCTTTAAGTCATTTGCAAACCAGAATTTGGAGAATAAATTCCTCTTTCTATGTTAACAGAGACATGGTTGGCACTATGAATCACACAGTATGGAGTGAGACATTCCTGTCTCTTCTAGATCTTATTTAAGTCAGACACAAAGAGTTTAGCCAGGCAGATCATGCACACAACAATTACTTGAAGCCTATGAGAAAACCCTCCAAGGGCTCATCTCGCTTCTTGAAGAGCCAACACACAGAGGAGTTCCCTGCGATGCCTTTCATGATCTCTATTGTTCACAGGGTACTAAAGTAATGAATAGCCTTTATTTTTCCAAGATTCAGCCACAGAATGTGCATGCTACCATTAAAAGGAAAACAAAAGTGCAGAAATGCCAAGATACTATGTAACACACAGCCCTTCATCACTTGCCTTGATGCACAGTGTTACAAATTTTATCTAATCAACTGACATTTTAAGTAGTGGAGAATTTAACAAGAATAACAATGTGGTGACAATTTAGTCTTTCTTACCCCTCCATAAAAACACTGTCTTCTGTTTGGTCTAGATTTAGGTCAAGACATTTCACTAATTTGCTAGTCATTAAAAAGATATTTTTATACCCAGCCTGTAATATTATACTCTTCAGTGATTATGATAGTTCCCAACAGAATTCCAGACTTGAAAATGAAGGCTGGGAAGCTGAGCTGCAATTATGATACTTTAAATAATTCCACAAAAGTAGAACCACTGTTAAATAATTTATAGTCTTTGATCTTGTCACAGATCTACTGAAATCTTCACATCACTCAAGCTAAATATTTTCAAACAGAAATGGGATAGGTTACTTCCCTCCACCCCCTTCTGTCTCTGTGGGAGCCAAGGAAAATAACAGTGACAGGGGCCAAACTCTTCATTACTTTGGTGTAAGCTCCTTCTTGCGTGAAAATTCTTCCTCTGGGGTTCAAACATATCCAGATATTCGTCTTTCATCAGAGCATCCTGAAAGGTTAAGATAGTAGCGCTTATTTTTGAATCACAGAATCATTAAGGTTGGAAAAGATCTTTAAGATCCTCAAGTCCGACCATCAACGCAGCAACACCACCATTTTCACTCTTTAACCATGCCCTCAAAATAGATTTACCTCCAAAATGAAATAATTCCCAACATTTTACAAAACAGAATATGTAATCTTTCAACTCTGCACTTTGCACAGCTATAGAGACATAGAGTTGGAAGGGACCCATCAGTATACTTGCATTCCAGTTCCTGGCCCTGCCCCGGTCACCCCAGGAGCCACACCATGTGCATAAGAGCATGGTCCAACACCACCATTTTCACTCTTTAACCATGCCCTCAAAATAGATTTACCTCCAAAATGAAATAATTCCCAACATTTTACAGAAAATGTAATCTTTCAACTCTGCACTTTGCATAGACTTTAGAGTCTGCAACTCTAAAGACATAGAGTTGGAAGGGACCCATCAGGATCCCTGCATTCCAGTTCCTGGCCCTGCCCAGGTCACCCCAGGAGCCACACCATGTGCACAAGAGCATGGTCCATGATTCTTGAACTCTGTCAGGTTTGGGCTGCAACCACTTCTCTGGGGAGCCTGTTCCAGTGCCCAGCCACCTTCTGGATGAAGAACCTTTCGCTAATATCCAACTTAAACCTCCCCTGACTCAGCTTCAGGCCATTTCCTCCAGGTCCTGTCACCGGTCACCAGAGAGAAGAGATCAGTGCCTGCCCCTCCTCTTTCCCTCATGAAGAAGTTGCAAGCTGCTGTGAGGTCCCACCTCAGTCTCCTCTTCTTCAGGCTGAACAGACCAAGTGCTGCTCCTCATGTGGCTTCCCCTGCAGACCCAACACCTAACAAGAAAGAAGAGACAAGAGAATATTCAGACAGGACATCAGTTCCACCAAAGTTCTGTGGTTCTGTGCTAGGAAGGTGAGGGAACCTCACACAATAGGCTCAGCCACACTGCCAAACCTCAGCAGATGCCCTCATGCCTAGAGAGGCACCGAACACAGCTGCTTTACTCAAGTAAGTGTCAGCTCCTAAAGGCTGGTAAACAGGGACACACATGAAAAAGCAGACTGTGCTAAACTGCGTGGTTAAAACAGAAAAAAAAAAAAAAAACCTCTGTAATTTGTGGCCTGTAACACAGCTGCTTTACTCAAGTAAGTGTCAGCTCCTAAAGGCTGGTAAACAGGGACACACATGAAAATGCAGACTGTGCTAAACTGTGTGGTTAAAATAGAAAAAAAAAATAGCTCTGTAATTTGTGGCAACTGTGGATCAGTTGCAATCCACCTCAATGTGGTCCTTAACAGGGTTCTCAGCACAAGAAAGATGTGGACCTGGCTGGACCGAGTTCAGGGGAGATCACTGAAGACAATCAGAGGGATAGGACACATCTCTTCTGGAGACAGGCTGAGAGAGTTGGGGTTGTTCAGCCTAGAGAAGGCTCCAAGGAGACCTGAATGCAGCCTTCTAGCACCTATAGGGGGGCTTATGAAAAGAAGAGAAAAGGACTTTTTATAGGGGAAAATAGTGACAGGACGAGAGGAAGTGGTTTTAAACTGGAAGTGAGCAGGTTTAAGTTAGATGTTAGGAAGAAATCCGTTATTCATAGGGTGGTGAAGCAGAGGAACAGGCTGCCCAGAGAGGTGGGTGGATACCCTATCCCTGGAAGTGTTCAAGGCCAGGTTGAATGGGGCTTTGAACAATGCAGTCTAGTGGATGGCATTCTTGTCCATGGCAGGAAGATTAGAACCAGATAACCTTTAATGTCCCTAACAACCCAAACCATCCTATGGTGCTGCTACTCAGGGATACAGACTGCTCAGTTACTACCAAGTGCAGTGGCCAAATAATCTACTCTAGCGAAAACTGAGCTTCTCAGTTAAAAACATCTTACAAAGTCGACTTCAGAAGCACTGGAAATTATTTTGGAAAAAATTTATCTCTAATTAGCTGAGCCCAGGAGCTAAGACAAGACAAGATAACATATCTTAAACACCTTTCGCTGGAGGCAAACCCAAGTCTGCATCCCGTTGCAGCCCTCAAATGCCTACGTGCACGTGTGTGTACAATTACAGCAGCTCTGCTGACTGATAACTTGTTAAATTGACATAACTTGACTGTCAGGGTCCTAAGACTAATGAAACATGTAAAGTATGCCAGAAGTAAACAGCAGCTTTCCAGGAAACACTTAATTTACATTCTAATTAATGCAATGTGGGGCAGAAGTCATAAATAAAGGATTCAATCACAGCTCACTGTATAATAGGCAGACTAGTTTTACATACCTGATATGACAGACAAGTACTAATGTGGGGTTATGGAAGATGCCAGACCTAAACCAGCTCTTCACATCCACAAGAGACAAAGAGGTGCAACACCTAAAAAAACCCAAAGGTTTAATGCTGCAAATGTCTTTTAAAAGTTTCCCTCCCTAGGAATAAACCACTTTTTTTCTTTTCTTAGAAGATGACAAGTGTAAAGAAAATTTCATCTAGAGGAGTCCTTGAAGGTTTGACAAACAGGATTTGAACACCACACCTTCAGGCTCATTAGCACTGGTGATGAGTACTGCTCATACCCTGAATGACCTGGTAAAGATTGGAGTGTCACTTTTCAAACAGCTTGCAGAAGTCTTCCCAAAATAGCTGCCACCACCAAGGAACTCTGTGCGTGCTCCTTGAAACGGATGATCACCAGGTCTGAATCTTGCTATTACATTTTTCAGACCTGTCACACATAGCATACTGCCTGCAACAGGCATTTTTTTGGATTAGGTAGAGTTTACGGATGGATTCCTGCTGTGGTCTCACCTATAGCCTCACACTATCACAATTATGGTGCTCCAGCCACTCCCTTCTAGGAGCCATATTATGCAGTTAATGCCAGCTGGTGAGCCCTGAACACAATGGGGCAGCAGAAAAGGAGGCTGGTTGCATTTAGCCACAATAAATTAATCTACATAAAACCATTCAGAAATTCAATTTTGATGTCCTTTTTTTTGTGGGATGGTACATGTGGTTTACATTACTTTGAGAACACTTTGGTAAGCCCTCTGTTGTATTTATTAAATGCAATCAATTCAATTTAAGAAAAAGAAATTAAGTTACTTGCTTTCTAATTACAAACAAACAAAATTATTTTAAATATCCCGCTTTTCTTCCCTGCTGAAACTACAGTAGAAAAACCAGCCTATGTAAGTGACAGAAGGTTATTGCAAACCAAGCTGATGAAATGAAAGGGAACAGTAAACATCAGCACCATAATAAAAGTAAAGTCCCTTTTCGCTTTTAACTGCCTCTCCTCACTTGCTTCACATTTCCCCACTACTCCACCACAAGCAGCAACTCTTTCCATGGAACCCTCTATGCTCATTCATTTTTGTGAAAAATACTTCCTCAGGAGCTATTTGTTTTTTTGCAACCATAGTGATAAAATATATTACTGGCAGGACTCTCAGGATTATAAATAGGTATCATTCTTTGTTTAATTTCAGTAAGTCAGGACAAAATCACTGAGGTTTTTGCACACATGACTTTCATTAGAAGCAATGTACAACTGAAAACACATTAGGCTCTTGTCTTTAATTTTTCCTTATTTCTATTTGTTTATGCCTTCGTGTAATTAGAAGGTTGGAAATTTTGGGGGTGTAATAGCAAAGGTTCTGGGGAAAAAACACTGACAACTGAGGAAGGGGCAAAGTCACTCACACTAGGACAGTAACTACCAATCTGTCAGAAAAGTGTTTTGTTTTGAGGTTTTTGCTTGTTTCCATTTTTGTTAAATTGTTTAAGATGTGTTACTTTGGTAAATATCCATCTAACTCCAAGTGCTACAAGTTGAGCATGCTGTCAACACTGTGCTTGAAGAAAGCCTAGTCTGAAAATTTAATACATTATTCCAGCTGAAACCTACCAGACAGTTACTTTCTTCCCAAATGTCCACGTTCCCTCACTGAAGCAATGAGAGACCAAAGCTGACATTTCATAGGCCTCGAAGTCAGACAAGCAGTGCCAAAAATAACCATAAAAATGAGTGCAAGCTTTCCTTTGGGCCAAATCTTTCAAGGATTTTCCTTAAAATTCATATCAATGATCCTTAGGTAGGACTTGCAGATTTTTCAGGGCTTGTAAGCACTCTGTATTATGAGCAAAGACACAGAATTGATAAAACAACACAGAATTGATGTGATGCATAGAAGAAGTGCTCAACACTTCACATTTGGTACTGAACTCTGCAGCAATCCCCATCTTGCCACCACGGCCATGGACAGAGGAGGCACCACCAGGGCTAGCAGATCTCCAAGGGTTAAGCAGCGATGGGTGAGGGCGGGGTCATATTCCAGACTAGCAGTGGAGCTAAGCCACAGCATTCACCAGAAGGGAGCTGGAAGGATTTGCTGCTTGGGAGCCATTTCATGCCACCCTCAGGCAAGTCTCCTGTAGAAGTCAGCAGGATGCTCCTCTGGTTATGGGCTGCAGCAGGATTTGGCTTCAGCTCTGAAGAAAAGGGATTCATAGGGGGAGCTTCTGGTAGCAGCATGTACACAAGGGAAGTTGGGCACAGCAGCATATTTCTTTCAAAATCTCCCTGCTCCTGAAAGGCCACCCATGGGACGCAGCCATCTCTCATGTAGCTATTGTTTTCCGTGGACATGAGCCATGTATTAACAGCCTCTCAGGCCTTGTGCACAGAAGACAAAGACTGCCCTCTGCCTTCCTGCCTTCAGAGGCCACTCGCAGCAAAAACAAGGCAAGGCACCAGAATACAGCTACCTTCCCAAAACAGGCTCCAGCAGCACCCAAGATAATACCTACAGCCAGCATGGCAGCAGCAGAAGGGGCCTTCCTGGAAGAGCTGGAGGGCACCTGGAGCAGATGACCCCAGTCAGTGATTTAGTAAGGACATACTCTAATTTAAGAGCCAGGGGCTGTATGGTAGTGAATCAGGAGGGAAAAAAATGAACAGTTTCACACAAACGTTTTACTAATTTCACCACTGTCAGGTTGAGCTTCTCTCGTACAGAGAAAATGCAAAGAGTGGGGGCTGGAATGAGAAGGCTTGACTCCAAAGCCCTTTCTTGAGGCAGTATTTTAAGGAGTTCAATTAGATTTCCTTGCAACCTTCCCCTTCATGCCTTCCTTAGGTTGGGGGTTTTTTTGTTGTTTTTTTTTTTGGGGGGGGGGAGGGGGCGGGGCAGGGCAAGCAATCCCTGCAGAAGCAGGATGAAATTTAACAATAGCAGAGTTATCAGAAGCCTCATGTGTCAAATAAACACTACATTTCTCACAAATAGAAAACACACAAGCCATAAATCAAGGGTCCAGCAGAGAGAGCCTTGTCGCTGGGAAGGTGTCAGTGCACATGGGTTTGGATGGCTTCTGCCCTCAGGCTGCCTGAAGGAAGTTTTGACCCAGGATATTAATACAGCTTATTTGATACAGAGTGAACCAGGCTGGGGCTCCAAGGTCTGTTTACATTACAAGACTGAGGGCCTTTGGGAGATTAACACCTAGAGAAAACGCATCTGTGTTTGTTCTGGGTGAGGTTACAATTTAAATTCTTATGTTATCACACAAACTAGACATGATAGATAATCAATGCCCTGTGATAGTTAGTACTGAGGAACTGAGCTAGTTTTTTTGGGTTTTTTTTGCAGGGTCATTATTCAACATATCATTCTTGCCATTTTCATTTCTATTTAAAGTCAAATCAGGCATTTATTTTCCTGAGACTTTTATGAATGCATATGTACATTTTCTTCTCTCAACATAAAGCAAAACTGCCTGGATTATGTCAGTTCTGTGCTTTTTTTTGCAGGGATATAAAATATATTACATTGTTGCAAAACATTATATCACAGATATTGAACAGACATCAGACTAAAAGTGATTTTAAGACGGCTTCCAGTCGTTCTTGTTACCGAGAAGCAGTAGCAAGTTTAATTGTGGCCATGACATATGTCCATCAAATTTCTCAAAACCTTTAGAAGGGAGTCTGCAGCATCCCTCGGTAACCTATTCCAGTAATTAACAATCCTATTCATATAGATATTTTTTAAACAACCAAAAGCCTTGTTTTGCTACTGATAAAGCCAGTCTCTGGATTTTTCTCACATCTTTAATCTACACTTTAGGTTAATCTACACTTTAGGAAACTCCACCCCTTTGAAAGCACTGACAGCTGAATGCAAGGCTATAGACACACTGCCCCTACAGATATGAAATTAAATACAGAGACACAATGGCAATCTGGGCAGAGAGAACAACAAGCACAGATCAGGGTCAGTAGCACTGTTGAGAACTAAGTGTGTGATACATTTCACATGCCTGAGCAAGAAAAGCACTGATCTGATAAATCTGAGTTCAGTTTAGTTTTTACAGAGAGCCTTCTATTAAACATGTGTGAAAACATAGTGCTTGCAGTCCTACACTCCACAGCCATGGTGACTGATAGATCTGCATCCCTTTCTAAGAGCAGTTGCCTACAAGACTTATACCTTTCCTCAGACATATCTTTTCTAGACAAAAACACACAAATCTTTCAATCTTTCAGCACAGATCGTAAGTCTCAAATAATATGGGTCATTCTTCTAGATTACATCCCACTTTTCTGTATCACTTTTAAAATAAGTGAAAAAACACAGATCCAAAAATCCATCTGCTGACTTCTTGCCACTGGACAGAGGTGTCTTGCACACTAAGAGGTGCTCTCTTAATACTGCATCTTTTATTCCTGTTCCACTTTCCAGGCACTAAAGCTCCATCTTCCCTCCTGCTGCCAAGTCCCTGTGTGGTCACAGATTCTCTGACACATTCTCTTTTGCAGTTCTATAATCTGAGTGCCTTCATATTTTTCCCAATGTATCCTGTCCGTTTGTTCTTCTAATCCTGTGTGCTAAAGCACTTCTGTACCCTCAGTCTAAATTTTCTGTTTCATGTTCACTTTCTATCTCATCATTCAAGCTACTAATGAAAATATTGATGGGAACCAGGCCCAAAATTAAGCCTCTCCAAGAGCAAAAGTGAATTCTCCTTTTAGCAGGGTATCACAACTAACTGCCTTCTCAGCGTGGGGCTTTTAAAGAATGAGGCCATCCCCAGAAAAATTTCTGGATTTTTCTCCACTTTACATGAGAGCATATAATCTCCCATAGTGTCAAAAATCCTGGTTTAAGTCAAGATGTATCACATTTACCACTTTTACCTTATCCACTAAGCCAGTTTCCCCGGGAAGGAAAGAAATTAGATTGGTTTAACATGATTTGTTCTTGACAAATACGTGTTGACTCTATTTTATCACCTTTTTATCTGCATGGTGCTTACACATGGACTGCTTAATAATTTGTTCTAGTATCTAATACCTTTCAAGATATCAAGGTTACACTGATCAGTGCATAACTCCCAAGACCCTCTCCCTTCTCCCTTTTTTATAGATAGATACTACAGTCTGTTAAGAATTCAGTGCAGAAAAACATGTAGGTCTCCAGGAGAAGCAAAACTTTGTGTGCATGGTGAGAGTGCACGTGCCTAAAATTGCCATGTGCAAATTTAGGCAAAAAACACTGAACAGTTTTCTTACAACCGTTTGGAAAAAATATAAGTTGAATTTATCTTCTTATCATTTTGGGATGAGACAAAAAATAAACAAAGTGTAGAGTAATGCATGACCAGCAATGAATATTGTATAAACAGAATTGTTCATTGTCACAGAAATACGATCCCTATTATGTAACCTATTCCAGCTTCCTGCCAATGGGTGATTATTTCCTACAAAGTATTTTCCACTGCTTTGTTCAACAGAGATTTAAGCAAATCAGTAAATAGCTTCCCCATACTCCCCTTGGGAAATTGTTGCACAGCTATATAATAGTCAGTTTGGTCTCACTGAAAACAATAATACAATACTGAAACGTATTTAATAGCAGCTAATTGTAACAATAAATATGTAGTAGTAATACTACCCCTCCTGGCTTTGTCCCATAGAGACAACTGTTTCCATTCACAGATATTATACCTATTTATTCTTCTGTTTCCCCTCTGATTTTTGAATACACACACTTTTTGTGTTTTCCACTGTATGCAATCACAATGAACTTCAGAATCTGCAGAGGTGCCTGGAGCATACAGGCACACTTGATCTTCTATTTTTTGGGTGCAGTTATACCACACTGTCATTGGTCTCTGCTGTGGCTCTTGGTGCACAGGAAAGCTTTTGTGAAGGAGTTGATTTGCAAACAGGAAGAATAAGAGAGAACACTCCATCAAACTCAGTTACAATGCCGTATATAATGCCTCATATACAACGCCTCATCACAATGACTGCTGAGACTTATTTCTTCATACCAACACTTGGATTTATTGAAATGAAGTGGGATTAGATTTGATGTTGATTTTTGGATGCCCAGCATACTGCTCTCCTTTTTGGGTAGTGGCTGGGACTGAAGAATACCTGCAGTACTACATGATTTACCCTCTGCTGTTTCCCATGAATAAATGCTGTTTCCCTTTCTCTGTGTGTTTAAATCAGAGGCAGTTGACCTGTTTAGGATATGATCTATTCAGATAATAAAACCCACATGGCACATAGTAAAACGTTTTAATCCATGATCCATGCATATACTTCTCTAGAAACAAAGATGGTTACAGACTGTAGCATATAAAATTTGCCCTGGGCTAGAAAGCCAAAGCCCTTTAGCACAGAGACATTTTTGAATTGTGAACTTTATAAAACCCAACTCATAAGTTCTGCAGATGTAGCTTATTGCTGAGAAAAGTCTAAGATGTTAAGTGCCAGTGTTAGCTCATATAAGCTGGTATTTGTAAGTGTGATGTAGCACTTGTATTGTTTTTCTCACCTTTTCTATATAGCAAAATCAAGATATTTTAAATTAAGGCTTGGGGTGGTGGCATGGTGGGGGTGTTTAGGAGTTTAATGGGGGTAAGGATGTAGTTTTGTCCTTTGCCATTTCTAAAAATTGTACAAATCGAAGCATATTTTTAAAGGGGATTTTACAACCTGTTTAATAACTTTTTAAAAGGTTCTAGTATTGCATCATGGGACTGTGGATACGGTAGGTCTTTTCCTGCACAAATGAGCAATAACACACCCGAGCAATGCTTAGTAACATTAATAGCAGTTGCCATCCAAAAATTCTGTCTGATTTTTAAGCAAAGGAATCCAGTTGGCTTGAAATGTTATTTAAAGACATGGGGTTTGGACACAGACCCACACAAGCTGTTCAGCAGCAGATTATCCAGACTGTATCAGTTTTCCTCAACGTTATGGCTGCCTACTACTATAATTTTAAGTTGCTCTTATCCAACAGCAAAAAGGCATAGAAAGTTATTCAAGGTCCTGCACAGAGGGATGCCTTAGACTGATGACCACTGGCTCTTTCTTTTACCTGGCTGCAGACAGACAGCAATGAATTCTGTGTATCCATGGTAGAACTTAGCCAGAGGTTTTTCCTTTTGGCATTTCATGCTTTGGAGAAACTTTTTTGCAAGCTAATAAAAATGCCAGGAAGACCAGCTGCTCTTAAACAGTTTGCAGGAAGGCAGATATAATTAATTCACAAGTTGGAAGCACATTTGACAGAAAGAATTGTTTTGTTACCCCCAAATAATCGAGAAGCTCATATGTGAAATGTACGTGCAAATACATCTGCTCTCACTTAAATCCATACATTTACACCACCCTAAGACACTGTAGCCATCTCTCACAGCTAGCCATGAAGATGATTTGCAGAATAATCTAAATACTGCTCTGCAAGGAAAAGCTTGATCAATAGGCCCCATAACTTAGAAGGTATGAATTTATGTTACTTTAATGGTATGTCCAAGAACATTAGGACCAATCAAAGTCTATCCAGCTGGCCACATTTACCAAAGCTTTGTCTTTCTTTGGGTCATCACAATTGTGATTCCCACCAAACTCAATCTCCAAGACTTACTGCAATTAGAACGTGATTATTTAAGCATTTCCCCCTTGCTTTTTCATTTTTTCAACTATATTCACATAAACTTGTCACCCATTTGCATACATTTGAGCAGTCTGCCTGCCTATAAGGCATCTGCACTTTTATGTTCATTTCTCTGACATCTGGAGTGCTATAAATTCAATGTTTGCCTTCATTTTTTCCTTTTTTCTCTCCTCCTATCCACTAAAGAAGTACTGGCACTGGCATGGATCAATCCAGTCACATCCAGACCCAAACTCACTGGATATTTCCAAGCTTGAATGACTCAAATGGACCAAGAAGTTAACAGTGGTGGAGAAAAAAACCTATCAATGGTGCCTCTGTAAGGAAAAAGCAGCATTGTCATCCACTGCAATATGACTCAAAGGCAAAAACTAACAGTGAACAACTAAAATGGTTGAAGTTGCCTCAGGGCACTTTGGAAGAGAACACTGAGGCAGGTATGATGAGCTGCCACCCACTTCTGCTACATCCCTGCTGGGGAAGCAGGAGTTGATGCCAACACCCCGGGGAAAAACATGCCTTAGAACAGCTCCAGGCTGACCAACTGAGCAGCTCAGCCTCCCTCTGTGGTCCCCTCAGATGACTGGAGAGGTAAAGGACCACCACACCAGTGAGTGTGGGGACACTACCATGAGCAGGGAAGCTGTGCACGTGTTTAGTGGGAATGTCTGGAGGAGCCAAGCACCCAAAAGGGATTCACAAGAACCACTTTGCAAACCTCTGAGATATTGCAACACACAATACAAACATAAAATTAAGTTTTGTAAATCTGGCCAGACACCAAAGGCTTTGGAATTTGGCTGAACACAGAGTTCCCTGATTCTTCCCCTGATTCTCAGCTTTCTCTGCAGACTGAATCAAAAAGCACAGATAATACCAGGCTGCTCAGTCTCCTGCTGCCCATACAGTGATATATTTTTCTTGCTCCATTGGGACAGATGAAATAAGAGAAACGAATGCAGGGTCAGCCTGGTGTCTGTTGAGGGATCATCTCTTACTAACCAAGAAATGGCAAAATCCTCCTAAAGGTTCTTTGGGGAATATTTATTTTGTCCCACGCTTTTACTGTAATTGTGTTAATCCAATAGATTTGCTAAGCAGTAAAGCGTTGACTGGCATGTCTGAGGAATGCCTGTTGGGGAATGTGTCTGCACGGGAAGAGGACTGAAAATGCAGTTTACACAAGGGTGCAGACTGTATCTGACAAAGAATACATTATAGTATATGTTTCCTTCATGGTAAAATATGATGAGGTAATGGGGAGCAGGGTTAAAAGCTGAAGTGACTATATTTATGTGCCAGGTTCAAGGGGTTGTTTCAATTTCTAGACCAAATCAATGACAAATTTCATCTCTCTTCTGTCCATGCTTCAATCACCAGTGAGAGCTGGCTACTGTGTGTCCAGCTAGCAAACACTTCTGTGCTGGACTACTTCTATTCTCTTAAACTGGCATTTTGAGTGGAAAGTGTCGTGCCAAGCACGAGAGAAAAGGCATGTAGAGTAGGAAAAAGTGAAGTTAAATTAAGTAGAGTTGACCATTATGAAAAATCTGGGGACTAAATCAAACTTGCAGCTATTTCGTCTATCACTCACTTACAGACCTTCCTTCCAATGAAGAAATCACCCCTTTGAACAGGTGATTGTCCTTACAAACTGCAGGGCACATCAGGGGAACATTTTAACAGTTTAATTTTCTCTCCTACTGAATTATGCTGCCCACAGCCTCTGGGATCACACATGATCCAAGAGCCGACAGCTTTTTTTTGCTGTTGTTGGCTGCTCTCATTGCTAGAGCTCAAGTAAGTCCTGTCAGCAGAAGCTTCACAGCGGATGCACAGGGAACCTGCCTAACATGTTATAAACTGACACAATTCCAGCAGTAGCCAGTGGTCTCACATAATGCAGTTATTTTTTCCAGGCCTGTTTTCTTCTTCCAGCTGAGTTCCCAAAAGGCAGCAATGCTTTAATGGACCCACACAGCGAAAAAATGAGCAACAGCAGCATCCAAAAGGCTTTTGTTCGTTATTGCATCCAGCCTTTCCGGAGTTCTCAGATGAACTGGAGGGCGAGCTTGGCTAACATTTCCTGACTGAAGTACTGAGAGGGACTGTCCTAAAAGTTTCACATGTCAGAGCCACTCCACCATCCACTATGCTACTTAACTAATGAGAAATTAGCATATCAAAATATGTCACATCTCTCAGACATCTGCCTGCTTCCTCCCCCTTCATTTGCCTGAGGACAGCTGGTCATCTCCAAAGATGAGAGGGCATGTCTCTAGACTGTCACACAGAAAGGGCTTTTTTAAAGCACGAGGAGTGCTTGGGCCACTAATAAAACATGATGGAGCTTTGCCACTCTGAACAGATGAGATAGTCCAGGGCTCAGGACTGATTGCTTGGTGCTTTGGGTTTTTTAAGCAACAACCAAGTATTGTCATTTTCAGTAGACTCTAAGCTGCTGAAAGTCCCAGCTGCCTCTGGAAATCTTTGCCATGAGGCTTTCAAATCTACATTGACCAATGTTACAATAAGCCATTTCCACCATTCTTCGAGCTCTGGCTTACAGCAGAGCTAGAAGCTCAGGAGACAAAGGCTTGTCCATGACGGATGCAAGAGACACCCTGACACCAGCCCAGGTGAGACCTTGCTTGATCCACACAAAGCCTTGTCAAATCAAAGCCAGTAATGGGAATTGCAGAAGTTCACACTGGCTGAAAAGCTGCCTACTCCATGCCTCTTTCCTTCTTGCCATAAGAACAAAAATGAAAAATATCCCTTAATTCCCCCAAGGCTTCATCCACGCAGTTACCTACAGGCCATGCATGCGGTCGCTCTCCCGCATCATCCCTTCTGCCTCCCCCCACTTTGGCACAAAGCACCAGATGAACAGTTTCAATTGCTTGAACAATGATCTGGGAAGTAAAGTATTTCCCTCCTTGCCACAAATCTTTATAAGTAGTGAAATAAACACCACAATGTGCCTTCTTCCAACAGCTGGAAAATTATGGTCTGACTGAAATGACATCATTGTGTTTTCCTATGGAATTTCTCTGCTGTGAGATTTCAGGGAGAAGCTGTGTGGTGGCTTGAGGTGGGGTGAGAGAATGCTGTGGTGAAGTGGACAAATAAAAAAGGTGAAACTGTCTTAAAGAGGCTCTACTGTGAAATAAATGTTTACACAAAAACTGGAAAGGTTCCTTAAAAACAGATCAAACTGGCTGTTCCTTGGCTCATAGTCATTCCTTGATTCCAGCCTTCAACAGCCCTAGCAACTCTAGTATACAATATGAAGTTTCTCAACATCTTAAATGGTTCTTCCCCTTGTCTCATTACATCACTGAAAAAAAAGTAAGTGGAAGACATACCCCAGTAAGGGAATATCTCTGTCAAAGAGACATTGCAATTCTAGCAGCTTCTCAAATGAGACAGCACTAAATCTACACCCTTAATTACATGCTTAGTTGTGGATGTCAACAGAAAGTGTGTGACCACACTGGGGGTACTGCAATTCCCTTTATTGCACAGAGGTCACGTGGAAAAGGAAGATTACTTCCTAGCAAGTCAGAATTAAGTCACAAAATATGCCTCTGGACTCGAACAGACAGAGTGCAAAATGTTTGGTGGTAACAAAGTTTAAAACTGAATTTGACCAGTTGGTGAGAGTCGAAACAACTGCCCACTCCTGCCAAGAAATGGCAAATTCAGTTTTTCATTGTCATCGCATTTTGTCCTAAATTTCTTTTCAATTCCTTACCATGCCAGGGCCACCCAATTTGCAATCCCTGGTCCAGGAAGCCCCAATGTCATTAAAAGGTTTGGTCACCTTCACTGAAACTCCTCTGGGCACAAGTCTCAGTAGCACTCAATGCAACTCAGTAGTGCAGTTCGACACACTTGATAGAGGAACTAAAAAAAAAGTCACTGAAACCTAAGAGAAATTCTGAATTGTCTTTAGTAATCAGTGTTTCACTATAAACTACCCACTTATGCCAAATCATAGCTGTGGGAAACCATCAGCAGCACTGAGACTGACTACAGGCAGCAATCAGGCTGAACATGAAAATCAGAAATGAAACAGAGCATGCAAATAAGAAAAAGACAAAACACATCTTTGCTCAAATTCCCTTTCCATTTTAACATAGAAGGCCTTGAAACAACACCTTCTCAGTGCTTTGGAGAAAAAAAAACACAAACATTTTCAATAGCTCTGGTTTCTGTACACTTTCTCTTATTTTCACCCTGCCCCTCCCAAATAGCTACATAAACAACCAGGATGGCGTTGCTAAAAAGTCAATGTGTAGGTTAAAACTTTCCCCAAAACAGGGATAAAACTCAATCACCTTGCAAAGTTTTTCTACGTTCTTTTTTGCTATGCAAATGAATGAACATCATATATTCGCACCT
This sequence comes from Passer montanus, assembly GCF_014805655.1. Classification (NCBI taxonomy): domain Eukaryota; kingdom Metazoa; phylum Chordata; class Aves; order Passeriformes; family Passeridae; genus Passer; species Passer montanus. The sequence continues at coordinate 2,255,507 of NW_024368819.1, read as the reverse complement.
GGAATTCCATGCTTCCTTTGCTAACTTTCAATTATTCCATTTAGTGGTCAAGAATGAAGAGCAATGAGGGTCTATCTTCAATACTTTGACAAAGAATGAAATTGATGTATAACTGTGCATATGATTTTAATGTATCCAGCCCTATATATAAACATAATTTTGTGTGATTTATATCCCTAATTAGATTCCCATGGCAACATTCTTCAGCTAACAATGTGTATCATAATCACCTTTTCTTCATACAAATGATTTCCTTAACTTTGCATGCATATCTTAGCAGGTTTTATTTTTAAAACTCATGTTAACAGTTTCTCTCTTGTTACCAGTAGGGGTGCTACAATAAGAAACTAATTTGCTGTAAAAATTACTCATTTGTCAAATAAGCATTAAAATAATTGTTCCCCTTTTGACTGTTACCCTGCTGTTTCCAGTCATTTTCAAAAACTAAATTATTTACTCATTTGAAAGTTCAGCTGTGCATATTTTAATTGATATTCCCTCATAGGACTCATATTGTTAATGACAATAATTAACCCGAAATGGCTGCTAAATAATTATGCTGAAAAGATACAAAGTATTTGTGCAGAAAGTAAAATCAGCATTTGAGAAACCATCAAAACGTACAACTTTTCTATTTTATGGCAAAGCATGGTAATAGTTCATAATCAAATTAAGGATGAAAAGGAAAGATGTAGATTATATGCTTTGATGCAGAATACTTTATGTTTCCAATATAGCATGGTATCCTAGCTAACAATGTGTACTCAGTCATTTTAATAAATCCCTAGTATTGCTATTCCAGATAGTAATATAATGTATTCTCATGAAGTCAGTGCAGTTAGGAACGTAGTAAACCATCCATTAATAATACTTCTCTGCCATCTATCTATTGCATTTCATTCCAAGGAATCAGAGCCCTGTAATAATTTATAGCTTATGGAATTAATGCTGAAGGCTTTCTTCTGGCAAGCATTGTTGATTTCAATGATGAGAGCTAAAAGCTATTCAGGCCCAGCTTCTTTCTCTGGACACATCCCAGGCCAGATGCATTACCGACCTATTGTTTGTGGAACCATTTATACCAGCACAAAATCATTTTTGATTTAGCTCCCCTGCTTGTCAATAGTGCAAGTTACAGATGAAGCAAGCTCTGTATGCCCCACTGAACAGACACAGGATGGGTTTGTCTACACGGGAAACAATCTGAGTTAACTAAGGATGTGATTTTAATGTGGGTTTCTATATACAACTATATTAAGCCCATGTGGACTCACTCATTCAGAATTAAAATAGCTCTAATTCACTTTAATCTAATTCACTTCCAAAGACCACAGAGGGGTTTAAAGTTCTTTAATCTATTTGAACAGCTCATTTGAATCCACATGCCCGAGTGTCCCCACAGACACTCACACAAGCAAACAAAAACCCAATAAAGCAATAGAGAGGTTAAGAGAGGTTGACTGGCAGAAAGTTTTACTTCATGGTTTTTTGGTAGAAAATTTGGTTTTCAACTACATAGTCTTTTTGAAAAAGGTGTTGACACTGAGTCTTCCTAAATTTCAGCTGGAAACCAAGTTCACTTTCTTTTAGAAATTAGAGCTGCTGTTGCAGTATTATTTGGTTGACCATCACACATCCCCATAGTCTGAAGTCCAAGTAGTTATCCCAGCACACTGTGGTCAGGGACAACCAGGGTGACTGATAAACCAAGGTTCATCAGAGAAATGGATTTAGAGCCAGAATACATATTTACTATATTAGACCCAACCACATTTGGCCTTTGATTTGTTATTAATATTCAAGATTTTGAATGCAGCAATAACTCTCTCCCCTTACCCCCTACACACCCAATCAGTCCTACCTGAAAAAGCTTTTCCAGTAGTCCATACTAACAGAGCATCCTCAAACTGAAAATTAGGTGGTGCTTGCAATAAATCCAAACACTCCTTGTCTATTTGGAGACCATCACTCTGTGATCTTGTGCTAAGCTCTTGGAGGAATAAAGATGCAGCTGAAGTCTCAGTTTAAAAGTCACCAAGTCATGGCATTTTGCTCTTGTTAGAGGAAAGGGAGGGTTTGAAGGGGCAACAGGGTCTCTGTTCATAGGCTTAGGTGGGTGTTGGCAATGGGCATGTTTTAAAAAGAAAAATGCTGGTACTTTTGAAGAAGTAATTCCTAATTTTTGAATTCTGTCATTTAGTAAAATGCTTCATTACAGCAATTTAAGTGCTCCTGGTCAGAGAACATTAATATGAATGTATCTGTCTTATACACTTGAATTACCTCTGCAATTCCTGTATGTTTTCACATGCAGCTCTGGGGGTTTGCCTGTGTAGCCAGCAGCATTCACAACTCAAGCACACCTCTGTGAAAGTTTGGCTCATTTAGAGCTACCTTCCACATGCTCTAAGTTATATTTTGGATTTTGACATATAAGACAAATAGCCAACAGACAAAGAGCATATTTATTTTAAAAAAATAAAATTCTTTTAATTGCTCAACATACTCCTGCCTGAAAAATAAGTGCAAGCTATTACTGGCACCAGACAACTCCCAGTTTTCACTGGCCAGCAAAGCTGCATCTGCAAGTTCAATGAGATCAGTAAACAGTGTAGGTTAAGTAACTGATTACTAATATTTTCCTTGAGCTACAAAACTTTTAAATAAACAACAACAACTGTGATCACAGTAACCTTCCAGAGGTTAACAGCATGCAGGTGGTCAGTTGGAATTAAATGCAAACCAGACGGCTGTGGCATTATAAACTGAACATCTCCGTTCAATTTGCTTCAAGAATTGTGTCTTCTTTCTCAAAAGCCTCAATGATACAACACATAAATGTCAAAATGACAAAAATAAGGAAGTATGTAATAGACTAAGCATTTTAATGCCTTTTCTGGCTCACTTTTGCAGGCTGAACTGTCTGTGTTGACCACATTTGATGGCATCAGTACTTAGTATGGCTGTGTGCATGAGTTTTTAACAGCTAACATAAACAGAGATGGCCCATCAACCAACTGAGCTGTCCTGTGGGCTTGTTGTAAACCACTGGTATGATACATTTTATACTTCATTTATGATGCCACTTCACTGACCTTGAAAGACTGCTCGGAGTATTGGCAATCAGACGTTGAACTGGGAGTAGGTTCAAATCCAGCTAGTGATGGTATAAACACTGATAAGAATGGATCATTTATGTCTATACACGTTTTTAAAGCAGGTCTCAGTCTATTCCTAAGCCAAGAGGAATAGCTAATACAATTATTGACCACTGAGAAGTTTATTTGAAAGGTCCCCCAGAATAAGAACAGATTTGAGTTACAGGAGCTGAAAACCATCTTGTCCAGGACAAATGCTTTCTCTTCCATCATCAACAGGGGCTGTGAAGGAAATACAGATACATTATCACTGATAGGGACTCCTCTTAGAGAACTGAGCAAAAATTACCTGTGTGCTTCCCAAACACACTTAAACTGAGCATCTGAGAAATGTAATAGAAGTTTGGCTCACAGTGGACATAGCCTGGCAGAAAAGTTCCTACTCGAGGGGAAAATAAAAAAAGAGGAGAAACCTTGAAAAGGCCTTCATTCCACGTCAAGCTTTTGGTAAGTGCAGTGCACAAAGCATTTACTTTAACAGCTTCTAGAAAAGTGCTTTTCAAAGCCAGAATCTCCTTCCACACTGGCCTATCTCAGCAAACGAATGCCCCAAACCCACAGGCCCAGCAAAGAGCAAGGGACAGAAGTGTAAAACACAGAACCATGACCATGTCCACATACACCAGCCAGCACTTGGATTCTGTGGAAAAGCGCCAGGACTTCTGAAACTTGACACTGCTCAGAGATACACACTCAATTTGAGTGGGTGCCAGTAAATAAATACAAATCTGTTGTCATGGTGTTTTGTAATACTGGCTCCTTAAAGCTAGTAACACTCACCTCCTAGTGAAGCAATTTGGCCCTAGGTGCAATTGTTTCTCAGGCTGCCATGTCACCTCCCAACCTACTGTGCTGTACCTTAACCCAGGCCGTGAGTCACAGGCAGCTCCAGTGAGCTTGTGTGCAGCAGTATGGTGCCAGTGAGGGCAGGGCACATGTCCCCAGTCATCCTCCAGCAGCTGCTCCAAACCAGGCACTGGAAATAGTGAAGTTACAGAGATCTCTAAAGGGTATCATCACATTGTCATTTGTGCAAGGTTGACGTAGAATCACAGAATCTTTAAAGTGGGAAAAGACCTCTTAAATCATCAAGTCCAATCATTAACCCAGCACCACCACCATGTTCACCATCAAACCATGTCATCATGTGCCATCCAGTCATTTTTTTAATATTTCCAGGAATGGCCACCACTTCCCTGGGAAGCCTGGTGCAGTGCCTTATAACTCTTTCCATGAGAATTTTTGTTCCTAATGGTCAATCTCAACTTCCCCTGGTACAACTTGAGGCCATTTCCTCTCATCCTACCACTAATTATCTTGGAGAAAAGACTGACACCAAGCTACGACCTCCTTTCAGAAAGTTGTAGAGAGTGATAAAGTCTCCCCTAAGCCTCCTTTCTTCTAGGCTAAACACCCCCAGCTCCCTCACCTGCTCCTCATCAGAACTGTGCTCCAGACCTTCTCACAGCTTAGTTGCCCTCCTTTGGATGCTCTCCAGCACCTTTGTTCCTTTGTTGTGCTCCTTCTGGAGGACACATTTCCTCTGCAGACACATCTACCTGCTCACAGCTGATCCCTCCTGCACGGGCAGGTATCTGCTGGCCCTAGATCAGAGCTGCACACGTGCACCACACCTCAGTGTTTCTCCCAGCCAGCCAAGCTGGGTGGCCAAACCTAAGCAGAGAGCAGTTGAGCTCCAGCTGCAGCCTTTCCATTACTGGTAGCACCAGTTGTTCCTTCTTCTTTCTGCTCAGCCAAAAATTTTTCAGAAAATTTATAGGAATTTCATAACCTCCATAAAATCTGGTTTAAATAAGCCAGTTCAGAAGTTATTAGGGAAAACAAACACTCTGGCAAGCTTTTAACATACTAACGAGGTCTTCAGCCTTAGCAAACACTTAAAAAGTTGAGTGAACAATTGAACACTGAATATTTTGAACCTCTTAAAATGCAGGTCAACCTGTGCTGCAATGAATGTCCAATGTTACCCCTTTCTAAAAACAGCTCTGTTCCGCTTGCCATGTATTTGTTCTTTTTACACTTATATCAGCTGAAACAAGATGTTCCTCCAAAAAACATGAACATTTCTATTACTAAGAAATTCAAGCAATACAGTTTTGCATCTCACCTAAAGCAATGGAGCCTCAATTCCTTAATGATATGATGATCCTGTTACAAACAGAAACTTTGACTTCAGCTCTGAGGCAAGAGCATGTAACAATGGACTGCATGAAGCACAGGAGAATTTTCAGCCTCTTCAACTTCAACCAGCATTACCTGTGAGTGATAGATTACAGAATTGAATGCCAGAAAAGTGGATTTTAGAATAAAAAGTATAGTGTTTCATAATTTGATTTAAATCAATTATACCATCTCTCACTGGAATGCTCATGAGCTTCAGAAATAAAATATATAAATGAAACCAGCTGCTCTGGATACTCTTTCCTTGGGATAGATTTCACTTGAACTCCATCAGCTTTCTTCTGCTGCAAGTTATTGTAATGCAGCATCAGAGTGGAGAGCTGTACAAGTTACTGCAAGGTAAACAGTTTCCATTAAAAAATCCAGAAGATTAAAATCCTTTCCTGCAATGGCTGGCTAAAATCTGAAAAACTATTAATTCCTCTGGGGCTGACAGGGAAACCAAGGTAGTTACTGGCACCTCAGCAAGATCCATTAATTTATAGCTATTTACTATATCACATAATCTTTCTGATTTGTCTCAGTCTGGAGCCCTTCTGTGCCCAACAGCACGGAGGTCTGCAGTGTTTAGAATGAAGAATAATTACAACTGGAGAAGCACATGGAACCAAAGCTCCATGTTCTTTAATCTCCAAGTCTAATGCATGTGTAGATTTTGGCATCACTCTTAAAATGATTGTTTGTAACTAAATACCGTATCTCAGTGCTTAGATACCACGATGACTGAGCTTTTCATAAATCAGAATAAATATATAAGGCAAAATCCTGGCTGTACTGAACTCAATGGGAGCACTGCCAGCTACTTTAAAGGAGCCAGGGCTTCATGCAAAAGGTTTTCAGCAGCCCAAGCTGTCCAGTGTTTTGGTTGCATTTTCAACTCCATTTGAAGGCCTCTTTTCCCATCCAGCATCTGCAGTAGCGTGACACTGAGATAAAATTGCACGCTCAATTCCCAGCCAAAGTAACAGGAAAATATCCTTTGTTAAAATAAGGGGCAATTCCAGCTTCAGTTCACAAATGCAAGGTACAAAATCCTCTGAATTTGTGCAGATTCCCCCAGTTTTTTTCTGTTCCTTCTAACAGACAAGCTCCTGCCCAGAGCAGAAGGCAGCATCCTCACTGGATGTTCATTTTGATAACATGCAGAAATGAAACAAAGGAGCACTCCACCTCTCCCCCTTTTTTTATCTTTTCTTAAAGAAACAATCATCTTTTCATACAGATGCTTATGTATCTTCTCTTAGCATGTTATCCAACTGTCTTAAATTCTTCTGTAGTGTTACACCAGTTCCCTTCAAAGTGAATAAATGTCTCATTCTACAGTCAGAGTATTCAAAAAGAGGCAAAAACCAGCTTGTAGCTGAAAACAAGATTATTTTCCTAGCTACTGTGTGCTTAACTTTCCCCAGCTCAAATAACTTAGAAGACAAAAGCAGGTGTCATATGCAATAAGTGGTGATTTAGGACAGTCAAGTGACATGTGCATGACACTATCAGTCTAACAAACTCTGTTTACACTGATATACTCAAAGTACTTGCATTCCTACAAAGTCAGTACCAGAAATGTGTTTGTATAGGATCAACAGTGTCAAATTAATATGCGTGACAAGACAGCAGCTTCTATAACAATAAAAACTAAAATGATTTTAAAATTACTTATGTCTGTAAGTCTGAATGTTCCTGTGAATGAAGAGACAAAAGGAGGAGGAGACAGAAAAAGACAGAATGAAATGGACTTTTTCATAATGAGGCAAAACAAGCTAAAACATGTCATTCCCTTCCCTCTCCTGAAAGACTGAAAATGCAGATCCTGTTCATAGAATGATTCAAAGTAGTCACTAATAAACACAATTATTTTGGACAAGAACAGCTTACGATAAATTCTGACTAAAGAGTGATTTTTTTTTTTTATTAAAGACCTAAAAAATGTTTGACGAATGGAAGGATAACTGTAAATGGCAAAAATTTCAACACCAGGAAACAACTCACTTGTGAGAAGACTTGTGTTCACAATCTTTGGCACATTCAGTGGATGTCCCACATGGCATAGTGACCTCAGGATCCCTCATCTCTTTACCACTATGAAAAAAAAAAATCTTATAAAAAAGGGCTTAAGGCAAAGTGGATCAAGGAAGCAGGTGTTGTGGTATATTTTAAGTAACAATCTCTTCAATGAGAAATGAAAGCATGAAGTTTGACCCCTAACAACAACATCACAGAGAGGGGCTGGGAAGGTTTTAAGTTTGAATGATGACTCCCCTGAAATGCGCATGTGACCTGGTAACCCCTGTGAGACAAGGCAGAGCTGAGCTAAGGAGGAGACAGGGCTCCAAGAAACAAGCTTAAGGATTTTGGAAACAGACCACTCAAACAGGTCCTGGAAACTACCTTAATCAAAACTGCAAAGATCTACAAACTCTCTCTATGAATAACATTTTAAACAGCTGGGAGAACTACCCCATCTAAAGCATACTTAAAAAACATATGTCTGTGGATAGATGGGAATGTCTCACTCCAAAATCACATTTTATTTCAAATTTCAGCACTGAACACTTAGCGTTTCACAGTATCTAAGTTAAATACCCTTCTGGTTTGACTGAGCTGTCTTTTAGAAGACATCCTTACCTTCAGTGATGGAAATGGTAATTCAAGTACCACATAGCAGTAGATGATGGCCATTGAAAATATTTTATTTCCTTAAAAAACACAAGTAGAAGACTGGGGAATATGGTCAAGGACCAACTTGCAGAGGAATAACCACTAGGAAAACCACCACATGGATTTCTCAGCTGCCTTAAGTGCAATATGAGATATTAAACATCTATTTCTTCTGGTCTGAGGCATAATAGGAATTAAGCTTTCCCTCATTTTGCCAAAGGACCTGCAAGGCTGTTTACCTGGCTGTAAAAACAAGCCTACTCTCTCAAAAGACAGAGCTGTACAGAAATTAAATAAGATCAAGAGAGGATTCAGCAGGACACCTAGAAATATACTGTAGACGTAACAGGAAAAGATTGGCCAGACTAGGCACAAATGAAGTAATGTTGATGAGACTACTCTCTTGTATTACCAAAGAAAGGGCTAAAGTAGATTGGCCAGACTAGGCACAAATGAAGTAATGTTGATGAGACTACTCTTCTATTACCAAAGAAAGGGCTAAAGCTAATGCTTAAAGTGACCAGGGACCTATGGGAAAGGCCATAGAAAATGAAAAAATAGCACAGATTTAAGAATCCTGCATTCACCCTTTCTTCTTTCTTTTTTCTTCTTTTTTTTTTTAATGTATTTGCTCTTTCTTTTTCTGAGCCTACAGTTTACATAGAAGCAGATGGACTCCTCTGAACCCCACATTTCAATATTCACCAACCATCATGGAAAGCTGTGCGAAACATTTCTTGTGCCCTCAGGAAGCTGCTGAAATTTGGAAAGAGAAAAAGCACACAACTTTATTGAGGTCGGTGGAAGCCTAGAGATTTCCAAGTTGCATGTCTCTGTTAATCAAAGTGACTGTGCCAACATGATTAGGATACCCACAAAGCCAAGCCAATCAAGCAGCTAACTGAGGGAGACCACAGAGCAGATAGCAAATACCACTGGAGTTGTACATTGTCTCAAAAGATTATCACTGCAGTTGTTCAAACTCTTGTGACCAACAAGGGATTTCAGTGACTCATTGCTATTGTGTTTCTGCAGCTCAACATTATGTCCCATGCATATTCTGGAGCTCCATAGCACCACATGTGTATAACAATGTGCCACTCTTAATAAAATATCTTTGTGGTAAAAGAAGTACCAAAAATATTCACACAATAGCGGAATGCCAACCAAGCACTGAACTACATTAAACAACTCATTGGGTGCCATTCCAAAACAGCATCTGCCATGGCCCCAGGAAGTAGCTTTAAAAAAAATATAATAAAATAAGAGATTTTTCTGAAAGATCACAGTTTTTAACATACCAAGAAAACGTCAAGAGCAAATTAACATATGACTCACCTCCCTGAGGTCTATCCCATGGTTTCATTATCAGTCAAGCAGAATCCATTGTTGCAAAAGCAGTTCAAAGCATCCACTCCATCCATGTGCCACACTGAATATACAGAAAGTCTTCATGTATATACAGCATTGTTAAAAAAGGAGGATGGCAGGATAACATTTAAAAGGAAGACAAACAACCCCTTGCACACTGGAGTTGAAAGGCCAGCAAAGCCCATACACATCAGTAAGGGCTAGGAAAGAAGATGCTCGTTTTTCTGACAGTCTTAAAACTTTCCCAAGAAAATGATGGCATGCAGCTGGGGCACACCAGTCAGCTGCTCTGGCAAAGGTCACTGAAGGAAAGCTCCCCTGCCAGTTCAACAGCGGTGGCTTCTTAAATAATCTTGAAACAACGAATAGCATGTGAACGTGAGTGCTTCCTCCTCCACAGGATTCGGGCAGGAAAACAGGGCCCACATAACTCCTGTTGTCCTCCTGAAAGTACTACTTCCAAGCAGAGCAGAGTGCCTCCTTCCAAGCAGAGCAAGCAAGCATGCTGAAATGAAAACAACAGACTCAACTGACAACCTGGAAAGGAATCATGGAGGAGTGAGTCCCCTCCAAGAGACAGGGTTTGGGCTCCTGCCACAACTAAAGAGGCAGATGCAGCTTCTGACACTGACAAGCTCTGAGTGCCATATCAGGTGAAGGTAGGAGATAACAGGGAAACCCTCAATACATCAATCATGTCACAGAGAGGTGTCAGGCACAGTAAGAATCTGGCTGACTTAAGGTTAAAAAAAAAAAAGACTCATAATATTAGGCTTTTACTTGGATAACAAGGGGAAGGGAGGAGGACTGTATTTTTCTAATTAAAGTTCTGATTTAAAAAATGCATGTGCAGAGGGGGCTGTAATGGTAGATTTTGGCTGCTGAAGCATGGATGAGCAACGGAGGGAGCCCTGGAGAGGGACAAGTTTCTAGGGATGCTGCTCCTTCTTCTCCTTTCTCACAGCTGATGACATGACACAGGAGCCTCTCTATGTTAGGTAGGGACTGAACTGAAAATATTCACACTCTTACCTCCCCATTTTCTTTCTTCTTTTTCAGTGTCCTGCACTGGGCTAGCAACAACCTATGAGGAGCCTTATGGATATGATGGACAACCCACACGGGGACCAAGCCATGGAATGCCATCAGACCTTCCCCTCAAGAAACAGTCCTTCCTCTGCTTGCATTCCAAGCACCAACAGAAAACAATGGTTTAGCACTTCCACTCTCCTAAGGATCCACATCCCTGGTGTAGTAACTGCTTGCCATCACTGCACTTTAGGAAAGCCTAAAATTTGGCAAACCTCTTAAGGCGAGAAACTGTTCTCTGTGATAGGTCTTGGAAAAAATTATGCAGCTGAAAGGATGGCTATAATAGATTGGAACTTCACAGCCTCTTTGTGGTCACTACCAGAGAACCAGAGGATCCCACTCACAATGGTCCACAAAAACGACCAAAATGTAAAAAGCTTAAAATAAACTCAAACTTGAAAGCATTACTGGAGTTTACCATGAAAGGTGCACTGTGCATATATATAGAACAGGAACCCTGCAACACACAAAGCTTTCTACAGATATTCAAGACACCCTTTCAACTTTGATTCACTTAAGCAAAACATCACTGAAGCAATGTTAATCCTCTTGTTTACAGTTACACCCACGAAAGAATGGGAATTCACAGCTCAAGATCAAACAGATACACTAAAGGGAGCTATTTAACATCACTAAGGATAGCACCCTGTAATTACTGTATCAGGGAGGTTGCATCTTTCAACACAGGTTCTGCTTTAAGAAGAAAAAAAGAAATAGGAAGCTTTATTCAGCTCTGGTCTTGCCCCAGTCTGATATCTATTTCAAGCTACAACTAAACAAAATACCAATATATTGACCATGGTTTCAGGACCCCAGATCATCAGGAAACAAGAAGCTATATGAAAGGGGCAACACAGCTAAAGAAGCATTAAAGGCATGGAGCAACCTAATGCAGCTGTGTGCCCAAATATAAATATTTTTACCTTTGCACTGGCAAAGCACAACTGTTACCAAGGTCAGGTTGAAAATTGGAGAGTCTTGATGAGCTCAAGGCAAACATAACCCTTGATGGTAAGACCCTAAACATCCTGCAGTCCATGTGTGAGGTCTTATTAACTTTCACAGAGTATTTTTTGGGCAATGTGGGTGCCTGCTTTTCTGATCCTGTACTCACATTACTGTGAGGAAGTGGCTTTTCCAAGCAGCCCTAGCCTTAGCAGGTAGAGTGCCTTAGTTATATGAAGTAGATGTCCCAAAATGCAAATGTGGGGCCTTTTGTCACATTGACAGCATTTCAATAGAATCTAGGCTTGGTACTTCAGTTCTAGTAGCAGCTCTAGGTTCAGCATGAATACCAGACTACAGAAAATCCTCTAAACTATTTCAAAATTAATTATTTAGTTGATATTCCTACCAAAGTTTGCAGTTAATCAATTATCCACAAGAATTCACCATGAAGTCCTCAAGATTTTATGAACCCGTTCAATAAGAACAGTCTAAATACAAGTGCAGGATTCCTGGTAGCAGAGAATTTATTCATATCTTGATATTTTCCATAAGAAGGAAGAAGAAAAATAGAAGGAGGACTGTTCCTGTGAAAACAAATGGTTTTTTCTAGCAACTTCACTCAAATGATCCCTGTTGCATTAAAATCCCACTAATGCAACTCCCCATGCCCTTGAGAAACCCCATCCACTTTTAGCAGCTGAAGCATTCAAGATCTACAACGTAAAGCAATTGGATTTTGAATGCAGGTTGCTTCATTTTAAAACATTACTGCTCTTTGATGTTTATCTGTTTAAGAGAGTTTATTGCAGCTAATTCACAGCAGGAGTGCCCTGTGGCATCCTCAAAAATTATATTAAAAATATAAAAGATAAGAAAGGAAAACATAATAATTATATAATCTAATTTTTTATGGCTACACAACAAAAATTAAATCCTAATTTTGTAATGTATATGCATAGAACTATTTCTGATACATACCAAAAGCATGAAGCCATCATACACAGGCTTTTTATTGGAAAATCTGACAAACTGAAACAGCAAGGGACTCAATACCATATTAGTTAGGTTCCAACTTTATTTAGAAAATGAGTTGCAAGGATAAGCCAGAAACATATGGATGGCAGGTTGTTACCCACAAACAGAGTTAATGCACGAATGGTATTTTTTGATGAACTAGTACTCCAACTGCTGCAGTCACTCCCCTGCACCACTTAAATTAATTAATGCCCAAAAATTGACCACTCTGGTGCATGGCTTGGTTTTCTCAAGGTGTTACTGAACATGCCCAAAACACACAGCAAAGCCATTAAGACCTGAACACTCCATTGTGCCAGCCCCAAGGAAATGTAACAATTAGCAAAACATGAACATCATTACCACACTTTTATCTTTAGCTATATCCTTTGAAGGTAGAAACTCTCAGGCTGCATCTTGAGTTACTTCCTGAGTAGCAAATTTGGTCCAGCTGCAGTATAGATCAATTATTATGGATCAGCTTATCTGTAATTTCACACACAAGAATGAAAGAGTGTTATTCTACACTAACACTGCAAGCAGAAGCATCATTTGTGGAATCACATTGCAAAGGAGTTTTCACAAAGGAAAGCCTCAACTGAAAGATCTTCCAGAGTCATCCCTTTCAAAAACAACCCTTGAAAAGAGTCTTTCTGAGATGTTTTCCAGAGGTTTTAAGATTAGACTGAATTTTCTTAAAGCCTAAAAGTTATTTTGGTGTTTGTTCCTTCTCCACACAGCCCCAACTCAGTCCACATTTAACTAGAAGATCTTCAATTCATGTTATTCCGCAGGATGGTAAACCTAGAAAGTTTTTCAGGGAAGAGAAGAGTTTAAAGCTTATCTATGCCAGATGCAGTGGTTGGAGAAAAATGGATGATTCCAAAGGATAAATGAGAACAGATATCCAGGTCCCTGTTTCTGCTAAAACAAATGAGGATGGAGTCACCAGACATCCAGAGGTCAGCTCTGAGCTCCTAAGTTTCATATTCTGAGACCCACATGTTGGGATCAATACAAATGCCTTTCCAGGTCAAGCAAGGTTAAGAATAAAGACTAACTCTGAAGAAATACCAAAAAAAAAAAAAAATCAAAGATACTCCTCCACAATGACTGAAATTTCAGATACAAATGTAGTTCAACAGAAAAAGGGGATGTATTTCAACACACCTGAATGGGCTCAAGTAGATTCCCTAGGAACCAAGTTCTTTGAAAATGGACAAAGGAGTCTTGATTTAAACAACTTGGGAATACTGGAACTCACCTGAAAATCTTATGTGATAAACAGCCTAAACAAACCAAACCAAAAAAACTTAAGAACATTTCTTCATTTTAAGAGAAACTGTGCCACGGACCTCATTACATTCTCAGCTTGTCCTTTTATTCCAGTGTTGAAGACTGCTGATACAGTAAATCCTGTCTAGTAGATAAAAAAAAGCCAACACAGACAGGTACCTTTCAAAAGATGCATACACAGGCAGAGACTCTGAGGAAAGAGCCCTTGTTCCAGCTATTGCGCTTAACCCATGTGCCTCCTTTTTCTCTTAATATCTATTCTATCTCAAGACCAAGCAAAACTGAAGTATTTTATGAACTCTCAGATAAAAATCCTCTTAATTTTCATGGTCATCAACCAAAAATGAGATGCTGCAGACAAACTGAAAACATTGCTTTCAGACAAAAAATATCCTTTGAATATCAAAATTCTAGGCTTAAATATTTCCTTCTCCAAAATTATACCTTTATGGGAAAATAAAAAACCACAACAGACTGTATTCTGTCTAAAACTGACATTTTAACATTTCCTCCTGGGTAGGCAACTCTGACAGCTTAGAGCCAGCAAAAGGCAGGTGGGAGAATCTAAGCCATCTAGATCTAAAGATCTAGAGCTGACTACAGTTCTAAGTGTATGTTTAGCTCAACAAATTGACCAAAAGACACACTTGTTCTGCAGAGGGGATCTGCAAAGGAAATTCAATCCCATTCTGCCCTTTGCAGCTGAGATACAGAGGCCTTTACTTGTCCTCTGCCATTGTTTTACTAACACCATACATATATACTGGTTATTAGTGAGGGCTACCTCTGAGACTGAGGGAATCTACACAAGTGCAATTTAAATGTTTCCTCTGCTAGAGCCCAACTCAGATTTGAAAAGAGAAACAAATAAAATTGGAGATCTGCTACACTTAACATTGCCTCCATAAACAAAGGTGTGAATGAAAGACTCCAAACCTGTATTCACTATTTTTATGTAGCTTCTATTTCATGACCATCACCAAGGTACTCCTCACACATGAGAGAGGGAGGGAGAGAGAAAGAAAAAGATTTAATAAATAACAGAGAGGAAAATCCTGATGACGTTAATCTCAACCACAGTGAAACAATAGTTTGAAAGCACGCCAGGTCTCTCTCCAGTCCCAGGCTGAAGCCCAGCATCTAGCTCATTAAAGTAAATAAAATATAACGGTGAATGAAAAAGAAAAATAATAAGAAAGATCACATGAATAATAGAGATAATCTGAGCACAAGTCCAACCAAATGATGTCAACTATTATTTAATTTTTACTTTGCTGTCTCAGAGACAACACCAGAGAGAGCAGGGGGAGGGGGACCCGGGGAAGTAGTGTGTTAAGGAGAGAGAGGCAAGGATATCCCAGAGGGGTTTTGATAACATAATCACTAAAATAATATATACACATTTTAAAGCCTTTTGACATTATTCCCTTCCAAAGATAATATAATGGAGAGTCAGGAGGCAAAAAAAAAAGGTAATATTCAGAATCACTGGAATATTTACACTGAACAGCTCTGGGCCATTGTATCCCAAATGCACCTTCAGTCAGGATGGAATTTGGCCCAGTGTAGACAGTTGTTTGTATAATTATTGTGAGGATTAAAGCAGGTCTTGACCAAATAAAGAAGATTGACATTAGTAGGTTAATTCATTCTTATTTAAAATTATTAGTATTCAACCAGGGATTAAAATTTGGGTGTAAAAAAAGATGCTGCATCTTTTCTTCTGGTTTAGTAGAAAGCTAATCATAACTGTTTTGAGAAGTCTTTTATGCCCAAATTCATGGAGGTTTTTTCCAAAACACCTAGGACAAATTTTAATAATTCTTCTTCCTACCAAATCTCAGGAAAACACCCTGGCTTCTGATCAACAGCACCAGAACTGAGATCTTTTGGGGGCACATTCGAAGACCCAGGAGATTTGGTCTGTCACAGACAAAGGAAATCCTACTCCATAAGCTCCCACTGGCAAAGTTTTACCAGGTACCAGCATTAAGCATATATTTTTTAAAAATTGCATTAATCAGTATTTGACTAAAAAACTTTGGATTCTCAGAACCCAGGCTGATCAGGTTACTTTTACACTACCTTGATAATCAGTCCTTTCTCTTAAACCCAGAAGGAAGCCAAAAATCATGACAGATGCTGTTATCTTCAGTGATGCTAGATTTTCATCTCCAGACACAGAAAAGTCAAGGAAAAACCAAAGGGTTACCAGGTACATTTTCATTTCTAAGCATTGAGCAAAACCTCGGTTGCTTTTTTAATCAACCTGTGAATTAAGGACAAATAAATACTTTTATACTGACCTGAATATAATTCTTGTAGAGCTGAATGGACAGTGGCAGATGGGGGGAACCTGCCCATGACCATGCATTTCGATTCAGCAAAGAAGATTTACTAATTTTTTTGGCTGCCTTTGCTGTCATTTTGGGTTTTGATTTGACTGACCTTTTGTATCACCCTTCCTCAATGTAATATACACATGGAAACTGAGTGTATTTTGTATCACACTTCATCAGTGTAATATACACATGGAAAATGAGTGGGCATTCAAATCCAAACTTTGATTCTTGGACATCAATAGCACAAGTGACCAAATATTGAAAGTACCATATTTTAAGTAAAAAAACAAACAAACAAAAATATAAAAAATTATCTCCACTTCTACCTCAATACAGAATTGCAATATGCACAAGTTACATTTATTAATCAGGAAAGCTGATTGTCCAACCAGACAGCAGGCTAAAAAAGACTAAAAATTATAAAATATCAATTGCAAATCACAAGTGCACAAACCTAAGTATTTATGAACAATCCTCAAACAATGAATTATTAATTGAAGAACTTTGTGAGCAACTTCCTACAGCAAATAAATCACAGAATTCTGCAATCTGCACAAACAATTTATTGAATAAATTATTAATTGTGATTCAAGCATTCACTCAGATCTGAATCTTTCTTTTTTAGTTAATCACTATGAAGATTAACCAAAAATCTGCCTAATTCTATTGTCATGATGCATATTAAAATGTACCCACTACCTGTAGTTTTATTGGAAGTAGTCAAGCATGTGGCAGAAAGATATTGAGGTCATTCAAACCATAGTCTAATAATCTAATAATTGATTTCACCATAAAGTGAAATTTTGGGTGTTTTAGAAGCACAGTGATATATGAGAGGAATTTCAGACACCTGCAATTAATGGACTTCCTGAGAAAATCTGACTGTAACTGGCATATATTTATAACCCATGATTGTAGAAACAAATGCAAAACAGATTTGAGAATAAGATCAGCTTTTCATTCTCTTTAAAAGCTGGAATAGGAGAGAGATGTTTTGCATGGATTTGCTCAGCATGCCCTCCAAGTCATCCCCTGCCCTTCTGGGTGAACTTGGCAACTTTGAGCTCATTTGTTCTCATTTTGCCTCAGTAGCCCAAGACTACTGGAGTAAAGTCTCTCAGAGTAAAGGGCTGGAGTAAAGAAGATAACTTCTCTGGGCTGGAGATTAAACACACTGGGCTGATCAGGGCTTAAGATGAACAGCAAATAGCAAGTTGAAAGCCAAAGTAAGGGACTGTGACTTCTAGGAATGAGCATCATGTTTACAACAAACAACAGCTTTTAACTTCCCTTCTTGATTACCCTACACCTTCTGCCTTTGCAGCTAACATTTATGATTACTACACTGGTTTAGAAATAACCACTCTAAGTGATTATGAACTCTCAGTATGTTGGGTAACACCGTAGTAGAAAATAATCCAGAAAAAGAACAGTGATAACTGCATGATCCATTATTTGGGACATACAATGAGCACTCTACAAAGGAAGAACATCTGTGATGCTTACTGTGGAACATGGGGATCCCTGAAAACATCCCAAAGCCACACCAGGCAGCACAGCAACCCACAAAATGTGGCTATGCAGCTCCTAGACCACAGGCAGGGAAAGAATCTATGGCTGTGCTCATAACATATGTGGCATTCCCAATAATCAAGGATTGACTGACAATTTTTTTTATTATTATTATTGTGGCCCTTAAGGCTTCCAAACACTGTGGGATTTCATAGCATGACTCTCCATGAGCAGTACAGACAAGCACATCCAGAAGGGGCTTGGGGAAAACAGAAAACTACACAGGCACAGACAGCTTTTGTTTCACAGAGCAGACAAAACTTTTCTAAATCATCCTCTTTAACACAAAGGGGCATCTTGAGGTAGAGATGTGAGAAAGGCACATAGCTAATGAAACAACAAGAAATCTCCAGCAAATTATTTCTTAATCTCACTTTATTAAAAAACTTCTAATGAGCATAAGTGTCTATTTCCAACAAAATCTATCTTTACCCACCTGGGAATAGGAAATTGCCCATTGAAATGGAATGTGCCCAAGTTAGCTTAAAAACAGTGTAGAACAAGTGCAAAGCAAACTGCAATCTCAGTTTGATAGCAAAAATTAGAAAACAGAGTTTTAGATATATTGTTGCTTATTATCGGTGGCCCTTAGAACATAATACTCTGTAACCCATGGCTTTTAACTAAGGCTTTTAAAAGTGGTATTAAGATTAGATCACATTAGGATCTTGTTACAAGTTTCTCCAAGAATTTGTAATTTTACTGAAGTCAGCAGGGGTAACTGGATTTATACAAGTACAGTTGTGGTAATAATCTACTCACTGGCTCTGAGGGTTTAGGTTTGGTTTAAACAGTAGGGCATTAATATTATCATTAGTCACCACCAGAGAATGAGCTGACATAAAGTGTCTTCCAAGAGTGAATACACACAGAAATAACTGGGTGCTGTATCAGGAGGACCACTTTAATTTTTATTTTTTTTTTGTAAAAAACAGAAATTTATATTTTATTGACCTCTATTTTACACATCCTATACAAAAAAACTTCATCTCAGAGCCCTGACATATAGAATCCACTGCATTTATTCTCTCAGTGCCTACCACTCACCTTCACATCTGTTTTGTGTTTGATCAGAAGGGCTGAGCAGTAACAAAGAAAGGATGACCCATTTAGAGTCACATTCGTCCAAATTCTAATGCCCTGTTGAATGTTCTCTCACCTCACATCTCCCTGTTGCAGCTGCAAATGGTTTTCATGCTTATGTTGCTCTCAGAACAGCAAGAAGGATACTTGCTACAGTTACAGTAAATGCATTCATTTTTCCACTTCAACAATATTTTTTAAAATATCTGTTTTGCACTTTCAGTATTCCACAGGAATTTAAAAATGGTAAAGCCATGCATGGAATAAATAGCATGAATTTGCTACGTAGATTCAATTTCTGCTTGTTTCATAGGATGAGTTAATTTGCCATAAAACTTTAACCACTGCTGATCCTGGATTCCAGCATCCATAGCTCCCTACAGAATTTTATTGCCCCTAATATAATAAAATGTAGTTTAACCTTCACTACTAATTTCAGAATTAACTACTACAAACCTGACTAAACGGCCTTTTTTATCCCATGCACATTATCTGCTCATCATTCACCTGAACCTGCCTTCTTTGCACAGCTTAAAGTTCAGTAAGGGGTTCAACAGAAGACTTAGAGTTACAAAGACTTTCCAAGCACAGAAAAGCTTCCAGATGAAGGATATCTAACATATTACTGCAGGAGAAGTCTTCCAAATCTCACACTTCTACAATGCAAAATAATCACAAATTGTTCCTAATTAGGGATCAGGTGAACTCTGCAGATTAAGTGTAATCTTGCTAAAAAATAGGTTTGAGTTTTAGTAACACAACAAATGATGCTATGAACTAAACCTCTGTAAGAGGTAGGAAACATCCAACTTCTAGCACTGATGGCCCTTAAGACAGAGATACTCACTAGTCTGAAAATAAGCCTTTTGAAAGCCAGGTAAGACACAGCAACAAACCCTTTCATGCCCTTCCATGCATTTCCTTTTGGCAGCACCAAAACCAATCCAGCAGTATTCTCTTCATTTGGATAGGTGCATCAAAAGGAATATGCTGTTTACTGAAAAGGGAATATTGCAATATTATGGTAAGTTTTTTTTGCTTGCAGGATTAAAGAAACAAAAAATTAATTAAAACCAGAAAATATTTTTGGTCTCCAAACCTGCCTCAGTCAGACTTAAAAATCCCATTAATTCACACTTCCTACTGCCAGTTCCCTGTTGCATGGAACGCCATAGGCACTGTAATGGGCACTCACTGTGTGGGTGCAGTGATGAATAAAACCTGGTCTAATCTCAGTCTACATCTTGGGCCAGCTATTCAGCAACGAAAGCACCTAAGAATTAGCAGATATTCTTAAAACCCAGCAGATTTAGGTATCCACTATGCCTATTATTGCAGGTTCTCTGCTCTAGCAAGACTGCATTACAAAGCTGAAGTAGGGATTAAATGACACAAATCTTAATGCAACCTTAAACCTCACGCCTCTCACTGCAAGTCCCAGAGTTATGTTCAGAGAATCACTGAGTATATGGGAAACAAAGTTGGACTGGTGGGCAATTCCACCACCACCCAATCTTTTTCATTCCACAGACATGCCAAATAGCTCCCTTTGGAGGCTGTGGCTGGCTTGTGCCAGCAGCTCACGCTGAAGGCTTGAGCCAACCCCCACAGGAAGAAGGTTGCTTTGACACGAGACATCTTCTCTGACCTCAGTTTGCCTGCGTTTCCCACCATAAAACATTTCAAGCCTGCCTTGCCTCCCTAAAGCACATCTGTCTCCCACTCCTAATCTGGATAACACCCTCAAGTTGTCTGAACAACCCTCTACCGACACTCTTTTGTTTTCCCCTTCCCTTATTCTGCTCAATAAAGCTGGCTTTTGGCATATTAAAGCTTAATTTGTTTAAGAACAAACAGTTGGGGGCCTGCATCTCACAGACGAAAGTGACAGATCACACGAGGAAACCAAAGACTTCAGGGGCAGAAGATTTGGCAGGTTTGTGTCTCAGCGGAGATGCAGAGCTCATTGTCATGTTTCCAAAAGGCATTACACAGGGCTCCAAGGTGGAGCTGTTTACCAATACCGTGATCTCTCCCCAGATGCAGTTGCTACTGCAGCTAATTAAGAGAACAATTAAGACTAAGGCAATCAGTCAAGTACACAGATTCGACTCATTTTCTGCACTCTCTGATGCTGCGCTGGCTCCCAGAGGGCTAAACCTTATTCACTCATTCAGAAAATGACAGGAAGAAGCTATTAAATATCTGAAAACCATAAAAATGCAATCATACTGTTCCTGAGCTAAGCCACTCACCAGAGACCAATGCCAGGCAACTTAAGAAACTCGCTGGCCCCCAGAATTCACATACTTACAAATAAGAAAATTAATCAAAAGCAGTTCAGATCAAAATTTAATTAAAAAGAAAAGGATTGCAGAAGACTTCCTGAGATTTCTCTGTTTTATGTTTATGACTGATCAATATTACGTGTTATCAGCTCAGTGTATGACAAATTCCACTGGGCATCTTTAAAGAGGAAGTAACAGATTAAATATTGAGCTAAACAATTTAATCTCTGCTTTAAAAGGTTTTCAGATATTTGTAAAGGTAAATCCTATTAGAGTATAAATGTCTCCATGTGCTAGTGCTGTAGTCTCGTCACAGAGGAATTTGTAAACACCAGGAGACAGGCCCTCATTAAATATAAATTTCCTTCTTTTGTAGAACTATTGATGAAAAAAGAGAAAGAGTTTATGTCTTCAACAGAGCAGGGGAAAGGGTCTTAGGAGTGAGATTTAAATGTGTCTATAGATATAAGTAAATATTTATCACACTTCTAGAGCAGTCAATGCCAACTGGCTCCCTAAATCCATTTAAACACAGCTAAGAGCACTGATCCTTCACACCTCACAGCGATGGTGGAAAAGACTCATCTCCTGGAAATAAAAACATAGTCAACTGGGCCAAGCACAAACAAGAACAGAGAGCTATATGTGATAAAGAAACAAATTAAGAGAAAGGCTAAATCCAAAATATACTGCATGCCTATTATATACAGATACTATATATTATATACACATGCAGGCATGCAATAAATACTGTATGTCATGCACACAAAGGTCAGACTGACAATGTAGATGCTAAAACCTTGCAATATCAAGGAAAAAGCACAATGCAGGGCAGAAATGTAGAAGGTGCACAAGGCCTTGGAAGTACTGCAGCACCCACCCTCTCTTCACTGGGGAATGCCTTACCCCACTGACCAACATCTGCACACATGTATCTTCACTGGGACTTGGAGCACACACACAGCCACAGGAGGCATTGCTCCAACCCTTGCTGCAGTCCAGAACCTGGTAACCTTGAACACGGAATGCAGTCCAGAGCCTGTGCTCATCTTCCTGTACTGCCCAGCCCCAAGGACCTAACCCAGCTCTAATAAATCAGTAAGTGACCAGCAGGAACACCACCAATTCCCCAAAAGCACACACTCAAGTGTTTTGCCACCCAGGCCCACCCCACCACAAGACTGGTGGAGCACCAGGCCACGCCAGGCTCCTGCATCCATTCACCCAGAGACCCACAGGCAGCTTTTCTGCTTCTGAGCCAGGCTTTCTTCATTTTGCATTTGGGAATTGGCCTTTTTTTTTCAAATTTTATGTGTAAAGGGACTAAAGTAACGAGAGGTTTCACATGGTCCCTTCTTCTGTCCCCCCTCACCCGCACAACCATTAATCAGCTCTATTCAGTTTCAACCCAAGACAGATAAAGAAGGAGAGAAGGAGAAGAAATGTTTTGAACGTTTGTTGTGGAAGGCTGGGTGACTTAAGAAGCAGAAGTACAAAACATACACAAACAAATCTATTGTATATAATGTCACTGTGGCAAATAAGAACATTAATAAAATGGAACAATTTTTCTGTCGGATGGGAACAAAATGACAGTAATAAGGAATTTAACAGTTTCTCAGTCAAAACTAAATAAGTTCCCAAGAGCTAAATTTCAAAAACCAATGTGTTTTAAGTTACAGGAAACTTCTTTAGTACAAAAGTCCAAGTTAATAATACATAGTTACTACAGATTTCTGCAAATAAAATCACTAAAATTTCAAAATAATGTCTTTGTTTCAGAACAAGCCCACATATAACTATTAATCTTGGTCCCTCCAATTCCCACTCTCCTGACACTTGCATATATGGAAAAAGAGATAAAATTTTGTCATGAAGATGATGACCAGGATGGTCCATCTTTTCCAACCCTGAACTGAGGGATACCAAATAAACTTCAAAGGAAGTGGTATAAGATGAAAGGGAGACTCTCACCTCGGTGGTCCTGCCCCAGGACACCAACAACTCTAACAGCCAAAGGAATGGAAAAGTTATGGGGGAGGACACAAAGAGACAAAAGCCCCCCACTGGCGAGTTTTAAATAACAGCTAGCATTTCAGAAAACCCCATCACAACAATATGGTGTAGGCTAGGAGAACCTGTCCAGGAATCTGCCTGCTCACAGATTATCTCTGCTGCCCAAGGCAAGCAGCCACACCAGGTGGAACTGAACTATGGCCGTGTCTGACTATTATGTTTTATATAATTGATTTTGAGAAGAATATCACCATTAAGCCTTCTAACTCCTGTTTAGCCTTAGATTCCTATATCACCTTAACCTCAGGATCCAGATGTTTGGGGGCCATAGTTACATATTTTCATGAGTAGTGGAAAAGAGAAAAGATCCATGACCCTGTGTGATTATGTCTCAATAGAAAACGAGTGGTGCAAAGAAAAACAAGGTGTTTTTCCACCCTGTGTTGGATGGAATCACCACAGCGTTTGACTAATTAGGGTTTAATATCAATGGCACCACAACCAAACTGTTCATTTAACACCTGGGATAAGAGACAAGCATAAACTTCTACAAAGAGGTCCCCACCTCTACATCCTCTACCCTCACTACATACCTGGTGCTGAATCTGAGCAGCACCTACCAGGCAAAAATCCATGGTGCTCCTTGCAGGCACAGAGATCTGGCCATGCCCAGCTGGTAAACCTCTGCATCCAGCTGCTCCATGCAAACTCTGACACAGGTTTGCTTTGACTGGAGCGTGTATGGGAGCTGCCACAAACAGAACGAGCTGCTCCATGCAAACTCTGACACAGGTTTGCTTTGACTGGAGCGTGTATGAACAGAATGAGCCTGACTTTCTCTTTCAAGATAAACATTGGGTCTGAATTAGGATTTTTACCTTAATATGCTCTAACAGTACACACGCATTACCTACCCTTATGAATCTCCCTTCATTAGCACACTTAAGCAACCACTGAACAGATAAGCAGTGGTGTAGATGTGAAAATAGAGCTTCAGAGGACTCTCATGCCACTAGAAAATAG
The DNA here is from genome assembly GCF_014805655.1 of Passer montanus. Lineage (NCBI taxonomy): Eukaryota > Metazoa > Chordata > Aves > Passeriformes > Passeridae > Passer > Passer montanus. Next base: position 2,231,444 of record NW_024368819.1, on the reverse strand, counting down.
GAAAATATAGAACTGGAAGAAGCAGATACTGTACAGGTTCATCACCTTCTTCAGTTTGCTTCCCTCTGAACCATCTTGTTTCTGGTTTTTGCCAGAGTCTCTCACAAGATACTGAGCAGCTTTACAAAGCAAACAAGAAGGTGCAACTTTACCAGTACATTTAGAAAGGCAAGTATTCCATGTGCTGCTTCTGCAAAGAAAGCAGAAAGCATCATGAATATGTTCAGTACAGAATTTTTGGACATACCAGGGCTAATCTGCCTGGAATCCCAAGAATAAAGGAGAGTTTGCCCTTTAAATGAAAACCATCTCATGTCCTTTGTTGTTTTAAAAGTGTTTGTTAAAAAGCCAATTCCTTGATACAGTCTCATATTGTGCTATTGATTATTATGTGGAACCTCCCACTCCCTTCCAGCTGAAATTTTGCAGGAGTTATGCTTTATAATCAATAGCATGCTCCACACTGAATGGACTTGCCAGAGCAGCAGCTCTCTTCCAACACCCCCAAGGACAGCTGCAAAAAATGAGCAGCCTACCTCCCGGAGCTATCTAAGGACCAGATCCAAACTTCATTGAATTCTATGGAAAAATTCCCACTGACTTCAATGGGCTTTGGATCAACCCCCTGCAGAGGAACACTTTTTAAAATAAACATTAGGGAAAAAAAATCATTAGGACTGTAAAGCCTTTCATATTATCTCCTGGATACATTTTAAAGCGGGAGGGTGGGAATGTGCTCTTTTCTCCTTATTAATGTGTAACTCCCGTTAGTGTCAGGAAGTCATTCAATTGTGAGATTGCAAAGGGAGAAAAAGAAATGTGGCCTGACTTCTACAAAATCAACCTCTGTCTAGACCTAGATTTCATTAGGAAATTTTAAAAAATATGAGTAAGCCCCACAAAATTTCAAAAATCCCTTTAGAAAAAAATAATTTAAACCCCCCTAGATTTGTAAAGCACTTTGACAGTTTCCAAGTTTACTATTGGAACTGTCTGAAATACAAACAAGAAAAGGAAAAAAGTTAGAATAAATTACATTCCACATGAGCTTTTGATGAAAACATAATATTATGCAGGCTTAAATATTATTAGAAGAAACATTCAGTTTGTTTCCTGTTCTCTGTGCCTATCATACTTAGCAGTGTAGGAATAATTCCTGGGGTTTTGCCTCTCCAAATGTGCTTTTACCTGGGACCTGTTCAGGCTGAGCTCACAGGCAGGTACATTCACTACACCCTTCCAAAGTGTGCAACCAGAATCATTCTAAAATGCAAAGTTTCCTCCTGCTCTCAGAGGAACAACACCCAGGGCTGAGTCTGAAACCAGTAAGTTCTGACAAACCAGTAAGCTCTGAAACCAGTAAGGTCTGATCATTTTTAGGATCGCGATCTGAGATTTACCATCCATCTTTGCTAGTTCCTGGACAGTTCCTTCACAGCAAGAGCAATCTCCTGTCGGCAATCCCTCTACAAAAGTCTCATTCTGCTCAAGAGCTGCAGATGCATTTACTGGGCTCAGTCATCCTTTTAACCTCAGCTTTAAAGCTGCCCCTGCAGACTGCACACAGAAAAAAAAGCTCGAGCTTGGTCATGAGTGCTGACTCCAGTTTGAAGAGGTCACCCACAAAGGAGTGACACTGTCAGGACCACGGGGTGGATGGGCTCCAAGGTAGATTTGGCTCAAGGTCCAGCTGCTTGCAGGCATGAACTAACAAACTGCTTTATCTGAAGGAAGCTCCATGCTGTGAGAAGCTTCTGCAGCGGCAGTGTCCTCCGACTCTCCCTTTCATTCAATTATCCCCATGATCTAACCTTGCAGATTTGACTACAGCTACATGAATATGAAAGAAAGTTTTAAAATGCATAGGTTTTTTATCAGAAACCAAATTTTTCTCAGCAAAAATTAATAAATAAGAAAATTTTTCTCGGGGCAGAATGAAAGTGTCATATTGCACCAAAACTATTTTAAAAAAATATAAATTCTTTAAGAATGAGAAGTGTTATTAAAAGAAAGGAAAATTTCCTTTCGATCAATATTAAAACATTTTCTATACACTTTCCTGAGATTTTGTCCATTTACTCAGCCCAAACTAACATTTGAATTTCATCCAGACTTGAAAATAATTTAAATAACCACAAAACTGAATTTCCATTTCTCTTTTGGGATAGCAGAGAATAATCTTGCCTGAAAAATAAAATAATTCTAACTGCAACACCAAGAAAGAATAAGTCATGCTCAAGACTGAAGTCACTGCAAGGGACATTTCAAATGCCTCTGCAAATCTGCATTTGAACACACACACAGTTTTGGTTCTAGGAATTCAGACAGAATCCTTTCAGCTCTCTAGTTTCCAACAATTTGTGACAAACATAGCATATTTAAGGACAGGACTATTTCTTTTACTATAATTACTTAATGACACTAGTGAAATGATCAAAGAAGTTCCAGAAGCTGAAAATTCATTCCAATGCAGACATAAAAATAATTGGGCTAAAGACTCAAGTTTTGGCACTTTCTTCTCAGTTATGCCCCAGAGATTTGCTCAGAGCCCACAACAATTTCAAACCCATACTTCTGGGGAATAGTACAATATAACCATTAAATCACACTTGAGATAAGATTTAATTTTCATTCTCACCTTTCCAACACCTTTCAAGAAGTAATCCTTAAAAGCCTCACAAGAAAGAACATTGCAATTAAAATTATAGCTTGCAACAATGATATTAAAAGAAAGACAAACTGCTTTATAGGTTTTACAGGAGCTTAAGTTCAACAGCTTTATTCAAAGATATTACAAGTGATCCTGTCTGATGGATTTTAGATATTCACTTTGGGCCCAAGGATATTAGAGCTAAATAAAACAAACTGACATTACACTCCAAGAGATCTTTTCATTTGCCTTATCCATGAGGCTGGAGAAAACCAGTGGAACTGCAGCAGGTGAACCATCACAGAGGAAGAATCATGTGCTCCTGTGGCTTCATTTCAGAGCTGTTGGGATTCACAATAAAAGCAGGTGCTGCTGTGGAACTGCACTGCTCCATGGTACTAACTTCCACCTTCTTCCATTATTCCTTCTCCTGCTACACCCTCTACTCCATGTGCACTGCTCTATCAGCAGTACAACAGAAAAAAAGAGACTGAGCCACTCTGGACTGCAAGGTGAGGTTCACCAGCAGCTAACTTGGCCTTACAGTCTTAGCCATGGCAGTAGCTGTCACACCTGAAAGATGTGACCTTGTAACTCATATCTGGAGCAGAGCCCAGCCCATTTGTGCTTGGGAGATTTCAGGCACAAAGGGAGAAATCTTGGGAGCACAGCCAGTTCCATGAGGTTGCCAGCATCTTGGGAGGGTCGAAACCTTATGCTGTAGCTGCCATTTTGGACTCCTATGCTCTCAGGGGATGAATAAATCATTCTCCAACTGTGCACACAATAGGAAGACACACCTCAGCAGAAGGGAAAGGGAAGCACAGCCTCTCATGTATCCTGCAGCCCACCTTACTTCCCCAGCAGATAAAAATGCTGGGGTCAGCTGGACCTTCCAGACAAAGGGGAGGTGTGTCCTGTTGAAACACAACTACCTGGAAAACTGAAATAATTTTAACTGCTGCAGCAGGAAGCTCTAATTTATGTTCCTAGGAAGGCAGCACTTCTTAGGGTGGGGAGTGTACTTGTGGCAGTTCACTGCCTGAAGCATCAGAGAAGATGAAAGACAAAACTCAGAAGTTGCAAGTGAAGCCCTTAAAACAAGTAACTTCAGGTTCCCTGAACCAAAGGCTAAATGGCAATTCAACTAACCTGGAAATTAACAGGGGGCAGGGGGAGAGAAAGGAATGGTCTGATCTTACTTTTTAACCAAAGGATGCAAACTCTTTATAAATATTCCCAGAAATGCTCCCAAATAGAAAGGCTGAGCCTTCACTAGTGATTATGTATGGAAAAGAAGAATTCTACTCATTGCCTAGAACTTGAGCAGACAATAAAGAGTATCTTCCAAATAGATGAATACCTGTGAAAAGACTGACTTAAATTTATACTCCAGATGAATTAATTGGGGTCTGTCAAACCAAGACTTCTCCCTCTCTTTCCAGAGCAAAGAAAAAACAAACCAAAGGCATTACATTTTTATATGCTTACAAATAGAAACTTTTATTCTTTCTCAAGCCCAAATCCAGCTAGTAGTAGTGTTTTTTAAACTCCTACAAAGAAGGTAAGACTATTGAATTCAGAAGCAAAATCATTGCAAAGAATATTTTACATTAAAGCCAAACACCACATCTTCCTGAAGCAGCACGAATGCCTTCAAGGGAAGATGGAAAATGTAAATCACTGGAAACCCTGAATACCCAATAAATCACTGGCAAGCTGGCCTGGGTTTCAGCGCCGAACAGAAGGAAAGCAAAAGAGTTCCAGAGTCCAGCAAAGATGGAAAGAAAGCGTTCATTGTATCGGGTATGTTACACGATCCGTATCGGACCTTTGTGCACCATGCTGAGGCAAAGAATTTACACGGATGCAAGGAAGTGGGAGGTGTTAAGAAGGGAACGGCACTGGAGTTTATACAAGTGTTACCAATGTTAGAATAATGTTTATCAGCTTACAGTATTTGAATTAGCATAGCTCAAGGGAGAAGGGAGAGATAACAACAGTCCAAAACACGTTCCTTTACCTGAAAAGCCGGAAGGAGGTCTAAATTCTCCATTTGAAAGGGAGCCCAATTAACTTTATCTTGTATATCTGAGCTCCTGCTGGGGAGACAAGTTCACTGGGGGTTATAATAATAATAACCCATGTGCAAACATTTTGACTACTGCATATACTGAAACATCAGAGGAGGAATATAGTATCATGGAGAAGGTTTATTGCATCAACTCCTTTTCAGCACCATTCTTTGGAAGATGCTTGAAGTCAGGCACATACTTAACCACTTTTGTGGTAGGAAACTAAGCAGTTCCCATACATATCAAAAGACTTGGCTAATTCAGCTGTACTGCTTTTCTGAAATCAACAGGGCTGTGCTGATTTATATCAGCCCAAGAGGTGACTGTCCACAATTCATTCCTCTATGCCAGCTCAGAGCAGGAACACAACAGAAACAAAATATTCAGCTCCTCTGCAGGAGAACTGGTCAACAACAAACCCTATGATGATGTTGAGGGAAAGAACAAGAAACACTTCACTAATTCCAGAAATTAGTTGCTTGGAGTGGACATGCATGAGAATGAATAAAACTTGGGTTCAGCCACCTCCTTTGCGACAGCCTTTGTACATGGCTCAGTCATCTGCCCTCCACCACAGGGAGGAAGTTAGGTTTCATCCACACACACTTGCACACTGAACAATATTTCTATGCAGAAGAAAACAGGCTGTGACACTTCGATCTGGCACGATAAATTATTTTGGGTGTGGTAAGAAGCTAAACAGCTGCACATAGCCTAAAGAGGGCAGAATCTTCCAGTATCAGAGCAAAGGATCATCAAATAAAGCTTGTGGAAGCGAAATTCAAAGCCCACCAAAGGAGGTCTAACACCTCTCTTGTATGAAGAGCCACCTGGAGAACTCCTTAGCAAAGGATGTGGGACAATGTGACATTTTCAGTGGTTCAAGATGAAAACTCCTTGTGTACATACCACACATTGATTAGGAAATCCTTAGATTGGAAAGTACTAGAGGATTAGGAGAGTATTGGTAAGGACACAGTGATCTTAACACTTTCACACTTCTCCAAGTATCCATTTACAGCTATCAACAGAAACAGGATGCTGGATTTGCTGAACCTTTAGTCTGAAAAAGTACAGTAGTTTTTATTTTGTTGGTATGCCATGGAGATTCTTATCATTACTTAGTTTATCTTTAAATATACAAAAATATAAAATACAGGGACAAAAAGCTTAAAGCTGGAGAAAGATAATAGATGGTGAACAATACCCAGTAAAAAGGATCAGAGGATATTAACATTTAATAAGGAGCCATTACACAGAACCACAGAGTCATTTAGGTTGGAAAAGACCTCTGAGATCATCAAGCCCAACCTCTGATGACCACCTTGTCAACTAAACCATGGCACTGTCACATTCAGTCATTTATTGAACACCTCGAGGGACAGTGATGCCATGAATTCCCTAGGCAGCCCATTCCAATGTTTAAAAACCCTTTGTTGTGAAGAAATTTCTCCTGATGTCCAGCTTGAATCCCACCTTGAAGCAGCTTGAGACTATGTCCTCTCGTCCTCTCTGGGAGAAAGCCTGACCTCTGCCCAGCTACAACCTCCTTTCAAGGAGCTGTAGAGAGTGATAAAGTCACCACTGGGTACCTTTTCTCCAGATCAAATACCCCCAGCTCCCTCAGCCATGCCTTCACCAGCCTTGTTGCCCTTCTCTGGAATCAATCCAGCACTTCCTTCCTGAAGGGAGGGGGACCGAGAACTGGACACAGCACTGGAGGTGTGCCCTCACCAGTGCCCAGTGCAGGGGACAATCCCTGCCCTGCTCCTGCTGCCCACACTGTTCCAGATCCAGGCCAGGTGCCACTGGCCTTGCTGGCCCCCTGGGCACACCTGGCTCTGTTCAGTGCTGCCATCCATCCCCAGCTCCTCTTTCCTGAGCCCCTTCCCAGCCCCTCTGCCCAGCCTGTGCTGCTGCAGGGGCTCTGGAGGCCAAAGTGCAGGACCTGGCACCTGGCCCTGCAGAACCTCACCAGCTGGCCTCAGCCCATGGATCCAGCCTGCCCAGGGCCCTCTGCAGAGCCTTCCTGCCCTCCAGCAATCCACACTGCCACCAAACTGGGTGGCATCCACACATTTACTGAGGCTGCTCTCAATCCCCTCATCCAGACCATTGATACAAGATATTGAACAGGACTGGGCCCAGCAGGAGCCCTGGGGACACCTCTGGTGACCAGATTATAGTTAAGCAATTTAATAGGAAATATGGTGAAGGACCCAGAAGCAATTTTAATGTGTGCTACACACTGCTGAGGTTAACAGGAATTGCAAATATTCACACAGGACTTTTGGACCTGAGCCTATTTTCATTATGGAAAGTTAGCACCAAGTCCACAGCAATCCGAATTTAGGTCTTTGGTCATCAGAGCTGCTGCAGAGAGCTGTGGGAGATACTGAATATAAAAATAAAGGAAAGGCAATAATGAGAATTATCATATTTTCATGCACTCCAAATCATCCACTCTCATTTAAAAGCACTATTCTACAAAAATAATTCCTCACCTTTGGGTTAAACCATCTATGGAGAAAGAGATAAAGTAGGACTAAACATCTCTATGCCAGGCAGGTGATTTGTAAAGTCTGCAAAATTTCAGAAACAGAGTTTAGAAGTTTCATTTTCAGACAGATAATCTTTGGATTATTCATGTGAAGATGTGGTGTAATATCTACCTGACTGGTAAATTCATCCTTGCTGTAAATCTTTGAATCAAGGAATATTTTCCACCCTGCTACAGACACAGCTTTATGTCCAGAAAACAAATCTGGCAGAGGTGCACTTGCCAACAGATCTTAAAAAGTTCCAGTTCTTTGATTAAACACATCTATTTCTGCAGAGTTCAGTAAATGCATGAATGGAGCATGTGACAAGCTGTTGGCAGTGTATTTATTTCTACAACACTCTGTAAATCTTGTCTAGGCTGCCTGTATCCTCCCGTTTTCTTGTCTCTATTAGTGTTCTTCAGCACAGCAAGTCTGTGCCCTTCTTGAGAACTGAGATGTTTGGGGCCTGCTGGCCTCAACTTCTAAGTGAGACGTGCAATGATTCCTCCAAAATGCACTGGCTCTTGTGTCATATCACTTAAATACTTTTCAGTGCTCAACCAGAAACTTGCAAGGAGTACCTCTGCCATGCAGATCTCTCAGAAAGTATTGGCATTGTTAAAAAGGAGGACAGGAGGTGAAGTAAATCTCTAAACTCAAAAACGTCTGAGAAAGACAGTCAAGGATGTGGATGAAGTTTTCTAGGGGGTCACTTTTCACTGTCCTATGAATTTTCTGACAGGAAGATACACCCTTAATGAAAAATGCCATGGTGTCGTTATGATCTGACTTAGAAACAAATAAAACAGCAAATTAGGCAAGACAGCTTAAATGTGAAAAATTGCCCTCTGGCCTTGAAATTCCAGGTTTATTTCCCACAGGAAGAGGTAAAGCCACCAACAAAGGAGCAAAAAATTTCCTTTACGGTTACATAGACAATGGGACCTACAGAACAATGTATGTCAGCTGTACATGGTACAAGAAAAATTATGATTTAACAGCCCAGTTAAAAATCAATGAAGAGCAAAAATTCATTTTTACAAAGTTTAGCACAATTCACAGTAGCAGAGAGCGGAATGAAGAGGGTTCAAATGCTTTGGACAAATCACAGGATCAGACAGAAAAAAATAGAGCAAAATTAAACCAGGACCAGTAAAAAGAGATGTTGGAGTTTTAACTGCTCAAACACAGGAAGCATGTGGCTAAACAGCAGCTCTCCAGAAACATGTTTATGGGTTACTGGATCAGAGTCAACATGGCTCTGCTGGCGAGAAAAGAGAAAACATAATGCTAGAAGAGATAAACAGGGTCTGCAGCCTGCAAAACACTCAGAACAACTCCCCTGCTCTCTGCAGTATCACTAGGGCTTCACAGGAACACTGCACTCTCTTCAAGAGTGGATGGAGCTGAGCAGCAATGGGATGAAGTTTCTGGGAGGTTCAAGACACATGTATTAAAGATAAGGACTACAGCAAACACCACAAGGCACCATAAAGAACTGCCACAAGAGAAAGAGCAGCAACATAACCTCCAGCACTGATTGCCCCTCAGAAGAGGTTGGGCAAACATGCCACAGGAAAGCATCCAACCATTCTACCCAGATAGCTGTAACTCCACACACACATGAGGAACACCTTCCAGACCAATTTTTAATGCATTCTGTATTCCATGGAATTGGAGGAGAACCCCCTGGAAATGAGTCAAGGGGATTCACTGCTTTCTCTCCAGCATTACTCATATTTCCCCCTCTTTTAGGTCATCCTTGCCTTCACATTCAGAGCACCTTTTGGGTTGGAAAAGATCACTAAAGGACATTATCAGTGCTCAGTTTGGCTTGGCATACCTGTAGAATACGTACACACATTCAGACCTGAATTTAGCATTCTGGGGCTGCATCCCATTTGCTCTATCAGCAGTACAGTTCTGAGGCCTTTCCTTTTTTCAGGACTGATTGAGCTTTGTGCTAGCTTGGCTTCACAGGTACACAAGCATCTCTGCCTTGTGCTTCCTCCCCTGGAATTCCACTGGCATCATCCTCAGCCCTTCACCAGGCTGCTACAAACGCCTCTGTGCTCTAGGAACTCTCCTTTTCATAGCTGAGGCAGATACACTATTAAAAAGGATCTCTGCTGCCCTCTCTCACCACTTTTAGTCCACTTGAATACGGCAGAGCAGAGAGAGAGAGAGAGAAGCCAGCACTTCAGGGAGAGGAGAGAGGCAGTAATAACATTGGAGAGACATCAGGCACTCAAATGGAGATGGCTGGAGAGGATCGAGCAAAGAACTTAAGAGGTTTATCCCTGCTGGAGAAATAAACTTGAACTGAAAACAAGCTCAGACCAAGATTTCATCTATTCTACGGATCTTGATTATAGTAAAAATCTTACTGAATTCATCCTGAAGTAAAGCCAGCTTCAGCCACAGCTAGACCCAACCCCAAAAATGAGCAAGAGCAATTACTGCTCCATTTCTTTGATATTTGATTTCCTTGATGTGCAAGGTGAATGCTAGAGATGAACATAGAACTAGGATCTCAGCTGGAAAACAGAGAAATCAGGAGAATTATGATTGCCATTGCCAAATTAAAGGAAAAGAAAAGAAGTAATGGCCACCACAGCCTAGTATGGCACTGATAGTAAGTAACTCACTGACATGATTGTGCCTGAGGCTTAAGCTAAGACCCTTACTAAGACAACCTTACCATCAATTAACAGGAGTGACAAACACTCACATAAAGTCACTCTTTTGCCTTCACTGTCAACATAGAAGGATTAACAAAAGTATCATTGTCTGCACATGAGGGCAAATATTAGGACTACCCCACCCAAAGCCCACGAGGACTCATTCAGCACTAGGTGACTGGACAATAAAATGCCAATAAACTCAAGAAAATGTGATTATGACAAACTCCCAACATATCCATGTCTGGAGGACTGCAGATAGTTCTGATTGCCACACCTGGAAAAGAGTCCAACAGAATGGGGAAGGAGCAAAGAAGGAAAACCAGCTCCTGACCAGAGGAGGAGACACTCAGAGTAGGAAGGCAGTAACCTTCAGGGTGGAAAATACATATCTAAAGGAGATATAGCAAATTTAAAATCATGAAGGGAACACAGGAGGCAAGTATGTGAGACATTATTTTTCACAACAGAGCTCCAAAACACCCAAATAACACTGGGCAGGTCAAAATCCTAGCAAAGGGGGTAAAATTTCAACAGCTCTCTCCTAAATTGAGGTTGGCACTGAAAAAGGAGGCTATGAAGACAAGAGAGTGGTTTGGGAAGAAAAAGAACAGCTTCTTCAAGAATAGTATGTTAGTTTCAACATGACAGAACAGAAACTATAAGTTCAAATTGTCCATTACCATGAGTTTTTGGGTACTGCAGAGAACACACAGGTGAGAAGGAAACAAAAATTTAAAAAATCAAGAATTTTGCCCTTCTGCAGGGACCATCCTAACTACTCCTCAATGTTCCTAGTCCCAACTCTAGCATCTGGGGATAGTCAAAACTCCTCTGTATACACCATATCCCCGTGGTTGTGCTACATGCTAAGAGGTTCCACAGTGAATTTTTTGATGGGCATCTCCAGCAGTTTCAGTAGGCAGCACAAAGTGGACTAAGCAGATCAGAGAATTCAGATCCAGTCACCCAACTAAGTCACCTTTGTTCTTTCCATCACCAGCTCCAAGCACAAAACACCAGTTGGACTCAGCTGCTGGTTTTAATTTAAAACACATACAGATTTTGCTGAATATTATCAAGTGGAGCTTTGAAAAGGGAGATGAAAAAACACCTTCTATTAGTCACATGTTAAAAGTTTTGGGGTTTTTTTTTCTCTTAGAATAGGTCTGAAATACTGTCAGCTCCAGCACCTAATCTACTCTGTTGGGCTAGGGGAGGTTATCAGACAGGCCTCAAGAAAGCACAGTAATTCCTGGAGTTACAGAGGCCCTCTAACATTGTGTGCAACTAAATATAATTTATCACTACAGACAGTATACCACAATGCACGAGGTAGCTTAGCAGATGCAATCCAACAGTGCTTTTAGCATAAAGAAATTTTTTAAAATATGCCTAAAGGTCTCAAGACAACCTAAAACACTCTGTCAGTCTAACTGAACTGGAGATTTGTGTTTCCTTTGGCATGGAATAGCCAAAGATGCTCTGATCTGTGCCCTAGTAAAGACAAGGCAGCTGTGGTTCTGCTGGGCAGTGATGCCAGGTCACTGCCTCCCTGACCTTGGGAGGAGGAGCTCATGGTGGCTCCGAGCCAGCTTTGTGCCCCACGAGGACTCCCCTGAAAATGAGGCACACTGCTGCAGTCTTTAACCCCAACAGCCTAAAGTTTGAGCAAGGGGGGCTTGGCTGGGGCTGGAAGGCAGAAGGACATGATCATCTCAGTTAGGAAAATCCAACATACCCGGCGAGAAAGAATAACGCTGCAGTGCAGCCTTCAAGACAGATTTTTCAAGGGAGGAGAAGGAAAACAGCCATGAATCAGTAGGAGAAATATGACTTTAAAGCCCTAACAAAGGGGAACAGATGGGAGCATAGCAAAGTGCTCACAAACTTGAACTGGAATAGCTGTCTCTTAATAAAACCTCTCCAAATATGAAAGCTCCTCAGACATCTGCAATTAAATCCCCTATTAATCCCGACTGTATTTTAAAGGCAGTTGAACCAGGCTACTAACAGTGCTATCGACAGGCTGGAAACTATACCAGGAGGACAGAGATGGTGAAACAGAAATGAGAAGAGCCAAAATACAAACTTAAACCCCAGGATGACGGGGCTGGTTTTTCCACCTCTGTCTCCACATAATTAAGAACCTCCTGTAGGTTTTATCTCTAAGTGCTGGAGGGGGTTAGGACTTCAGTATTTCTGACTCACCCTGATTTCTTACATGCTCACAGGAATGAAGATAGGGAAAGTATCACCACTTCTGTATTATGGAAACCTTGCAATTAATAATTGAGAATCTTTTTATCTCTCTCTCCCTTTTTCTTTCAGAACTAGAGTGCTCTCTTCAGCTTGTTAAGCTTAGTTCACTCCCACTGATAATTCACTAGAGATCATAATTTATGGACAATTGAAGCTGCAGAAACATCTCTTAGAAGGAATAGAGCAGATCCATAGCAACAATTCTTCAGGGGAATATTAATCCCCAGCTTTATGTAGTGCTAAGTGTACAATAGTAATCAGAACTTGAGTAGAAGCTGCTAATCATTGAGGGAAAAGGCTGTATAAAGAATTCATAATGGAATTAGCCTGCGGCAAACAAAGAAAGACAAAATTAAATCAGCCATCAAATTGCACCAAGGAATTTTAATTTACAGGTTAATGTAGGATTATGTAACTAATCACAGCTAACATTTTCAATGAACAACCAATAAAATTCTGCTCTTTTTTTATTCCTGCTAATGGTATTCCAATAACACACTTTTATCACCATATAATGTGTTAAGAATGATTTTCAAAAATTCTAAAAATCTTCCAAAAAGCATTATGACTGAGCAATCAATGCAAAATGCTGGCTTTAAGTTAATTAGCATAAATATACCTCTAGATGATCTACTGTTTGTTTCAATCCAATACAATAAAGTTCCTTGGAGTCTGCATGGGACAGATTTACATAACCAAATGTGCATAACTGTAGCCTTAAAATATATGCATGGCTTCCAAAGAGGGAGATACAGCAATACAGAAAGCCTCCAAATTAAATAAGTCAAACAACTTCTGAGTACTAAAGTGCACCAGCTAATTCTAAATAAAACCCTTATTACAGTTTTTTCTATCAATACAGCATATATATCCTATGACATACGCACAAAGGATTGCTCTAACAGAGTTTGTGCTGTTTATAATATGAACATCATAAAAAAGAATAAGGTTTCTGAGATAAAAAGTTGATTTGCTTCCCCTAGAGAAAAAAAAAGAAAGACCTTGTATTTGACCCAGTTATATTTTGATATTGGCCAATGCAAGCAGATTTTAAAAAAGACAGAAAGAAAGGAAAACCTCTCTGTTCAAAAACATATATTAAAAACCCACTAGTTACTGTATGCTAATACACAGAAAATACTCACATAACTCTTTGCACGTTTTTAAAGGGAAACACCAAAATTATACCGTATGCTTCAAAACACATCAGCTTAATCAAAAAGATCTTTTTTGCAACATATGGCAGCATGAAAATTTTTATAAATGGAGTAAAAAGCACTTTCATAAGCTTTACTTCACTTAAGAGGAATGCTGGGAAGAAAGGCAACAGCATTCTTCCTGCATATGTTTTTCTTGTTCTGAACAATGTGGGAAAACCTCATTTTACTTTAATCTAACAGTTCATTTTATGGAAGCAGCAACATTCTGCCCATTTATTAGCACAGAGGGTTTGGGGTTGTAGGTTGGTTTTTTTTCCCCCTTCCTTTTATAAAGTCTAATTTTAAGATGCACACTTCCAAAAAACATTATGGTGTCAATTGCACTACCCTTCAGCAATCCTGTAATAACTTTATTCAACCATTTCTAATTATAATTATATTTTCAATTCCTTTTAGCTATAGAAACTCTTTATCAATCAGAGCACAAGACAGAAAATTACTTTATTACAGCTACAGCTCGTTAGTCTGAGTGCTCTTAATGAAGCAGCCTCATAATCAGATGAAAATCATGCTGAAGAAAACTTGCATCATTAGTCTGGGCCTTAATTACCAAGAAATATAGTCACTAACAATGATACTCCATTTCATGATACGGTGCATGCACCTTCTACAGTACTTGCAATTAATAATTCCGCAGACTGCTACAGAATCTTTCTATTTATTCATAACAATGGAGGGGAAAAAATTCTAAATTTAATTGAGCGGCTCCAAATGCACTCTCTCACTCTCTCCTGCTCAGATTAAAATGTCAAAAGGCTAATATTCTATCTTACAATAATTCATCATTTTAATTACATATTTTATGTGTGTGGAATGTCCTTTTTATTTTTTCTCCTCTTGATCATTTAGGGCGACATTTTGGGGGTACATGTGTCTCGAAAAAATCTCTCCTTGGATGTTGGTGGACCACGCCACACAGAGTTGCAATAAAGAGACAAAAAAAACCATTTCTTTTCCTTGCCAGTGAACGAGGATAAGCTTCAGACATAAGCACAAGACATTCATTTAAATTAATGATGTCCTTCATCCAGTACACTTATCAGTGAGGATGGAAAGATTCTTGAGCGAGGAATATGTTGATCCCTAAAATCCTTTATGAATAAGATTCATCGCAGTGTTAGTAACTTTTATACACAAACCTCTTCTAATCCACTGCATTTTCTGTATTCTTTCACACTGAATGCTGGTCTGAAGTCTCCAGTAAGCTCCCAGCACACGACAGCATCAGGAAAAGCCGTAAGAGTCCCCTTCATGCAGCTAATGAACCCGCTAAAAGATCAGATCACAATCCTCGACACCGAACACCTGGAGGATATTTCACTCTAATTTGCAGCATGGAAAATGATTCCACAGACATCAGCGGGAACGTTCACACCTCAGAGTAGTGTCCCTGAGATTTGTGCCTGCTCCAGCTCTCTCCCTGCTGTGCCTCGTCACCGCTGAAGCCCGGCAGGCTCCCAAGGGTGACAAGGAACACCATTCTCCAGCGCTTTAACTGAGGTGGGGAGCAAATCCTGCTGCTCCGCTGGCTCAAAGCTGCACTTCCCAAACTGGGGATTCCACTCCACATCAAAAATATCTGACATTATGATTTTTGCAAAGTGCCCAGCCCTTGGCTGCTCAGCTGCTATCTGAGTAAGTCACATTAGAGCAGGAGAGATTGCTCTGGAGTTAAGTTACCGAGCCTGTGATTAATCTCAAGGGCATAAGCCAAATAACTCCCTTGTACCATTGAATTTTCTAGCACTCACACGGTGCTGTGCTTTCATGCAAGCACTTCAAACAACAACTAGCCATTAGACAGGCTAGATGAACTTGCTGTAAATATATTCAGCATATCCTGCTTCCCGGCACCGTGCTGCACAAGGCATCCTCGCTGTCGCCTCTGCTAAATGATTTGCTGCATCTTCCGATGGTCTTTGACAAATCATTGGCATCTTTTGAAGCCTTTTACATCCCCTCCCAACAGAGAAACTGAGCTCCCTTCTCCTGAAACAGAAAGTAAGATGCTCCCTGCTCTGTTTTTGCTACCTCTCATATGTGGCACAGTTGAGGGCTAGTAAGGAAAAGAAGGAAAAATGAAAATCAGCTTCAAGTCCTGTAAAACAAATCTGTAAGTAGATGGAATGAATAAATAAAATAAATAAAAAGGCTCTCTGCCCAGTCTCTCCTGCAACTTTTATTTTCCTACCCTCCTGCCATACCTCAGTATTTTTTTATTTTAGGAGAACTTCTTTTACGTAGTTCCTTCAAGAATTTGCATCTGGCACCAGCAGTCGACAGAGACAGGAGACTGACAAGATGGACTGTTGTGGCAATTCCTATGTTCCTACTACATTCCTAAGCTGTGCTTTTTGGCATTGAATATAGCAAATATAAAAGACAGCATATTTAGAAACGTGACAACTGGAAAAAAATATTCTTAAACCTTACAGTGCCTTCTAAAATGGCAGAATAAAATTAATTTATAGTATGACTATAGCTGGCCAAGAACCAGGGGCTCACAGTAAACCAAATGGGGTAAAAAACTGGCTCTGAAAGCAGTTCTGAGGTTTTGGCTCTGTCCAACAACTACACTTAAAAACTTATTGTATAACTTACTGGCAAGAGAGGAGCATCAGACTGACCTCCACTTGCATCACAGAAACTACACATTCATTGTCTTTGAGGCAAAAATGTTCCTATGGTACCATATTAATATCCTTTGTGGGTTGGGTCGTGAATCAGCATTGGCAGCCACCTCCGAAGCCGTCTGCCTGCCAGCCTTCCCAGCTGGAAAACTGGTAAGGCAGGAGAGATGTATACATAAGGGAAGTGATGGTTTCCCAATTCCGAATTGATTTGTACATGAATCCGCTCAAGTTTAAAGTGCCCAGCGTGCCAAAAACCCGGTCCAACGAATATACGATACGGGATGGGGAGCGCTCCCTGCGCGGGCTCGCAGCGAGCGGCAACGAGGATGGCTCTGAGCACCCGCAGGCAGCCCCGCAGCCCCACGGCGTCCTGCTGGAGCACTCCCGCTCCGCTCCTCGCCGGGGGCGACCCTTCCACCGGGGAAGAAGTTTGGTCTGGCTAAAACTGGGAATTTTTTTCTTTTTTCTAGATTTTTTTAAGCTTTATTTTATTCTCCGCACACCACCCCTCCCCTCCCTTTTTCTGCGCCGTGCCCGTGCGGAGGGGGCGCATGGAGAGAAGGAGGCGGTGTCCCGGGAATGGGGCGCAGGGAGAGCAGGAGGCGGTGTCCGGGGCTCCCCGGCCGCGGGGCAGCCCCGCTGCGCTCCCCCCGTGCCTGGGGGCCCGGCGCCCTCTGCCGGCCACCCGCCGCAGCGGCCCGCTCCGGGGGACGCGGGTTCGAGCCCCGGCTCCGCCAGGCTCGCCGTCACGCAGCCGGAGCTGCGGTGGGGCTGAGGGGGCAAGCCTGACCAGCGCTTCCCGAATAATTAAC
The DNA here is from genome assembly GCF_014805655.1 of Passer montanus. NCBI lineage: Eukaryota > Metazoa > Chordata > Aves > Passeriformes > Passeridae > Passer > Passer montanus. Next base: position 2,214,568 of record NW_024368819.1, on the reverse strand, counting down.
AACGACCACTAATAAACCACCGCGCCGTCACTCAGCGTACAGCTCTCAACCCCCACCTAAAAGCATCAAGCAATTGGGATGAGAGATAATTTATATCTGCCCGTACCAATTGTTAAACACTAAGAAATCACTTTGGTACGTGCAGGCCACCGACTGTCCCTATCCCACCTTCCCTGGCAGGAGGAGCATCACAACTGGCAGGACTGGACCCTGAAAACCCTCCCAGACCATCAGAGGCTTGGAGCAGTGGTGCCACAGCTGTCGAGCGCTATTGTAGCCTCAAGATGCCGACTGTCAGACCTTCAGGCCTTACACCAGGAGGAGGACATGCACTGACCAGCACAGAGAGGAACTATTGTATTTTACCTGTCCAAGGTTTTCTGTAGTCCAAGCCTCAGCTTCGTAGCTCACACCCCTGAACTACAGTTTGGCGATTAGATCAGTCTAAGTCAGCATTTCTTCACATTTCATCCTCTTAATTCTTGTTCCAAATGACAGTTGTGTTTGCTTCCTCCTCTTCTTCCCCCAGAAAGATTTATCCCAGTCTTAGGAACTAATCCTTCAAGGAGAAAACAGGATTAGACTGGCAATGCCATGGTTTTGGTAGTAGAATAGCTGTGTTTTCCCAAATGCTCATAAATCCAACCTGCAGGTACAAGCCATAGGTGCAAGCTGCCGCCCAGCTGCTCCAAATGAGCACCATGCTGCCCAGGTTCCTTAGCCATGCACCTTCTTCAGCTGCACTCCCTGAAAGCAGCCAGGGGAGAAGCTCCAGCAAACAGAAGGAAGCTCCAGACATGGAGCCAGACTGCTGCAGCAGTAGGAAAGACAATTTTTCCTCAAGTAAAGACATGCCAAGTCTCTTGGTTCTTGTGCCTCTCACTGGAGTTGCCTGCTATAAAATCCAGGTGGAATGTAAAATGCAGTTTAAAAAAAACAAAAACTAAACCAAGACAAACAGGATTTCCTGACTTTTCCTTGAGAAAGTAGGTTAGGCTACACACAGGGTCCTTTTCTAGGCAGAGATTACAGATGAAGGGCATGGTCCACCTGGATGGAGAGCAACAGGCAGCTAAGAGAACAAGCAGCAGTGACAGTTTGATTGGAAAAGAGACCAAACATGAGACATCTTGAGGAAATTAGAGTACAGCTATACTGTGTGACAGTCTTCAGTCACTGTATAGATACACAATCTACTTGAACACAACCCATTGCACCTTTAATGAAAGTACAGCAGTAGAGCAGTGTGAGATGCCTGCATTTCCCACAGGAAGACCATTCTTATCCCTGTCCTGGTTTTGCACTTAACCTCAAGACACCCCTGCCTGCTCTAAGACTGCAAGACCTCACAGAGACCAGGGCAGAGGAAGAACAGGTCTGGAGGGGTCCCTAGGTCTGCCCAGCTCTGAACAAACTCCCTGCCTTCTCAGGGCAGAGGCCACGGCCGCTCTCCCCTGCCTCTTCCCAGCTGGTGGCCACAGTCACCCAGGCCATGAGCACAAGAGGGAAAAGCAAAATCCAATTCACCTACGCTGATCCCCACCTCAGCAAGGCACCCAAACCTCTCCCTCTCTCCAGCCTGCAAGAAACATTGCATAGAGGTGTTCCAACTGGCTACAAAGACCTGTCAACCACCACTGACGTACACAATGTCTTCTCCTCCTACACCACCATTCCCCCACCTCCTCTCTTCCTGCGTTCAGGCAAGACTCACTGTTTATTTTCCCCACATGCTCTGGGAGAAGGGAACCATTGTGGGATTTTTTTGGTGGTGGTGGTGAGGCATTATTTTGTTTGTATGTTTTCCAGAGCCAGTGGGCACAGGGTGAGGCAAGCCCGTGCAAGTGTGCAGCAGCACTGCTGTGAGCTCCCATCAGCCCAAGTGGCACATTGCCTGGGGACACTGACGAAATACTTGGGCTTCTGCTTGATTGCACAAAATGCCCCTGAAATTGCCAGGTCAGGAGGAAAGGTGCAGTGCAGGAGGTGAAAAACAGATAGCAAACCCTAAAAGACCAGCCAAAATCCCTGACCCTTCTCTACCTATACCGGTGCCCATGACCCAGGAAACCCAACCCACACCCTTCAACAACCAGAGATGGAGTGCACAGACACTGAAGGTTTACCAGCTCTTCCTTCACAAGCATCGACAGAATCACCCCCAATCTGTGTCTTCCAAGGACTTTTAAGACCCTTGCCATATGAAAACATTTGGTTGGTTTTTGCTGCTATTGAATGATTGTCTTTTTTTCCCTTCTTATACGATGACGTGGTTTATCTTATTTGCTCAATGGGATCACTGCCTTTCCACTGAAGAGCCTATTTTAAATATCAACACAGGTTGGTATTTTAAGAGTTATTTAAAATGTCACCAGTCACAGAATGTTTAATTATTGCAAACATCTTTCAAAAAATTCCACCGTGGATTTCTTGCGCCAAGTGATTTATTTCGGATATAATTTCTGTTTAATTAATAGGGGATTTAGCTCTGACCTGGAGGGTGTGAGAACCCGCAGAGGAGCTGGAGTTGAGTCGAGTTAACATTAAACCTGCTTGTGCCTGTTGGAGGCTGAGAAGGAAAAAAAAACAACAAATCAGGCTGGCACTTATTCAGGTGCTGCTGCTACCCGGCAATATTCTCATGTTGATTGCAATGGAAAAATTGTAAAGGCAAACAGAACTTGGGGGGAAAAGAATTAATCACCAGAATATGAACACTGTGCTTTGTTATTTATTTTAACTATGTATATAATTTGCTATAGAGTATAATTACCCCTAATTTCAGCTGAGATAATATCTGGGGCACTCTTTGTTATTCATATAAGCTCAGAGAGCAATTTCTCAATCAGTCTGGCCTGAATTTCCTTACACCTTGAGAACAATTGGAATCAAGGACTAAAAGGCTATTTTGGGAGGGGCAAAAAAAAAAATAAAATAAAATAAAAGCACCTACTTACTTTTAAAAAATTACAAAATTGGAAAATGTCTAATCTATGCTGCTCAAAACACCAGGTTACATCAGAACCAACTTTAATATCCTGTAAAAATCTCTTAGTATGACGCACATACAGCTGTCTAATATTGCTGCTTAAAATGCCTTCGTGTTAAATAAGATTCTATGCTGTAAAATTTTGCAAGGTGATAAAACAAAAAAATGATATAATAAATATAAACCATCTGCATTTTTTAACAAGCCATTTGGAAATGGATTTAATTTATATTTAGAATTGTTTTGAAGTGTTCTCTTTTTTGAAAATGTCCCAGCTACAGTATATTAGGTTTTCAGTAGAAAGATTAAAAGAGCTGACGCACAAATAAACATGCATGCACACCCAGAGCAATTTCCAGAGCTATGAGAGCATTTGATTCTTCAAGGATACTACAGCTGGCTTTTAGTCACATAAAAAGGGTTAGTGTGTGCAATCGGCAGCTCTGGAAAATGGATTCATGAACACAAAAATGCATTAAAACAACATTAAGATTTTGGCAACAACCAACATAAGGCAGGAAACCGAGCTTCAGGCTGAACTCGCATCCTTAACTCCTTCCACAGTGCTTGCTGAAAGGGTCAGTCATATTCTGCAGGAGGCGAAAGCCCATCCTGGGGCTGCTAAACATCACAGCAGAGACACCGAGGGGAGCCAGGACTCAACGTGGTCAGGGCAAAAAGAGAGAATGATGCTTTACAGTATGACCCAGCTCCCGTGGCATTATATCCTCTAACAGACTCACATCTTGAGTCACAGCTCCGTTCAGCCCGGCATCTCCACTGAAAAGCTTTCCACTTAACTCCTTCCTATTACTTCTGCTGCCTTGCACTCCCACCTCCACTGCACAGGACGCTCCCCAGTGCTTCCTGAGCATTTGTTTCCAGCAAAGCTCCAATGCCAGCACAGCAAGGATGAGCCAGCACTGTTCCAGGATCTCAGCATTGCAAAGAGCTGTGCATGCCCTCACACCACTGCCCGGCATCCTAGGCCCCCTCCCCTCTCAGCTTGCCATCAGCTGCACATTAACCCCCCAAAGCTTAACTCAGCCCGTGGGAGACTGGTATTTGCCTTTTTGAACTCACTTCAGTTCTGCAATCCCCAAAACCACAGATTTGTTTTTATTCTGAGGAATCCCACTCCTAGAAGAACTGATTGTTTTGCCTCCTATTAGTTTCCTCTCTACAAATCCCTTCTTAATATCAAAAATCAGGGGTTTCTCCCCCAATACATGGATGGTGTATAGTTAAAGAGAAAGTTAAAGTGATAAAAGTCTGAGAGGAATGTAAGAACTGCTCTGGGGGTGACTGTTTTCCCCTCTGGGTTTCCCACTTCTTCCTAAGAAGGACTGGAGAAGCGAGAAACTCCTATACTAGGAAACTATTTTGTCCCTTTTTTTCAGGTCTTCAGATGCATGCAGAAAGCATGTTCCAAATAACAAACAAAATCACAGATCTTTAAAAAAAAATCTACAACCACCACCATCAGGGCATGAAGCAGGTTTGGAGGTGTGTAACACCAGTGGAAATCACTGAACAGGACAAGTTAAATCTCCTCTGAGTAATGGACCAAGATAAGGCACAATGCCGTTTTCAAAGCAGGAATTTTTCCTTTGTCATTAAAAAAATAACCAAAAAATCCCAACAAAGTATCAGTTACAGGATTTGACCTCTGAGTCCAGCACAGAACCATTCAGCACAAGATAGCAACCCTCAGTGCAGAACAACAAAACCCCAAGTAATTCTCATGTTGCCTGATGTTTCTCCAACGCCCCAGATCTCCTCTCCCAAGAGCACACATACACACACAAGCATGCTCACACTCTCACCACCCCACCAATAATCCCTACCCTAAGGATGCTTCAGGCACCACCCTGGCAGCCTTGAAAACTGCAAGATGAAAATATAAGTTTATAGTTGGATTTTAAAAATTTCCTTCTGAGTCCTGACATTCCTGAAGCTGCATGAGCAGTGAAGGGTTTCTGGGAAGGAAAGAAAAAACCAGAGTGAGTAAGAAACTCAAATACTTGAGCAGACAGTGAGCTGTGATGATGCTAACAGAGAAGCTGTGAATGTGGGCTAAGCAAAGATCTGGGTCTCCTTCAAAGACCCTGGAGGGACTCCAGCTGGGCTTGCTTCAGGGGGCACATCAGCAAATCCACATTGCCCATCAGAGAAATGTTGTTCAGGGGAGCACATGTGACTGATTTGCTCACACAGGTTGGAGTGTTTGCATGCAGGTGTTTTATATTGTGACACAGGAAAAATCCTATGCCTGCATGCATCAGTAGCAATACCTCAACAATAAGGAAACTGATGCTTTTCCCTTGCTGTCTAAAAATCTCAAACCTAGAACACACACTGTGTGCCAGTTAAGCTCAGGCAAGACTGAAGTGCAGCCTTTTGTGGCCCAGCTCTAGCTCAGTACTAATTCAGTGGGGCTGCTGATATTCCACTGGACATTCACCTGAAACTAGGACAGTCATTCAAATTCTCGCAGTCAGGCTCTGCTCAGGGACAAGTGGAGCAACTGCAGTCCACTGCAAAAACCAAAATGGGGAAAGAGTGGCTTATTACTTGCCTCTACATTCTTAATTTACAGGGCATTGCATTGTGGAACACCCTGAAGTCCATTGATGGACTGTTGCACAGGCCAGAGGAAAAAAATAAGGCATTTCAAGGCTTCCTCCTTTCTTGGCCAGGACCAGCACACAAAAGAAGGATGCTCCTTCACCTGGGCTCAGCTCCAATAATGTATTATTCCTCTTCTTACACCCCTTTCTCCTCCTCTACATCTTCTATTGGCGTTTTTCTCCTTCATGCTGCAGTAGAAGCAGTGTTGTGGTGATAGTTGAGGCAATTCTAGCAAAGCAGCTTTTCAGATAATTTCTCATGACCTTGATATTCAAACTGTTCCTTTTAACACAGAATACAGATCTACTTGCCCATATATCAACATCTAGTAGTCACTGGAAGTCACTGTAGCATTTGGTAGTCACTGGAAAAGTCTGAGAGGTAGGAATATTTGACAGGAGCCCTGATTTCACTCTCTCTCACCCCTTCTCTCAAGAAAAGTTACTTGCAATCATTATCTTTGCTCTAAGAGTGCACATGTCTTATGGGCAGCCAAGACTGCAGCAGAAAAACAAAAGGTAAATTTCAGTAAAAGCATTATTACAAAATCTAGTCAAGCATTGTAAATAGAACTGCCATATTATTATTGAGAAAAGGTGTAGTGCCCATGCAAACTACATATTTGATTAGGATCTGAACTCTTTGCTGAACCATGAATCTGAAATAATTTAGGTGATACATATAAATTTAATTTCTTTGTTCAACATTCCACATCTGAAACGATGCACTGCAAATGTGCAGCTCTCACTGAAGTCTGCAAAATGAGTCTTCTTATAACTCGCCTATACTGTGTGGAAATAATCTGAAATAATCTTAAAGGAAAAGGAATAAACCTATTTTAAAAACAGCTGAGTCCTTTAGATTGTATACCATAACCAATTTATGGAGATAAATGGAATTCAATATTAAAGAAATACTGGGTTTTTCCCCTCCTGTGGAAAATTTAAATGCAGAAACAAGGTGGGAAAAAAAAGAGAAAGAAAAAGAAAAAGAAGGAAAGAAAGAAGTGGTAAGACACAAGTAACACTTGGCTATTGTTTCTATATCAGTGCTGCTAGAGGCACTGTACCTTGTTTTTCCTGGCCCAAGCTAAAGGCAAGCTGACTGTGGAAATGACTCATTCCATCTCTATAATGGAGATACACCAGCTATTGGACATCTTTATTTCTCATTCATTAAATGAATCCAGTGTCTACTGCTGTGATAGCCATCAACAGACACAGACGAGGAAATAAAAAAAAAGGGGGGAAAGAGCAAGAGGGAGAATACAAATGAATATTATAGACTACTGTATGGGCCCTATTACTAAAAATGAATACAAAATACTCTAAAAAAATACATTAAGCCGGTATTGGCTTACAATGAGGTCAATATTGTGATTCATTTAACTCAGGGGACAATAAATCTTGATATTGACTGAAAACATAAGTCAATATGCGTACTGTTGTGTGCATTCCATTATAAAAATGAGGGGGGTAAGTGTAATGGAGAACACTTTCAGAAGAAAATTAGTTTTGCCAAAAGATTTTGTCTGGTTTTTAAATTCACTGCTGCAGACCACCACAGCCCAATCCTTGGCCCTCACCAGTGAGGCTGTAGGTTGGGCTGGAGACCATCTCATTCCAGATGCCCTGGAAAGTTCCAGCACAAATGGGAGCCTGAGAGGCCCAGAAAAGCTGCCAAGCTGTAGAAGACAGTGACCTTTATATGGATGATCTGGTAACATTTAAGGCTATTTGTGCTATCTCCAGGGATAACTTCAATGAGAAGTCAAATACAGCCAAACCTTTCATACTAATATAGAAGAAGTCAGAGGATCTGTCTAGATTCCTTCAGTTTTAAGTTGTGTTGAGCTGTAAGATTCTCCTTCTCTAATGATTTAAAAAAAAGAATTATTTAGAAATGAAACAAACCCTCCCCTCCCCCAAAAAAGCAAAGAAACCCACATATACATGCAAAAAGAAAACCCTCACATTTTTAAAAACATCAGTTAAAAAAAGAGGCTGTAGGCCTAATATCCAAGCTCCCAGGCCAGCTCAGCTCCCACTCTGAACTCTATCAATGCAGCCTGGCACTAATACAAGATCAGGCAAGAAGAAAAACCAAGAAGGCCTCACAGCTCATAGCTCTGGAAGATTGTAATAAAAAAGCCCCATTTTTGCAGAAACATTTTGATGTCAGCAGACTGTCTGGCCCAATGCATTGTTCTGTTGGAAAACTCCCACGTACACCTAAACTGTAGACACTGGGCTTACCTGCCTGTGCTGTCTAAGCACAGTTATCATTCTCCCTTGCTGCAAGGTCTCCAAAACACCTCTTAAAGACCAGCTGGGCCAAGTGACACAGGGACTCGCATGCATCTCCAGCTGATTCCATTAGCACCTGACCTCCTGCATCCATGTACATGCCAACCTACTCTACAAACACTGAGCCTGCACAGTGGGCACTTCCTAAAAGTCAAAGAAAAAGCACTACATTGCTTTTAAAAGCCCTGCTCTTGTAAAGGTATCCTGTTTGACTGAAAAAAGTTGTGCTACTATCAGTGAAATGCTTCAACAGTAAAATTAAGTTTTCCACAAGCTACAGGAACAGCATGTAACATTCCAGGCAATCGTCTGGCCCCAAGTTACTGACCTCTGAAGTCAGCCAAGGTGAAGAGCAAAACTTACTGGCACAGCATGTGACCAGCTTCAGAAAGTCAGCAACTGAGGAGGATTCCCTTTCTGATCTTATATCCAAAGATGTGGAACCCCCACCATCACTGCCCAGTTCCCCAGGAAAAGGGATGGGCAGCATATGCAGATAAGAGGAGATAAAGATCCCACCCACCAGTAATATTGCAAAAGGAAAACCACAGGACCAGCACAGAAGCATGCGGGAATCCAGCTATGTACCCTATATGGGTACATGCACACATTTCTGTGACAGTACTTCAGCACACAGCCACTCACAGGGAGAAGGGAATGTGACTAGGGGTACCTGTAGTCAGCGTTTCCTGCATAAAACTAGCACAGCAACATGCTACAAAATAATGTAAAAGAGCAGAAGACCACTTCTTACAGGACAAGCTGGATGTCACAGAAACAGAATGTCACCCACACTGGTTCACAAGCCAGCACTGCCCTCTTCAACCTGCTTTCATCCACGCTGGCTCCGGGACAGGCGGCAGTGATCAATACCCACATGCTGAGCTGTAACGACTGAGAGCACTCCTGGGTTAATGCATCTTGGAGAGAAGCCAGGAAGCTCCACGCCATTGGCATGCACAAAATTCAGAGGTTACAGAAACAGGGACCCTGCACAACTAAGTGAAAAATGCCTGCAGTTGTTTAGGAAAGCATATATCCCAACAGAGCACTGAGGCTGGGTACCACAAACCATGTAACGTCATCATCTCACTTAAATGTCTAAGAATGGCAGACAATAAAATTACTGCTCGTTACTCCCACCACTCCTATCTGGGTATGGGTTAGTTATGGGAACACCTGCCTCTCTCCTAGTCCAACATATTGTCCTGTTCCAGCCAGGACAGGGTTAATTTTTGCAGTAACCTGGAGAGGGTAGGGCAGGTATGGCCAGGACCCAGAGGTTATTCTATACCACCTCATGTCACTGCCAGGGCTGGGGGAAAGGGAGTCTCTTCCACGAAGAAGGGGTCTCTTCCAGTTGGCATAGCATGGAGAGGGAGCAGTTGGGTGTTGTCTGTTGTCAGAGGGCTTCCTTGGGAATTGTTCACCTCTTTCTTGTACCCTCTGTCACAATTATTATTGTTGCTATAGTCATGTTTATTTTCTTATCTCATTGCTGTTTCCAATAAATTGTTCTTATCTCAATATGTGAGCTTTACCTTTTGTGCCTCCAATTCTCCTTTCCATCCCACTGTAGAGGGAAGTTAAGTAGCAGGGAGCAAGAGGCTCATGATTTGGAGATTCTCAGCTGGAGCACTAAACTGGGGAGTACCATTCCTAGACCACGACCTGTATGCTTAAAGAAAAGCAAAGGAGTGCATAGACAATAACCTCATAAGATTTCTTGCTTTATGTGACATCCTTCTTAATATGCAGCACTGATTTGCCTATCCCTATGGTGCTTCTGACAAAGACAGCTCACAAGGATCAGACCAGCAGCAGAGGGAAGGACATCTCACTAATTTTAATGGACATGTCAGCACTCTGTTGTCCTGCCAGCCTTGTTGAATAAGCTTTCTCTCAGCAGAGAGCACATCCTTGCTGGGAAGGACTAGTCAGAGCCTTGACCAAGGTCCATTTCAAACCTCAAGTCTGGCTACAAGCACTGTTGGACTCCAACAAGCCTAGATGCAGGTCTTGGTTACGTTACTGCATGTCAGCAGTTTACAGACATGCTGCTGCAACCAAAGCTTTGCCTGCAACCCCCGCAAGAAGAAAATCAGCACATGCCTGTGTTTGTCTCTGTACAGACATTACCTGACTTGGCTGCTTGCAAACAGAGTCTGTTCCCTTTCATATTGAGAGTCAAGAGCCTGGTGGCTGGCATGGAAAGTAACTTCCAGCTGAGAAGAGCTCCAGCTCCCCTGGGCAGCAGCCAGGTGCCTCTGGCAGTGGGGCACTGGACCAGGTGGAGCTGGGATGCAGCTCCATTGCGACAGCGTGCCCACACATCCAGATAAAGGCAGGAGCTCTCCTCGTTGCATATGGACCTGCATATGGACAGCACCTGCTGAGAACTGGGAAGGAGGCTGGGATCCTGGCTCAGCTACAGCCCAGCCAAAGGACAGCAGTGGGATAGGGAGGATGAAGATAGCCACTTCCAGCTAAAAAGAGACGCTTCGCAAACTTTGTGCAAAGTTGGCTGGTTTGAGCTGGCAGAAGGTCAGAGAAAGCTGGCCACTCCCCTTCACCTAATAAAAACAACAAACAAAAAAAACAACGCCAAAAATGCTTAAAACTGAACAAAGGCATAACATGCTACTGCTTTACAAATTAAAAATACTAGAATTTGTTCCCATGGAAATCTTTATTCTTTTCCTGAGTAAGAAGAAATCTGTTTTCTATTTTTAAAAGACACTAATTCTTTTGGACCTAAAGCCACAGGGAGACTCTGCTCAGTGTGTTCAGACTTTCTCTCCCCCAGCCCAGTCTGCCCCCACAGTGAGTGCTGAGGCAGAGCCCCAGTCCCTGCAGCCAGGCTCAGCTGGCTTGGAAGTCACTCCCAAATGGTGCTGAGGCAGGTTAGTTATGGCAACACTCTTCCTGCTGCCCAGGTGTAAATCCACTTCTGCACCCAACTGCTTCCATGCAGCAGGGGGATACAGCAAGCCCAGACAACACTGGGAAGCCAAAGGTGAGCGCAGAGCTAGCAGGCAGAGCTCCAGCCATTAATAGGTTGTTGTGGGGACACACACACACCTTCCTTTGCACCCATGTCCTGGCTGGGACTTTAATTCCTCTCCTGGGTTTGACCTCCCTGCTCATACTTCCATCTCACACCACACTGCCCCCATAAGAACCAGGCACCCTGGCAAAAAGCAGAGTGTTCACCCCGCAGACTGTGGGAGGTTTGGGACTGTTACATGTGCTTCACAGCTCAGACCCAGCTCAGCATAAAATATTCTGTTATTCTCTCTCTCTTTTTTCCTTTTCCCTTTTCTGAAAGATTCCTCCAGAGATGGACAAGGAGGAAGCATTTTTGCCTCCAAGAAAGAATGAAAATTACAACCCTATCTACATAGCAAAGGATACTTTACCCCTGGGTGCAGAACAAGAAGGCTGAAAGAAATGTAAGCTAACACAAAAATTATGAGCAACTTTGGATGTGGGTAGGTCTCTGGTGTGAGACCGGCATGCAATCCTTTCTTATTTCTTCCTCTTTTCCTGTTTCTAAGATACAGATAGATATTCAGATCATATAGTGGGCAAGACAGATAAATAAATAAAGTTTTCAAGATTGCAGAATACATACAGCTCTGTGGTTGGGACTCTAATCACACAGGCAAGGATGAAGAATAAGTCCTGAAGAACTAGTAAGAACAGGAAGATGAAATACATTCAGTGCTGTGATAATTAATTAAACTACTTCAGTTAGGGACACAGGTTGGTGCCTTTCTTGTGCAATGTATTTATAGTCATATCAGTCCAACAATGATGGAGAGTGAGACCTTGTCTGAAATACTGCTCTTCAACAGCCGGATAAGCACACTAGAACAGCTCTCAAACATGTAAGCCAGCTCTTTTCCAGCCCTAGTTATTCTCTGCCAGCTGTTTAGTCTTCCATAAAGAATACCTACATTTTTCCTGCATTCAAACATTTTATCAAACTGCCATATAAAAGTCAATGGATATTAAAGCACAGTAGTACTGTATATTCTTGCTACAGCCCCGAATTCAATTATAATCCTTCAAGACCCCAGGGAAAAGTTACAAGTGGAAACACTGTGTGCTAAAAAAAAATGAGAAACTATGGCATTCAGCATTTGTAAGTTTATTTCTACTGCCTTTCCTCAGGAAAGCAGGTACAAATAATTTGCAGTCATGATATTGCTTTTGTTTGGAATCCCTCCTTTGCTTTGCTGTTATCTGCAGGTAATCTTTAGTTTAAGTTGTCCTGCTTATGAGGATACCAAAAGATTCCCCTCCCTACCCAGATGCTTCCAAAGCATTAGGCTTATGACTAAACAACGGAGTCGATTCAAAACCCATAATGTTTGCTCCCCACACCAGTCACCAGCAACTGCATCAGAAAAACAAATAAACAACAAAAAAGGCTTTTCTTACTTCCCCACACACACACACACTTTTTTTTTTCATAGATACCTTTAAAGACTTTTACTTTGAGCGAATATGGGACTCGTCACTTGATGATTAATTTGCATGTTGATAGGCAGTCAGTGTAGCAGCTTTCAGATTAGGGACATTCCGCTGCACACTAAAAGGCACAAAGAACAAAAAGTGAATTTCAATCTTGCCCTTCTTTTCCAGTCAGTGCATTCCCAGCCCATGTCTATTGATGAGCAGTTGGAACAATACCAAAATGCAGTGTAAGATCAATCCTGCTGTTTACTTCGCTGAGCTGAAGGAACAAAGGACAGAAGAAAGGACTTAAACCCAGCTATAGTAAAAGAGTGGGCATGAAGGATGAAAAATGTGCCTGATGGGCAGTAGCACAGAGTAAACTCATTTAGAAAATAGGCAGCTCCAGCTGAGATAAAACCAATGATGATTTGTATTTTGTACTGTATCTTCAGGGGATAAAAGCACTTCTATCAGATACCATTGGAGGCAAACTTGAAACACTGCAGTAAAATGCTATGTTCCCTACCAGGGAGAGAATAAAAATTCCCATAATTGTAAAGGAGTGTTAAATATCTGATTGTGCATGCCTTTTTCCTCCCATGGTGAGATGACTCAACCCGGTCCTCTTTTTAACTTCACAGGACCTGTCTAATAGAATATTCAGCTGGATGTTTTTGTATCAAATGCAGCATGACACCATGTTTTACTTTGATAAATACTGATAATTGTAATTTGGGGGATTATTAGCCTTTAAGACCTTTTAAAAAAATAAAGAAAAGGAAGCTATTTCAAATGAGAAGGCACTCAAGTATCTGAACAGGCAGGAGGATGTGAAGAGAGAGGACAAAGTTCTTCAAATGCAAATGCCTTAACAAACTGTAACTAATGAGAAGGAGAAAATAAAACACTCCCTTCTATTGCTAAACATAAATTATTCTAAATCAAAAATCTATTTACTTTTACTGAAAAGCAAGAATATCTGACACAATGAACTACCACCATCTCAGGCAAGGACAGCACAACACAGAATAATAGAGATGGTAAAAATGAGCAGCAGGAGAATTGATGGTATCCTTGTTGATATTGAAGTACAGGGGAATTTGTTGTTTACTGATCACCATTTACAGGGTTTGCTCACCTCTTTAGCTCAAAAAATTACTTCCCAGAGGCTATTACTTGCTGACAGGGATGTGTTGGCTCCTCACTTACACTGATCAATGTACATTCTTCCAGTAAGGATAAAATTTGAAGTAATTTATTTGATTTTCTATGATGCTTCAGAAGAATCTGACTGTCACCAAGCAGCAGATAAACAATGTTCCCGTTTGCAAGAGTAAGCACTTGGAGACAATTATAAATTGACCTGTCTAGACACCAGCACACCAGAGTGTGAACACTGTCTTTGCACATAGGGAGCTCATGTAGATACATACATACACACGTATATATGTGCATTGAGGGGTAGGGAAGGTTATTGTTTAAGGGAATAAGAGGCAGCAATAGCAGAAAATACGTAGAAAAATCTGAAAGACTTGCACAAACCACACATTTGAGAAAAGCCTCTGTGGTACATCCAAATGCAGCTGAGCCAGCACGGCAGGAAGGATAAAAGGGCTAAAGTTAGGTACAAACATCTCTACTGCTGACTCAACAGCTGAGATTTTAGTGTGGGTTGATGAAGATCCAAAACATTTTCTCCATTTCACCTCACTTTCCAACCCCACTGTTTACTCTGAAGTGACCTGACGTGTCTCTTTTGTCTCAGGATACAATAGCTAAGAAACTTGGGCCCTGATTCTGCAACTCTCTTTTTTCACTGTTATTCAGCAGCAGACGTCAAAGCACTGCTGATTAAAAGCCAGCATATTAGAATTAGAAAGGAGGTACACTCTGTCTTGTGTTAACATTGCTGCTACCAGCCCATTTCGGTGCTAGAAATTTAAACCCTCTTTCTTACTAAAGTATTATACCTGTGGGTGCTCTCCTGCAGTCTAACAGCCTGACAGAAATTAGTCCAGCTGGGCAATAACACATCCACCTTGCCCTGGTGAGACAGAATAGCACTGTGTATGGATCAGTTCCCAGAAGAAGGAAGGGGTTTGGGTCTATTTACGGCAACTTTCTCTGAATTTAGAAGTATTTCTGTTTAGTTCTGAGTGCACCCTCTCTCTCCTTACATAACAAACAGCAGAATCAGATAAACCGCTGTTAATTTTAACTCTCTCTTCAGAACATTCATACAAGCACACCCACCCATGTTTGGAAAGAATCCTCTATATTTATCCATAAGCATAAATATTTGGTACACTGATGGATCTTAAATTTTTAACTATGTTCTTCCAAGCTTGAGAGTTCATGTTTCTTCAGAGACAACATGAGCCAGTTTATAACCCTCTAGAAACTCAGACTCTGATAAAGCTTCACAGCTGAAATAACCCTTACTACAGTGGTGAAAATACAACACCATCAGTATAAAATAAGGCAGCATTATTCTAAGCAATCCTGTGTCCATAAATAGTGCAAGATTAAAGTGCCTATAAATTGCAGAGTCTTATTTACTTCTAGATACAATTACATTTACAACAGATAAATGTCCAAAGTCTTTGAAATCTTAAGTCCCTGGTGTGAATTTCTGGATGCAAACCTATGCTGCATGTATGCGTAATGCACATTCCTGTCAAGAATATAATTCATAGGGAGTCTAGTGAGAAAAAACCTACCTCCTTCTTCTAGCTTTTTTCCCCCCACTGTCATTTGCCCTCTGACGGAGTCCCTAACAGTTGCCTTGAGTTTCTACAGTGCTGCAACTAAAAAAAGAAACAAACAACCCAGTCACATTCTTTTCCCTTCTAATTAAATAACATCAGCAGGTGATGCTCAGGCCTGTAAAGCTGTATATGGCCACAGCTCCCCAGCCCTTTTCAAGGTGAGAGGAAGTTCTGTTCACCTTTTGGGAATGGCCTGCTTGCATCCCCAGCAGGGTGAGCATAGCAGCTCTCAGAAGACCCACAGCTCAGAGCCAGCAATGCAAACACAAACCTAAATTTTCAGTAGCTGCCAGGAATTTGAGGTTCCCTGACCCATCAGTTGGATTCCTCAATAAAGGGAGTCGAGCCTTTCTGCTTTTGAAAGAAATTGTCCTTTTGCAATAAAAGGGCAGGAAAAGAACATTTGAATGCTTTACCCTTGCTACTAAATGAGAGGAGGGCCTTAAAAGGATTGAGAGCTGCACGGGGGAGCACATCCTGTGAAACACGGGCACACAGAGCAGCCAGCACTGATAGGGAACATGCTCAGCACACCAAGGACAAGGCCTCTGTCCCCCACCCAAGGTTCATGCCTAAACAGGCACAGCTAATATTTGACCTACACACTACAAAACAGGACTATAAAAAAAACCAAAATACACCAAGAAACATAATTCAGTCTCCCCAGTTTTTGAAATTGCAATGTTATTTAATTCCTTAATTACTAATTAGTTATATCTTAATATCTTGAATCCCACAAACAAGATTTTTTTATGTAACTGACACATTTTCAGAGATTATCCAAAATTTCACAGACCTTGCCAATTCACAAACATCAAGTTAGATCTCTGAACTAACTTGAGTTAAAAAAAAAAAAAAAAAAAAACAGCCAGACCTCAAAATTGCACTAATGTCTTTAGAATTTCCTCCTCAGCTCACCTCTTTTTTTCAGTTCAGTGCAAACATAAGAAACAAAGAGAGAATGTAGACTAACTTATCTTTTTGAGGCTGGGCATGCTGGTATCCTTGTTTTAAATGGGGGAACAGTTCCCAAAACTTTAGAGACCTTATGATCTTAGAGATGGGCTGGTGGCAAGAAATCAAGCACAAAATCCAGGTTAGGTGGCTTATCTTGACAGCTGAACCATCAGCTCAGTTTATCCCTGGTTTTAAGTACAGTAAGGGGCATTTACTGGGAGAAGCACTCCAACAGCCTCTGCATAGATCTTGGTGATGCCAACAGAATGTTGGATGCAACCAGTTCTTGGCATCTTTCCAAGCAGCTGGTAGGCCCAAAGCTATGCCCAGATATCAGGGGAGATGCTCTGTGAAATCTTACCTTTCTTGCCCAGTTGTAGAATAGATTTTCTGAACCTCCCTTTACATTTCAACTGGCTTGGACCAAAGCCCGTTTATTCCTAAAGATTTCCACTAACATCATTCCATCACTGCCTCCCTCCAAAGAGCTCAAGTCTTGGAGCAGACACAGCTGGCCTATCCATAGCATCCTGTCCT
The DNA here is from genome assembly GCF_014805655.1 of Passer montanus. NCBI lineage: Eukaryota > Metazoa > Chordata > Aves > Passeriformes > Passeridae > Passer > Passer montanus. Next base: position 2,197,916 of record NW_024368819.1, on the reverse strand, counting down.
GAAGCATTTTGCTGTCAAAGCAGTGGGAAACATCCTCTTCATCTCAGTGACCTCTGTTCTTCAAGCCAGAGTAGTAGACACACATACCCTAAGCAGGCATTCAATTGTTTTAAAAGGCAAGGCATGAACGAAAACAAAATATCCAGTGCAAAGACAGAGCAATGAAGAAGCAGGAGGACTGAGTCTCTCTAACATGTTTCTGTAATTTACATCTAAAATAAAATAAATTAAAAAAAAAAAAAAGAACACAGGCTCACAACTTGAGCTTGGACAAGAAAAGAGACCAACTCCACTGCTCTGTGAGGTAATTACAGCAGTTTCCAAAAGAGGTTCTGGAGCACACAGATGACAGGCAGAACATGAGCTAAGGGGCTATGAATGGGAACAGCAAGTAAAAACAGGTCAGAGTGCAAGGCTTGAAACTCTGCTTTTAAGGGGTCAGCACGGAAATAAATAAATAAATTAAACCTGGAAGTCAGGGCTGACTTTTATCAGGGACCAGGGTCAGTGCTGTGAATGGCTGTTCTAAAAGGCTGGACTCCATCAGCCCTTGAACTGCTGACATCTGTGGGATTTACTGGTGGTGGCAGTAGACCTCAGGCTGATGTCTGTGGCTTTGACCTGAAGGGACCAGCATTTCCAGGCTTTTCCAGGCTTTTCATAGGACCAGCTGCCTTCCCCAAGACAAAACCAGCCTAGGCTCCAAGCATAGCCCATGAACCCTCTCTGTGCTCTGTACCACAGCAAATCACTTGGACGAGCAACAGTGGATTTCAGAGCGAGGCACATTCCCAACAGCTGCTGTTTGAGGCTGACTGCAGACTCGAGCCTCCATTATATTTGGGTGACATCCAGAGTGTCCTGTAGCTGTAAAGGCTAGAAACTTTCCTCAAACACACATTTCAACACCACCCACAAATGTTACTCTGGTTCCTATTTGTTGATATCCCTTCCCTTGTTTTCTCAGCTTTTCCAGGCTTCTGTGTCATATGCTCCTTCCCAGTCCAGCCTTCCCCAGAATTATGGGGAAGAAAACAGGATTGAGATGTTAAAAAGCAGCAATTTTCTAAAAGGCTAAATCATACCATGGATTAAGATCAGATGTTCAGGCTCTGCACAGGCAGTTCTCATGGAATGTCTGCTGTGCAGGAATCAAACGTTATCACTAGCTGGCTGATGTGATTAAATGAAACACGTCAATGGTGCATCTGGCTCTGCATGTTCAAATGTCAAAATCTCTTTCCACCCTCCTGAAAAGCCAAACCAAGAAACTTGTCTCCAATTACCACACCTTCCACTTTTCCCAGCAGTGAGGTCAGGAGTTCCACAGATAGGAAGGAATTATTCCTTATGCTACAAGAGGTCTAGTGAGTCTGATTCTGTATTTTCCGACTGAGCATATACTCATACAGATCCCAAAAATAAGGTCTTTATCTAAGGATGCTAAGGAGGATCAGGTGAGGTCCCTAAGAGGGAATAGCATGGAGAAGTCTGCTCAGATGATCCATATACAGGCAGCAGCATTAGGAAGACCAAAATAGTCTCAATGACATCCTACACACCTCCAGATATTTACACATTTTCCTGTAGAAAAATGCTGCAAATGACTGAAGTACAGAGAAGAATTTAATTTTCTCAGAGAAAATGTCTCTCTCCTCAGCCCTCACACCACAAGCAGAAAGGAGGTTTGGTCTCAGATGCATTTGCTCCATTTGGAAGTCTTCACAAAAAGTTTTACCATAATCAAGAAACAAAACCCCAGGAAAATTAAAAATGTTCAGCTATCGTAAGAGCAAATTTACACCAAACTATCCCTCCACCCTGTAATGAGAGCAGTCAGGGTCAAGAGGAGATAATTAGCAAAAGGGAATTTAAAATTAAAAATAAAAGAAGAAGAAGAAAAGAAAATAAAAGAAAAGGGAAAAAAAAGAATAAATCAAGGAGCAGGGAAGAATGGATGTCTGAGCTCTTCCCCTTTTGTACTTGGGGTCAGTAGCTTAATTTTCTCTTACATTTGAGTTGTTTTTAATTTCCAGGAAGTCTTCTCACATATCTTGAAACTTTGCCAAATTATCATTAAGCCAATATTTTATCTCCTCATAAAAATGCTACAGTATCTCCCCCACTCAATACATACTGCAGGAATAGATCTTAAATCAGGGAGGATGGGAATTTGTTTTTAAAATGACTTAACTATTTCAACCATCCCAGGGAGAAGGAAAAGCTTTAAGGGAAAAAAGATCCCTTTAGTGCTGTCCTCCCCAAATATAATAATTATTTTCCTGTGGCTCTGTTTAAAATATCAGCACCACATATCAACATTATGTTTGCTCTTCACCTTGCACAGCTGACCACAAATGAAGTATCACAAGAAAAATAGCTATTAAACTTCCATGTGTGAGGCACTTACAGACATGGGATCTACATGGAAGCTTCACAAATCCATCATTAGTCATGGTCTCCAGAAGTCCTGCAGGGAGGAAGCAAGAAAACCAAAAGCACACTGAAGTACAAACACTCCTTTGTGGATCATAATAACTTGAGAGAGAAGGGGGATGCTCAGACAGTTAACAAGTATGAGTCCAGCCCAAAATGGATGTTTGACAGCCCTTCCCTTTATTAAAACAGTGCATTTTCAGAGCAGAGATTTTTTGCTCCTGTTGTCACTACTTCAAACAAACAAACAAAAAACAAACCCAGCAAATAAGCCCAAATTTGGCCCAGCAGAATAGCTGCACGATTCTGTAAATATGGCAGTTTGGTGAGGTCTCTTGTCATCATGGAAAAGCCTAGTGAAGAGCACAATTCCAGGTAAATGAGGGATAGGAAATGCAGGGAACTTATCTAGCCCATCATTAACCTCATTCTGAGACAGCCCCAGAGGCAGTTCTTTCGCCACCAGCACAGCCAGCTGTCAACTGTGTCAAACCAGTAACGGGTTCGTTAGCTGGGGAGCAATCTGAAAAGCCAGCCATAGATCCAAATGCCTAAAAAATATTCTCAAATGTGGTAATTATGTCCTGCAGCTGCCAAGAATGTCCTCAGAGAGTTCACAGATATTGGTTGTACCAGTGAATCAGAGCAGATAACCACTGTAGCCTCAGCAGGAGCATTAACAACAGGCAAAAAACTGAAACTTGGAGAGATTTTGAACCATCAGCAACAATTGGCAGCATGGTAATAGTCATGCTACTTTAAAAACAGTCTGCTTTTATTTTTTAAAAGCATGCTAACCTAGCATCTTCATTGTTTAATACAAAATTATTTTTAAACACAGTGTAGGACATGACATGATAACAGGGATGAGCTTCAGAGAGGGATCCACAGAGATCCTGGAAAATAAAGTTGCTTTTGCAGTCCCATAAGGTGGGCAACTGAGTGTGGATGCAGGTCACAGAGAAATCAACATCAGCTTTTGAAAACGCTCACACATTTTGGATGGAACAGCCTGTGTGTAGCCTCCTGTGAAGGCTCCAGAGGGATTTTCCAACCAGCCTGAAATTAGCAGGTGTTTCATGTCCATCTTGCAGTAGAAAAAATTGCTTGTGAATGATATTTGGCAGCTAGTAGATGACAGAGCAAACTTTTGCTTATTTCAGTGATAAGCAGCCAGCTAGCAGGACTGATAAGGTCTGGCAATAGTGACAGGAAAAGTAACTATTACCTCTGAGAATTTCCAAAGGCAGAGATCGGAACAACCAGGGCAGAAGGCGCCACACCACAGAGCAGCCCCAAGAAAACCAAATCCCAGATTCCAGAACCCACTGACAAAATGCAACGCTTTAAGCACTGTTGTGCAAAGCTGTTGACTTTATGTTTTCAGTGGGGAAAAAAAAAAATTAATCAGACGGTTTGTTTTTTTTCTTTAGTTTTTCTGTGGTATCAAAATGCTGGATTTTACTATTCTGAAAAGTTTTGATCCAACTTTTCATTTTAAGAAATAATTCAAAACAAAATAACCCAGTGTTTTTCCTATAAATCTCTTTTCTCTTTCCATCTGTGTTTTCATTCACATGCAAAATGAAAATGACTGTTTCTAAGAATTTGATTTTTTTTTTAAAGAGCTCTTAATTATAATTTCACTTACCACAAACCAAAGAGAAAAATCATCCAGATTTTGCCCAGAGCCTTCACATTCCTGAAGTCAGAAGAGCCAGTATAATCATATGCAAACTTTGCCTAACATACCACAAACCAGCTTTCTTTTAAAAAGCTACTGCAATAGAATAGAGGAACAGAATGCAGACACATGTCACATATAACCCAAAGTACATCCTAAAGTATTAGGAAATAAGGGATTATGAAAACTAGAACTTCTGGGGAATGCTCAAGTGAAGATAAAGTCTGTTCTGAGCATTTCAGAGACAGAGCCTGGAACAGCATCAAGATTTGATGGTCCCTGCTGACACACAGTTGCAACAATTCCCAAAACCAGCAGTTTTAAAAGACAGGATACAGGAAAATCAACTACAAGCAATTAAGACAATCTGGAAAAGAAAGAGCCTGTCATTTAACATCAGCTCGATCAGGTTTGCTTTCCAAGTTTTGTTGGTATTTTAGCTTTCAGCACTGGTTTATTCAGAAGACCTGGAATGAAGGCTCAAGAAAAACACTCACAAAGAATTTCTTGATGGCCAAATGCCAACATTACAGCATTCTCAGAATGCAATGACCAACATTTATCCAGCTTTAAATCTGAGGCAAAAAACTCAACAAAAAAACCCTACATGCCCAGCAACTTAAAATCAGGTGTGTTCAGAAGGAAGTTTATGTTCCATAGAATTTTCAAAACACACGGGACACTTGAAGTCTACACCAGAGGAAAAAAAAGTAGAAAAAAACAGCAGCAATTTTAAACAGATCTCAAAGTTTGTCAGTGTGACTACCAGAAAGAAGTGAGGAGCAGCATCCACATACAGAATGTCCAGCACCAGCTCTGACCTTTGGAGGAGCCAGGTGGCCATCCATACCCTTCGAGGCATTTCCCACTGCAACCATTTCTTTACCATATCTTAATATAGCAGAAAGTAAGCAGGATGCTAATCCAGGAAAGAAAAGATGGATTGAGCATGATGAACTCAAGTAGAAGAGAGCCTAAACTTTTAGTCCCTTTCCTCACATTTCTTTCCAGAAGCTCTCCTTCCTCTGTAGCCACTAACATCCTTTCCTCAAATTTCTTCTCAGTTCCATCACCATTACAACAGCCAAAATATCTACAGATCTCTGGACATTTTCCAGCAATGGAGTAACACTTCCAAAGTAAGGCAGAAATGTTTAATTGAAATTAAATAACTCCTCAAATTTCTTCTCAGTTCCATCACCATTACAACAGCCAAAATATCTACAGACCTCTGCACATTTTCCATCAATGGAATAGCACTTCCAAAGTGTAAGACAGAAATGTTTAATTGAAATTAAATAATGAAAGGATGGTATTCCTGATGGTCAAAAATAGATTGTTCATTAGGCTGTGGCTGTTGCACAATGGAAATGGTTGATAACATCCATCTGTTTAAAAATTCTGAACACTTTTGTTAGGTCAAAGAGATCAGCTATTACTCCTGCTCCATTCTTAACAACATGCACATCTAAAATGTTCTTGTCAATAGACAAGATCTTCTTGTCAATATTATTTGAAAAGACAAGGCAACATTTTCAAGTCCACCCAGCTGACATTAGATTTTCAACACCTGTATTCATAAGTGACTTAGAACTTTTTTGCTCATCCAAACCAAAGCTGTGAAATTTATATTTTTTTTTTCTTCTGTCCAGTAGCTTTCATCAAGTTGGATAGATAAACAGAATTTCTGAATCTACTGTAACAGGAAAGTTTATTTTATTTAAATACCGAAAATGTCTACCATTCTCATTGTGAAGAGGTCACTAAAGAAGAGCATATATGGCTCTGGCTTTCCATTGCAGGAACTTAGAAACTTGGAGATGACAATATGTTTTTTAAAATCTTAATTTTAACTGCTCTATTCCTCATTATTTTAGCAGAAATGTCCTGCTACCAACAAGCCTCTTGCGTGCTTTCTGCTCACAGAGTTGGGGTATCAGCTGGACCATCTAACCTTTGAACACTTCACATTCTCCTTCAACAAATGTCAAAAAAATATGGCTGTGTGCTACCCAGATAAAAGTAATCAGCACACACACCAAGTCAGGTGGCACAAAATGGAATTCCACACTTCAACAAATAACAAACTCCACACTTTAGTTCTCTAACCAGAATCGATGCCCTAGGCTGATTTGTTTCCTGGGAAGTGCTCATTTTCTGTGATTTCTTACATCTTAACGTAATGTTCTTTACACAAACCTTGTCATTAGAAAAATTTAAATATTTTAAGTCATCAGAAGTCCTCTGATTACTTCAAAGCTCTCAGGTTCATGCAATCTTATTGCAAGGATACAAAACAGGTTACAAAACAAGGATTTTTCTGTGTATGAAATCCACATGAACCTCAAAGCACAGCGAACCATGCAAAAGGAACTTGTTCAGATCAAATATTTTAGAACACTAACAAGACCTAGAGCATTATGATTAGGCATTGCTGATGATAAAGAGATCAGCAGCATGACAAAAGGACACCACCAATCCTTGCACCTCCCTTTCCCAACATTTATTAACTTATCATTTTCAAGACTCACTCCATTTCCTGGGTCATCATTTCCTCTCAGTCTCCCCAGTAACACTCAGGAAGCCCAGGCTGCCCAGGGCTCCCTCAGGGGACACAGCAAGCACACACAACTCTTGTCTTGTTTATCAGGATGCCAAAGGTTTCAGTTTGGCACATGGCTGCACCACTTACATAAAGGTGATCTATTCTAGAAAACTTCCATCAATTTGCTTTTCACAAGCAGCAGGCACCTCTCTTTGACTCTTCAATACTAGACACTAATCCAAGGCACAAGTTTGGCTTCTGCAACTGTTCCCACTCCTCTCTCCTCCCACATCCCTTTGCTGGACTTCTTGATCATGGATAAGAGACAGACACTAGTGGCTTATCATAAATTTTTTTTTTATTTATTTACCCTGTAAATCTGCCAGAAAATAATCAGCCAAAAAAAGGTCTCCTCACCCATGCCTTAGCCATGGCATACATCTCATATCACACATAACTTGATGGTGACCTGCTTTGGCTCTGCAATTAAACAGCCTGTTTGCAGGAGGTATACAGGCTTTTTAGCACCTGCTGAGTTTGGGGGTTTGTGCTAAAAGAGCACACACTGGATTCCTGCTGGCTGGACCTGCCAGGCTGAATTACCCCATTTGCAAATGGGAGAAAATTGTTCTTAAATAACAGACTAACTTAATAAAATTGCTGACAAACACAAACACCTTCCTGAGTCCAAAGTGTTTCATCATTTACTGTCATTCACCACCAAAGTACTTTGCAGCTGCCACTGCCATCACACTCACCAGGGCCCGTGCTGGATCCCGCCACGGGCGCTCTCCTCAGACCAGATCTGCTGTCCTGCTTGGGTGGAGAGGGACTGCGCCCACCTTGACAAGCCCACACCTGTCCCGCAGCCCTCACTGGTTCCCTGCCAGCAGGTAACAGCCTATTCACACCGTGTAGAGCACAGGCTTCCTTGAAAAGGGAGGAGTCTCATGCTTGAACATGTGCTTGAGCATTCTACTCAATTTGCTTTTAAAAATAAAGTTCCAAGAGAGTGAGGACTCCACCAAAGCCAGTGGGAAGCCAAAAGAAAGGTATTCTTTCACCAATAGCTTTGAATGTACATCTAATAGATATTCCACATACAGGTGAAAATGGTCAGTGCAAAGCTGTAACACTGCTGGAAATACTTTCATTTACAGGCTTGGCTCTCACAGCCAAATATTTAAGATGATAAAATAACTGGCCAAACACCGGATTTAGCTGTGGCTGCAATAAACATTTTTCTTTTCAGCTGTAGTTCCCTTTCCCAAATGCTGTTAGAAATCATTATTTATGTCTACAAACTGGATCCATCTCTCTCTATTTTTTCCCTGGGCTTCCTACATTATTCCAACTATTGATTGTGGGAATTCATTTTCCAAGAAAAGGTAAACTCCTATACATCAAACCAGATTTTGCATCTGGCACTCCCTGTGAAAGTATCTGGCACTTATTCAAGTGTTCTCAACTGAAATCTTTGAAACTATTGCAATCTTTCACCAGGTGCAAGCACCAAGTCCCAGTTTCTACCCTGAACTCCAATGTAGAAATGGAGCTCCGTGTATTGAGCGGCCACTGCAGCTTCTGTGGAGTGTTGTTTCCTACCATCTCTTCCCAAAGAGATGGAATAATTTCCTTAAACACTCGCTCTGATTGTGCAAACCAGCATTCACCTTCAGACTGAAGCAGATGACACCATGTAGGTGACAGGAAACATGACAGAGGCCACTGCTACTCAGCACTTCACAAAGACAGAAGCGGCCTCAGGGTACACAACAGAACGAGAAACTTTTTTTTTTCTCCCCTTACCACTGATGTTTATTGATTTGTCCAGTTCATAGGGAGCATCCCTTAATGTTCTGCTTTCATGTTTCTGCTTTGTTGCATGGGTACAGAAAAGAATATTGCAAATTGATCTTTCTTCCCTGCCTTTGTTGGGAACGCGCTCCTATTACGTTAGCTCCCCTGGCCTGTCAGCTCCTGCTCACTTTGCCAGTATATAATCAGCATGGCTAAACACCGAGGGCTGAGCTGATTAATTTCCAGCCTTGGCCACTGAGCCCATTGATGCACTCCCTGTTTGATGATCTGTGCAGTGAGGACCACTTTTGATTGCTTGACCCTTGCCCTTAAACCTCGAGCTGTCGGCTCTAGCACCTGTCTAAGTTAACAGAACACACATTGTGTTTATTTTCAGTTTAAAAGGAAACCCTAACAATGGATTAGCATTCTCAAAGCACAAAGAGCCTGATTTTCTGCTCAGCACTGAACTCTTGCAACTCCCACAGATGCCAGATGATTTCGGGGTACTTGGTACCACCACAGACATGCCTGGAATACAAGTTTAAACAAAATATATCTCACTCCGTATCTGGATACAAATTTATAAGCCATATGCAGTAAGTAAAACCAAGATGGAGAAAAAAACCCTACCAATTAATTTACATCCTCATGCCTAAATTATTCACCTGATCTGGTTCAGTAAGCACCAACAGTAAAATTTCCACTCACTACATTTAAAATAAAGTGTACAGCATTCATTTTTTCAATGGTGCCAGAGATGTTCCTGCTGTTTATTTCAGATTAATAAACAGAGTTAGTTTATATTCCAGGAAGGAGCAGTGAGTGATTAGTGTTAAGGCTGTAAGAGTCACAATACCTTTCTTTACACAGAAAATAAGTTTTACTTAAAGGCCCAACATTTATTTTAAGAATGTTATCTTGGAGTCCTAGGGATCTTTGGAATGAAAGAAAGGAAAAGAGAAGACAAGAATGGCAAAACATTTAATGGATAGCTGGTTAGCCTGATTTTTTTTTAATGTAAATACATGTGTATAATTCTGTATATAATTATAAGTGAATATCTGCAGATATGAGCATTATGGATCTTGTAAAATATAGATATACAATTTAACTGTAACAGCCTACCCTGGCAGCCACACTTTCACAGCAGCTTAGAATAATATGCCTGGTGCAGCAGGGGTGCACCTGTGAAGCAAGAAAAAAATCTGTATTCATGAGTGCAAATTGGCTAAAATTGACAGACTAGCAGTAGTGAGGTGTTGCTTCCCTTAGCTCCCATCTTTGCTGCTCATCCTGCAAATGCTTTGGGTAATGGCTCTCTGGGAGGAGAACTTCTGCTATTCCAGAGGTCATCACAGTGACCAAGTCAGACCCTGCTGTCCTTGTGCCAGCTGGCAGACCACACTGTGGGAAGGAGACTTCTCTGTTGGAATGCCAAATTCCCCTCCAGGGGCTGCTTTCAGTTTTTTGTGTGCCTTAATTCTTTTGTGGGTGTTTGTAGAGAGGTAATGGGCCCCAAGGGCACAACCCCATCCACAAGCCTAGTCCCCAGGAGTGGATGGAGAAGACTGCTGACTCCTCACAGCAGCCTCAGAGAAATTTCAGAAGATATTTCACCTGCCAGAGCCCCATGGTAAGCAAAGGTTTCATGAAGATTTCATGGAGGATCACAGAGGTAAAAACTGTACTCCCAGCCTATTAGTAGCTGTTTATTCTTAATATTTATTATCTTTTTTCATAAATAGTGCAAACCTCCCTATTCTGAATCTTTTCCTAATTTGTTGTGAAAAGGTCAGATGTCCTTGGTAGGCCATTGTTGTCTTCCCTTGTAAAAGAAACTTCTCCTTCACCTGCCTGAACATGCTCCTGACTGAATTCTTCCTTTTTAAACATGGATGGCCAAAATTTACACAAATTTCCACCAGTGTTTTCCCATTTTAAATGGACTATGTAGGCCATTGTTGTCTTCCCTTGTAAAAGAAACTTCTCCTTCACCTGCCTGAACATGCTCCTGACTGAATTCTTCCTTTTTAAACATGGATGGCCAAAATTTACACAAATTTCCACCAGTGTTTTCCCACTGCAAAAATTCCTCACAGCGTATCTAAGGCTTGTGTTGCTCACAGTAATTAATAATGCCCAGAAATTTGTGATCAGGTCAAGTCTTAACACAAGTAGGCCTGGTTCCAAAATTATGTCCAAGTGCAGCATTTTCCTGCTTGTAGCAAAAATTATTTCTACTTCTTACACTTGTGACTTAAAATTTAATGTAGCAATATTATCCCATTTCTCTCCCACCTCAATGACAATAGGTTGTCTAGCTCTTTACTATGAAATGTTCATATTCTATCATTGCATCATTTGCACATTTCGAGAATAAGTTTCAAAATTTTGGGCCCTATGACTTCTGAAGGAAACATTAACCACAACTATGAAGATTCTTTAAGGAATTTTGAATGAGTTAGAGATGGGACTTTGACTTTTTAGATGATGTGGTTTGGTTTTTTTTATTTTTTACATAGGCAGGAAGGGTGAGTTCAGCTTACATCTTCACCTTATGGCTCAGAAGGTCACAAGACTTTTACAAGTTATAAGACTTTTTAAGGATTTATTGACTAATAAAACACTGCTAACAAGGATATTTATGTTTTTGACTTAGTCTTTAAATATTTCATCTTATGGACTCATGCTATAGTGTAAGTTTTCTTAGCTAATCATGTTATGACACACAAACTTACAGTACTGCATTCTAAACTCCTTGTTTACTTTTGTAACTACTTTTATTTTTTATATCTTAAACTCTAAAATCCTAAACTTTCTTCTACTTAAATTAATGTGTCTCTGCTTTAAACTATAAATCTACAGTCTCACTTCTAGCACCTAAGTTTGGAAGCCTTTTCTAAGGTCCCAAATCCTGTACTTAATTCTAAGCTTTGGCTTACAGACCCAAAGTTCTGAGAATTCCCTGCATTTTTGATTCCAACATATGACCAGGTTTAAAATTCCATTCCTGAAGATGACCTCTCACAGTGTCCCTCCAGTCAAGCAGCTCCCTTACAACTCTGCATTTTCAGCCTTCAATTTGGCCAGGTTACTGCTGTTCTAATCTCCTTTCACTTCACTTTGCAGCCATAACACCCTGATGGATGGAAATTAGCCAACTTCGAAGTTTGCCAACTGCTTTTCCTCCTTTAAAATCAAAGTTACCAACCCAAGATATGAGGTTAGTCCTGGGCAAACATCAGCAATATTTATTTAAGTAGTCTGATTGTCCAAAGGAAGGATAATCCAAGGTTTCACAAGCAATGCCTACAGCTGAAGAGCTGATTCTGAAGGAATCATCTATTCTCCATAGCTGCAGATCTCAGGACACAGAAAGAATGGTCTTATTAGACATAGAAATTTACAATGGTGTTGGGAATTAGAGTGGAACAGACAGATTGGGAAGCTCATTTTCATGCTGTCATACAGCTGAAGACCATGGATTTGACAGACCCTTGGAAAGCCAAAATTGACCCGATTTCTTGTCAATTTTCTCTTTGTTCCCTAACCTTCTATTGCCACATTGCTGAAGTCTATGCTGAGTAGTGTTTCTACCCACACATGTGCGCTTTCTTGCTTTTTCTCTCATTCTTCCTAATCTTTTGGACACGCCAAGGCAGCCATTTTCTACTCATCACTCTCTAAAAGATGGTTATATCTTCTACTTCTTGAGTTTTTCAGTTCATCTTAATTCTTACATTTGCAGAATGCCAAAATACAGACTTCAAGGAGACACTGAGAAAAAAATCGCACCACTGGCATCAAAATTACAGTCAACCTTCCCAGCAGCTACAAAAATTCTAGGATTCCTGAAGTTAACACCAAGTTCACCCTTCTTTTAATGGGGAAGAGAGTCAAACCCAAACATGAACAGAGTCCAGAGGCATCTGGTTCAGGATTCCTATTTACTAGAATTCTTGATTTGAATAATCAGTAGTTTTTCTTTCCCTATCCCCCTCCCACTACTACTGTAAACCAACTGTATTACTTCAGAATTTCAATAGTTACGCCAAATTACCATACCTTAATCCTACTTGCCACTGTTTCTAATTAAAACATAATAAATAGGGAATTATATCACTGTCAAAACTAAAACTACATTGTTTTTTAAAAATCAGTAGATACTTACAATACAGTAATTGTCTTAATGCAGCTTAATTACATCCTTACAAGAAGACAATTTGAAGAGTGACCTATTTTATTCTCTGGATTTACATAATACAGCAAGCAATCAACGGTGTCCTGGATACATGAAGCAAATATTTTAAAGATTAAAATTACTGATGAAACAGCTACTTTTCACAGGGTTTGTCTTACTACCTTGTTGGGTTTTAACCTGAAAAATATTCAGGGTGAATAATGCTCTATAATGGTAATGTTTCCAAGGAAAACTGAATTTAAAGCTCTGGAGGAAAAGTCAACAAGACTTAGTGGAACACATAGTGGGAGACACAGCACTGTCCACAGTCCTGTTTGAGACACTGAACCAAGGATTTGGGAATGTGGGGAGAATGCTGGGGAGGAAAGCACCACAACACTTCTCATATTCCCCTCACAAGACTGTTGTGATGCAAAAGCAGCCTTGATTTAAGGACATATTCCTTTCCACAAACCACATTCCTTGGCAGTCCTCAAAACAAGTCTTTAACTACTTCTCTGGATGGGGTCCTTATTCCCAAGCAACATAGCATCCCACTGCCAAAGCCATCAGGAGCTCAGTGTTCATCTCCTCTTTGATCCCCAAATCCCAGTGCAGGAAGAAGTCCCTTCCCCAGAGCACTTGCACACGTGGTCAATTCCTTTGGGTAGGATGGCACTTCACAGGGTGCTGACTGAAGCTCATTGCCCAGCAAGGATGGCCTTGGATGCAACAACTGCCACGGTGAGTCTGGGTACCAGTGAATACAGTCAGGCAAAACTGAGCACTAAATTCACCTCCTTCCATTAGAGAAACACTTCAGATAAACCAAACTCTCAAGCTCTGCTTTCTGAACAGTTCAGGCCTCAATTGTTTTCTCAGAGATGTTTATATATTTGTATTGGAACGGGACAAATGTCGTTTTATCTACACTGATATGAAACCAAAGTCATGGAGATTTGAAATAGCTTTTAATATAGGAAATGCAAGATACACCCAAAACTCTCACCCTGCAGAAATCAACAGGCAAGAGAAGGCAATATGACCCGAACTACTATCCAGAAACATCCTGGAGAATTGCTTGTATTTTTCCCAGAAGATTGAGGATCAGGCAAAGTTACATTTAGGTAGCACACCAGAAAAAGAACATGCGTTGCTCAAAGAGAATTTGCATCCCACATCAAAAGAAATTACTGAGGTAGGTTTACCACAGCTTTGACGCATCAGAGGAATAACCTCATTCAGCCAAAATCTGAACTCCACAGTGCTCCTGGAAGCAGTAGTATAAAACATGAAGAAATTATTGAGTATTCTTTATGCACTGAAAAGTAGTCATATTTCTTCCCAAGAAAATCCATAAAAACAAAAGAACTGACGTTGCTACACAGTCTTTGAACTGATCACTGGACCAAGGTCTATATTCTATCTGGATGCAGAAAATGGCTTTCTAGACTGACAACTGATTAGTATACAAGGATGATTATATGCAAATCTCCAATTTCTATTGACTTAATTGTGATCTGATGTAACATGTATAATTAACACATGCATTTAAAATAAATGTATATTTAATTAACATGCATATTTATAAAATGAATATTTATATTTAGCATATAATTTTGGGTGAATTTAGGTGGCACAAAATTGAGGGGTTATCATTACTGATGAGAGCTAGTCATAGCAGAACAGCTTTCACACCTCAGGCTCTCCCTGGGGATTTCAGTCCCAATTTATCTCACCTCTGGCAGGCCAGCCTTGGGCCTTCCTCCACTAAACAACGTCTGCAAGTCACACCAGACAGATGCAACTCTGGTAAACATCTTCATTAAGGCTGGGGGAGGGGAATCACTCAAATCATAGTTTGAATAGGAAACTACAACAGTATGACAAGCAGAGTCCAAATATATCTGAAGCCAAAGGTCAGGAAGCTGGGCATCAGATTACCCAAAACTGTTTAGTATTTCCATTATGGATACAAGCTGCTGTGTAACTCCAGCAATTCACAGAAGCTTATTCCCATTAAATCCTCTTCTGCAAAACAGAAAATATAAAGCTTTTAAAAATAAACTTGAGACACTATATTCATAGCAATGCAAAGACATGATGCCTTAAACACACTGGAAAGCCATGAATCAGAAATGCTGATCTGGAGAGTCCATCCAAGCAGCCTTGTCCCTTGCTACTCTCATCAACAATTGGGTTGTGGTGATAACCAGGGCACCAAAAGCAGAGGACATCACAAAATATTTATGTGGGACAAAATATCAATGATGACTTCTTTAGTTTAGAATGTCTCTGGTGCGAGCAAGACTTCCTACAATCAACACAAATCTCTCATTCTCAGGTGTTACCCAGGAAATAAGCAGCCTCAAAAAGCAAGAGAAAGCCCACTGCTTTCCACAAAGAAACAAATAACAAACAAACAAAAAACACCCAAATGGAAAATGGAAAATGAACAACACTCCCATGGCTCTGTGTATATATTGCATATCACCTCTTCTCTCCTTGAGGAAGACATACTGAACAAATACATTAATCACTGCTGAGAAGTGCTCAGTTGTGCTGGTGACCAGCATCAAATGGAAACTTACGTGAAACCCAACCCAGAAATTCAGTCTTGGGCTCGAGCAACATTCTGAGGCAGGGCTCATGTCAAGCAACTATTTGTTGCCTATCAGCCAACAGCAGTATTTGTATGAAGACAATTATTAAATATCTAGTTTCCTTGGGAAAAATTAGGGGGAGAGTAATAGCACATCTCCAATTGAGTAGTCATCCGCTTCTCCCCAGGGAAAACAGAAGTACATTTTCTTCTTCACTTCCTAGGGAAAATAGAAATCCTGACAGCTCTTGCAAGGTTCAAAAATACCCCTGTGTGCCCCCCCCCCCCTCTACAATATGATGGAGCACATCCTCTTTATAAAGACCTAGAATATAAATAGTTCTACCATGCTATTCCTGCAGTATTTTGATCAAATGTCTTCTAATTCTAGAAAAATACTTCTTCCTGATATATTTAAAAATCAGGTTTAATGGTTCACATACAATGGATGTAATCACATTCGTTTCAAAAATGTGCTGAGAGAAGGAAATATTCTGACTAGAAAGACACTGTGCCGACCAGCACCTTGTAATGGCAAAGGTTACACAGCCAAAATGACCTAGTGCTGCAAACACCAGCTTTGGCAGTGATATACTTAGACAAAAATCAAAACTTACAAAGGAAAAGAAGGATTAATCAAACGATGCATTTCATCATTAGCAAGATGTGATCTTTCTTCTATTGCACCAGATCTATCAAATCACAGATTTTGTAGTTAATCATTTGGATTGCGCATCTCCAGGAAGCCAAGAAATCAATTTACAGTCGCCTTTGTCCATTTCTTCTTCTGCCCCAGTCCCCACACTTTTCTTGTGTGGTTTTATTGCCTGTCCCCTCAGACAAATCTCTTCCCTGCTGCCATGAGTCTCCTATTCTGTAGCCTCTGTTCACCAGAATGGTTTTTATTTCTCTTCCCGAATGCTCAACTTTCCCTTCCATTCTTTTCATCTTTGCCTATGTCTCTTAACTCAAAGCAATAAAGAAGAACAGATTTAACAACTGTCAGGATGCCTTTGATAGGAGAGCATGTACACAAAATGAGTCTGCATTGTGCTAAGGAAGGAAGAGCCACAAAAGAGCGTTAATATTTCTAGTGGTATCAACAGGTGAATCAAAGCTTTGTAACATGGAAGGCAATATCATTCCATCATTGCCATAGTTAGTAAATAAAGCTTGTATCCATAAAGGAACTGAACTTGGATGCTTTTTACTGGCCTGGATATAATTTCAAAGTGATGGTCAAAGGCTATTTTTATTCTCAAAGATTTCCTGAATGTTCATTAAAAATCTGCATTTCCAATGCATGTGTTAATTTACAACATACATACTCAAATAGACCTAAGTAGTTTGTAAAATGGCTTTTCAGTCACAGTGACAAAGAACACACCAAATTCTATGTAGAAAACAAAGTTGCTCCAGGGCAAATCCTCTATTAATACATATATATTGTTCACCATGAGAACAACTACACAGTGAAATATGGTTGCTCTGAGAGGCAGTGCAATCTCCCTTGCTGGCAACATTAGAGACTCAGTTTGACAGGGTCCTGGAAAAAGTTTTCAGCAGGGAGGTCAGACCAGGTGATCAACAGAATTCCCTTCCAACATCTTTTTCATACAGTTTTCTACTTCTGCTACAGAGTTGAGTTACGCTTTCTGAGGTACCCACAGATGAGCACTAATTTACTGGAGGCAAATATAGAAGAGGCAGGGCTTAAACTGACAAGGAGACTCTGAACCCCCATTCATGCCTCCTGCACAACCCAGCTGCCTGCTACCTCCTAGCACCCTGCACTTTTGTAATAAAATTACTTTTGGAGAACCATCTGGGAAAGGAAAAAGCCCACAACAAATTTGCACACATTGAACATCTCTCCAACAAGAATATCTTCTGTCCCATATAACACTTGGAAAGAAGGTGTATTTACACAAAATCACTGTTTACTAGTTTATATGCATCCCAGAAGGATCCCAGAAAACATGTACAAAGGCTTCAAAGGATCATAGCAAGACACATCCAGTGGTGTACTGTGTTGAAGAGATGGTTCCAAGGGATTGAAGATCCAGAGCTTTTCCTTTTGTGTGTGAGACTCCTCAGAACATCTGCTGATCCAGCAGGTATTATTTTGGTATTTCAGGTTGGTTTTATAGGGGTTATAATAGCTGTTCCTCAAAAAAAATCACTATTTTTTCATGTGAAATTACAAGTTACAAATTCATGTGATTCATTTTCTAATTAATTAAGTCTTCCCCTTTCTTTTCTCTCCTCCCTGCCTGCTTCCAAAACGAAACAAACAAAACAAAACAAAACAAAAAAAAAGAAAGAAACAACAAAAACAAAAAAACCCTTACATATGATACATTAAATAACTTGAGATCACCAGCACTAACTTAATTTTATTTCAGCTTGTTTGGTACCTCTCCCTGTATTCAATAATGCATGGGAAACTGCTAACTTTGCCAATACCCTGGTGGAATTGCCTCTGCTCTATCAGGAGAGCTGGTAGCATACACAGCCTCTGACACACAGTGTATCTGTGCTTGGATCATTTGTATATAAGATTACTGGATTTTACTGCAGTTTGTTACTTTCTGAGCACAGGAAGTACTTTTTATGTGCAGGATGAGTAAATGAAACTACACAATGTGATAATTAGTTCTTGTACTGGGAAAACAGAGTTATAAATAAAGGCAAGAAGAGAATTTATAAGTAAAGGGAAGAGTAGGGGGAAGTGTCATTTGGTTTCAGATACAGCACAGTGTTCAGGGCTATCAGTTGTGTCAATACCTTGTAAACCATTTTCCTCTCTCCCTTCTTCATTGGTATCACTGCTGGTGGTGAATACAGCAGGAGCTTTGCCTCGTTTGTCACTTGTGAGAAGAAATGGACAGGACAAGTGACCCAACAATGATTCTGAAGGCTCATCTAATTAGACAAGACAGAAGATGGATGTTCTTGGGTATTTCTTTAGTGAGAAAATCACAAGGTAGGGAAGAGGAAAGTGAAAATACAGACCAACACCTTTTAAAGCAATTGCCCAAGAGCCTGCAGGTGAATTTAGGAAGCCGAGTAACTGATGCCGTGTTCAGGAGAGTGTGGGCACAGCAATCTTCCACCAAATCCCTTTGACTTGTTCGGAGTGCCCACACCCACAAGACAAGCCTGCACTCTGAGAACAACACTGTACATTTGCTTGAAAATGAGCACAAGCATTTTTACACAACAGGAAGATTAAAGCCAGCATGACCTTACCGAGGAAAAAATTCCAAGACAATCTCATATGGTAATTTGTATTGAACAAAATGTGATGTTATGATTTCTAATGTAAAACAAGTTTTTAAACACCACAAGCAGAACTCCACTGCAGCACCCTAAGCCCAGGTTGCTAGTCCATGGGAACAAGGCCCTGAGCAGCCTGCAGGGCAAGAGGTGACTGAGAAGAGCCTTTAAGCATGTCAGCTCTGCCTTGGGAATCTCCAGTGTTGGCACAAGAGTCCTTAGCTACAGACACACACTTGCATTGTGTCAGAAAAACCCAAATTCAGTCCAAATGGTATGAAGTGCAAAAACTCCTTCTATAATAAGTTGACAGCAGAAAAGTTCATTAATAATTAAATAGGAGGCACAGAACTATGGCCTGATCTTGCAACACCAATTACAGATTGTAATGCTGATTTGGACACTAAAACCAATGTGGGTATTTTTTCATGCAGTTCTGTTTTACCTATTTATTCTTACTGCTACTGTGCTGTTGACCCTATTTTCTACTGGCATTACTTCCTCAGTGGAGATACTAAATCCATATTAAAATAACATCAGGGCTTTTTAGGCACGAGGGATATTTAGCCCAAATACAAAATCTACTGGTATATGTAAGAATCCCCTGCTTCTAGAAACATCTTGTTCAATTATGAATTTTAAGCCTTGCTTAGACTGAAATTTGGGTTTAAGGAGACCAAACAAACAGCAGCTGTTATTGCTACCCTCAGTGAAAGGGGAAATCAAGAGAGGAAAACTACTCCACGCTACCAGCTTGATCTCTGCTGTCTGAAGATGACGTGCAGCTTTCCCCATCTGGATGGCTTTGCACATATTGCTGGTAGCACATCACAGAGAAAGTAATACCTTATTGCTTTTATCTGCATTCCAATCCTGTAGTCGGGTCTAATTATAGGGAATATGGACAAGCAATAAGCAATGAACACACAGTCTCTGGGGAAAGTATTAACAGCAGCAAGATCACATCAACAGTGACTCGGGAAGAGCGACAGGAGCTAATCAATGAGGGATCGTGCAACTGGAAGCCCCTTCTTCAGACAACCTTCTCCCTTGCTATCAGTCATTACCCGAGCCAAAGGTCAGCAGCTTGGTGCTTGTTGGAGTCAGACTTCAAACAGCACATGAAACAGCCCAGAGCTGGGAGCAGGACTAGTGCAAAATGAACACTGTGGAGAGGCAGCAGCTCCAGCCACCCCGAGGCTCCCGCATCTGAATTCCAGCAGCTGATGCTTTCCCCCAAGGCAAGATACTGCTCTGAGGGCCAGGGTACAGCAAAATGCTTCTTGGTGAAGGACCATCTCCTGGCCTGCCCTGGGGTCCCAAATTCAAGCTTCATCTCAAAACAGAGAAAAGCACAACCTGTCATAGCTCCCTTGCAAAGACTGCCCGTCTCCAGACTGTGGGACCTCACAATACATCAGTACAGGTCATTTCTGAGCCATCCCGTTCCCAGAGTGAAATCGGACAGCAAGACTGAACAAATACAGTAAGTGAACATAAGCGGGAAAATTTAATTTACAAAGGTTATTTTCCCCCACTTCTGAGAGTATCACTTCTTGTTCTGATTAGTGTCCAGAATCACAGGTTACACCCGTCCTTTGCAGGCTGGGAAAGGGAGCCAACTATGCTTGTTCAACATTACAGAATTGATTAAATTTTGCACATGCAATTTGAAATTCTTACTTTTTTTTTTTCTTTAAAAAGTCATGTTAGACTATAAGCCCTGGATTACACTGATTGGATGGGTCTGGGCCCAACCTATTCTGGGCTAAAAAGGACACATTTTACAATGTGCACAAAGGGAAATTTCAGATTTACAAAAGTCAGCAGCAAAATTCCCATTGACTGCCCAAAGGATAGAATGTCAGCCAGCTTCTCTTCCGTAACCAAGGGTTTATTACATCAATTATTTTCTACCATTTGTTTTCAGTCCAAATTTATAGACAGTCTTCTATTCCAAACTACGCAAATTTCCAGAGCTGAATTCCATCTTTTATCTAATGAGAGTCAGCATATTTTAAACAATAGGAAGTTATCTGAGAGAAACACCTGACCCAGGCTCTACTCTGCTTCAAGAAATTCAACCAAAAATTGTGTTCCTCTATTTTTTCACATATTTGCCTCAGTCTAAAGCCATACAGCAGGACTGTTAATAATCACTTCTTCTCTCACACACCCACCCCTTGACCAGCTGGCTGCACAATCTTCTTTCATCCTTTTTCTCCAGGGTAGTTGCAGGAATCAGACCATATATAATAGTTGCCAGTGTTCCCTTATAAGCATAGGTATAGGTATACTGGATCTGCTAGGGTTCTGGACAGGAACAAATATGATCCTTTCTTTTAAAATACTTTGGAAAACTGGAAAGAAAGTATGTTAAAATGCCTAGGAATCATGGAGATTCTCTAGTGCTTATACCATAAATAGTGTCTTTCCAACAACTACATCTGGTTTATAAATGTTGTTTTCAGAGATGAGCATGTGTCAAATCCTTTTAGTATTCTTAGTGCGATGCTTACTGCAACATTTCTTCAACTAGGATGTTTTTAAAGTAATTTGGAGATCACTCTTCCCTCATCAGAATTTCCCACTCTGCTTTTACATGAGCAAATTAAATGAAAAGTGAAGCCTGAAGATCTATCAAAGCTCAAGCATACAATAGAGGGAAAAATATTTCTTAAATCTGTGATTCCAGTGAGACTGCTCATGAATCTAACCTTTGTTTTTTTCTGGTCTTTTATCAGAACAGGTCAGGTTTTGAGCACACAGCTCCATAGCTAAGGTGGTTTCAGGACTCTGAGGCTAACAGGTTGGGACCAGCCTCTACATAACCTGATCAATTTAAGATCTGCTTTCAGGAGGAGCTGCAGTACACAAGGCAGGAATTCAGCCAGACACTCAGGAACACACAGACCATCTTCTCCAGCAGTATGACTTGCCTGTCCTTGATGCTCTGCATCCAAAATTTCTGCTCAGTTTTTTTCCTCCCAGAGAAAATGATGCCACAACACAGCTCCAATCGATATTTGACACAGTATCAGATTCCTTGCAGTAAAAAATACTGGCTGAAAGTCTCGTGCATGCTTTCTCCAAGAAGCCTATGGTAGCACGCCTTGCCTCAGCAAACCATCAATTTAAATGATTGGGAAAAAAACAACACATAATAAGTGACAGATTTTTCAAATCAGATAAAGATGGGAACCAGATTATCTGTCTGTGGGTGATAGATTGCAGCAATAATAAATTCACTTTAAGACACTGGATCAATTTTTAATCAAGCCAAGAATTATTATTGCAGAAAGATAAAATGACCCATGAGGAGATGCCTTAATTTTCCACCAATCAAATTATAGCCTTTCTAAATAAGATGTAATGAGATCCATGGAATATCCAGGTTACACAGCCTACCTAATTACCCATGTTCCCTGTCATGTTGTGATATAGTAGTGGTAAACTGACCTCTGAATTTACCAAGATGAAAAGGTAATTAGTTTTTTCCACAAGGCTGTAGTGAAAACAACAGCAATGACACATGTCACCTCCTTCCACCAAGTCACAATCTCAGAGGCGTTTGTTCTTAAAATATATACAGGATATGACCTGCTGGGTAATAAACTACAGTCATTAAGTGAAGCATACATCTGACAGAAAAAACAACCACTATCTCCAAGTCAAGAATACAAGGTCTGAAGGTAAAGCAAATCAACCCATATTCCACATGAAACTCTATCAGTGTATTACCACAGAGGGTCTCAGGAGATAACAGAGTGTTTTCTAATTAAAGAGGTCACAATGACACATTGAAAGGAACTTTTCCTGAGACACAGGCACCACAAGTATAATTCTCCTTCCTATTGTCCTTAACCACATAGGCACTCATTTCTGCAAATTGCAGAACAGCATCACTGGAAAGCATTCCTGAACACATCCTGAGAACGTGAAGGCACATTGAGATCAAACTTGGAAATTGTAATCATCATCATGAATTGATAATTATTTCAGACAGAAGATTCCAGTTTTGTGCGCACAGAACAAGACTAATCATCTCTTTACCAAGATTTTGAAGGTAGGATTAAGAACCACATTTGCAACAGCTTCTGGGGCCTGATATCTTCACCAAAGCTATTAGTAAGAACAGAGACTGAATTTTCTCTGGCAACCTCAGAAAGCAGGAAATCCCCTCAATGATTTGTCCCTGTCTATGTGCCCTTTCCTTTGGGCACCACTGCAGTTTAGAGATACAATGACAGACTTAATTGGCTCATGCAAAGAAAGCCATCATAAAATTAATGAACTACAACAATTCATTCCATCTGCTGCCTCTTTCTTGCTAATTTATTAATAACACTTACACAAAAAAGGGGTATGGATTATAAATTTCAATTTCTCCTCTTTACCTGAAAATTCAGTCTGAGAGTCTTAAAAAATGATTTCATATTATACCAAATAGATTTATGGCTTATTACTAGTAATGTGGCAGCACCCAATTGACCATAAAAGCTAACTATTTAAAAGTAACTCAAATTACCCCTTCTGAGCAAATTGGATATTTGGTTTACATATCTTGCACTGCTTTTACAAGTGCTCCCTTTCAGTCACCAACCCATCATACTGCTCTGCTTAGATCTTCTTCAGCTTGTCACAGACATCACATTATGCCACAGCTTTGCAAGCCACAAGCCCAACAGTACACAAGTTTTGCTTCAATGGAAAAAATGTAGTGATACATGCAGAACAGGAAACATGGAATGGGTTTTCCAGGGGTTCAGATCAATTCTACCCCTTTATAAGACTGTCAGGCATGGACTTCAGAGGAAAAAATCACATGAAGGCCAAGCACTGCAGAATGGCTCTTTTGTGAGTGAACATAGAGGTAGAAGTCAATGAACAGATGTCACTGGTGTTCCTGATACAGGAAGCATGAACTTCACAAAAACCTGTGGAATTCTCTTGAAGGGCATCCCCCGAGTGTGAGTGTGCATGTGCTAAGCAGGCACCCACCACTTCTGCCTCTCCATTTTGTACTGAAGCATGTGAAAACCTCACAAAACCTCACAGTCCTTCAGGCTGGGTTAGGACACGCAGGAAAACCTGACTCCCTTGTGTCAGGGCAAAACTGATATTTCATTCAGCTGGATTGAAGCTTCCCCTGAGATCTGATCCCCACACCAATATTGCAGGAATATAACTGCTTAGATAGTAAGGGGTTTTTACTTATTTTTCCCCTGTATCTCCTGCAATTAATGCAGTTCTACTGATACAAAACCCATGATACATAGAAATGTCACCCCCTCTACTGCAGAGAAAACAGCCCTATCACTACAACATATCTCTGCCACAACATAAAGATCTATGCAATAGGCAAATTCCATGGTTTTTGTGGGACCAGGAGGCAGAACAGTTCAAACTTGAAGGGAATTACACATCCTAGACTGATTTGCAAACACCACGGAAAGTTTGTTTTAAGTGGGATCACTGTGTATTACCTAATACATGATGAGGTAATGCTAAAATACTAAAAAGCCCTCAACACTTTTTCCAGTAGAGATTGCAGCTGCTGTGGGGGGAACCTATTACTCAGAAGGAGTTCAACAGTATCAGAATGCTATCTGTTAGGATAGTCTCACTGCATCAATGTTCCTATTTAGATATTTTGATCAAAACACGTCAGTAAATTAAATGCAAAGGCTATATGTTGATTAGAACAAAAGATACATTACACTAAGATTAAAGTCTCGGTATTAAGTAAAATATCTGAGCACTAATTCCTAGTTCTGTAATATTTCCATCAATACTATTATCTCCACTTAATTAGGACATAAAAGTAAGTAAAGTTAATTTTAAAGGAAATTTCAAACAGCGTTCTCATTTGATTTTCTAGTAAATTAACACTTTAAAACCTCTAATGGGCATCTTCAAAAGAAAATGTTATTAACAAAATATGTGATAATTAACATAATTAAAACTCTCTAAAGTATACATTTTTTTAATGGCAATTGTTTTCTTAAAAAATATGCAAGAGTAGTGAATCCCACTCCCCTCATAACGTAGACATGCATTAGATAGCATAAACATTGGACAATTCCTCATGGATATCCATTAACTTAGAAATTGCTAGTATTAACTCATAACAAGATTACCTTTTGTGGAACTGGATTAACTTTTACACACTCCCTTACTCCCAAAAGGAGCTCAGCAAATGGCTGTGAGCACTCCAATATTTCAAATTATGCAGTTATTAATTTGAAGTAGGAGTATTTTCTCTGATCTTATCCCAAATATTTTAATCCTGTCTTATTCCTCCTGCTTTCTAACACCTATTCTGGCACACCAAAAATTATCAGTTATCTCACACATAAGATCAAACTGGCAAAATAAGACAATTTTTACCCTGTCATAGTGTCTGAATTAGAAGATTTTGTGATTTTCAACAGTTACGATATCAAGCTCTATAAGGAGCAATGTTTGTTCATCCTCGGTCTGTGTGGATGCACCTCTCACCTAGGAAAACCATCACATCTTTCGGGGAACAAACTCAAGGACCTCAAGTACATCTTTTATGCTTTCTGCACTCTTAGAGATTTATATGTTGCAACCAGCTGGGATAAAAGCATGAAAAACTTTAGTGACTTATCTGAGCTGTTCAAACCTCTAGAGTCTGCCCAGGGAGTGAGATATCTGAGGAGAGGGGCTGTGCTTCCTGCTCCCCCTCGGCTCAGAATTACCTCATGAGCTGGCACTCTCGTCACTTCACACAGGATGCAGCGATGTCCTTTCATGTGGGTAAGCTCAGCACCAGGTGCAGCAGCACTGCTGATAAGACGGAATAAAGGCAACTTTCTTCATGTTTGGCTTCCTCCCACATGTCTTGGGAGGGGAGAAGAAAAAGATGGAGGAAAACATGTGAACCTACCCCAATAATATTTCCTGGTTTATGCTCACTCCCCAGATGCAGAAGGGCTCAGATATATCTGACATTTTTAATGAGCAGGACTAATGGGGCAGGACTAACCCACCCCAGAGCACCATACGGGTCAGCTTCTCCTTGAGGGGAGAGTCCCCTCTTCCTGAGGGGAATCCCATGGCTGAGGCCTTACCAGCAAACCCTAGCCCCACCACTCCTTGGCACGGTGGGAAAGGCAGTCCCAGGATGGCATCCAGGATCATCTCAGAGCTCGGGGAGAGGAGGCAGCACCAAAATCAGGCCGGGAGCACAATTCAGAGCCAGGATCAGACCTGCTGAGGGCAGCCAAGTCAGACACAGCCCAGGGGTCACCAGGGACATCCATGGTGACAAGACAGGCCCAAGAGAACAAGTGAGATTAAGGCTAGTCATAGCCAGAGAGGGGCACAGCTGCAGCTGAGCTGAAAACTAAAGCTGCTTTAACAAATCTCAGCTCAGGCAGGGACAGAGCTCAAATATGTGGGAAGAGGGTGTGGTGGATGCTCCTGGTGATGCTGACCATTAAGGTCTGATGGTGTACTTGGGACACTGGCAATAAAAATGCAATTTCTTCTGAGACTGTAGGGATTGATCTACCACAAACCCAGCACCCTCTTGATCCCAGGGGACAAGGTCACACCCCTGCACCTCTATGTCAAATCCATTTATATCAAGCTCTTATATGCAGGCTCCTGCATCCACCATCACACTACTGCTCAGAATAAAGTTCAGCTCTACTGAGCTCCTGAGGAAAAAGAAATGTCTTGTGTTGCCCAGCCTCTGGAGCAGGCTCCATGCTTCTGGCCTGGACAAAGCCATTCAGGTGACAGTCAGGAGCAGAAGGCAGCACTGGATTCAGCAAGGCCCCTGTTAAACATCACCCCTTAGACCCCCTCTGTGATGGGCGACACCAGCAAGGGCACATCAGCAGCTCTGCTCATGCTGAAGCCTTGCTTCTGGGCAGGTGGGAGTCCTGCAGGGCTGCAGGAATTCTCACAATCAAGTAGGAAAGAGGGATATGAGAGAGTTAATAACAAAACAAAACAAAAAAAAATATTGTTTCTCCAAAGAAAAAACATTTGCTCCAAGAGCAAGAACTGGCTGAGTATTTGGTTTATTTTCTATTTCACTTGAGCCTTGCCAGCTACAGCTAATAGATATTACCACCTGAATCATGAGCTGATTTTCTAAATAACAGCCATGACACTCTACTAGTGTAACCTCATAATAAGGCAAATATTTGCCACCATCTGCAGTAAATTCAAAGCATCTGCTGTAACTTTTTTTGATGAAAGTAAACTAGTATACCCCACTGTAAATTCTTTTGATATTGTTATTACAATATTCTGTGATAAATAAAACAAATGCTCAAATACAGCTCAGGCTAACAAAATAAATCAGCAAGGCTTAGCAACTGCTTTAATTATTATTAGAAACAATTTGATATTTTTCTTACCTGTCACCTTATAGAATTATTTTATTCACCACTTAAAGAAAAGCTTTTTCTACTCTTTGAATACCTGAGAAAAAAAATTTGAACAAAATCTGTGTTCGTTTCAACCTTGACTGAAATTTTTCAGAATAACTCAGAAGTTACTCAGTCTCTGCTTCCACTGAAATCTACACAGCTTTCCCCACTGCCTGTATAGGTAGAAGCCAGAATGACGTGCTTCACAAAAATTCCAGCCCTGGGTATCTATGCTGTGTTTATCACCACATTATCCAGGAAGCTATCACTCTTGCACTAAGTATAAGAGATTCTCTCTGTCCACCCACTAATGGCAGCTTGGCTGATTGTGGGAAAGCCAGCAAATCTTGCTTTTTTGCTCTGTGGATGGATGAATTCCCGGGCATTTTTATCTCCTGTGGAAGGGGTTCAGTTACAGCCGACTGGCCTTCATCCAGGTACTGATCTTTCCCAGGCAATGCAAAAAGCTGGAGAGGGAGTCATTTGCCTCTGGTATAAAGATGATGTGCAACAGCATGTTTATGGGGGTCCAGTTGTCACAAAAACTCCACCACACACTTAAGAAAGATGCTGAGTAAGATGACATGAGATCGGGGGAAAAAAATAAAATTAAAATAGAGCACTGTTGGAAAGATGAATGAAATTAAATTGCCCATTACAAATCTTCCAGCTTTCTTGGAGTTTTTTGAAAGGAATAAAAAAGCACCATCTCAAAAATCTTCACACAACTTTATAGTAAAAAAGGCAGCTTTAAAACCAGTAGTGGTAACAGGAACAGTTGACGCAGCCACAGGACCATGAATGACCATAAAATGTCAGCCAATAGCCAAAAAAAGACTAGACCACTCATGAACATAAATGTCATCATTTTGGATTACATCATAGCAGAAGAAAGATTCAAGACACCTGCAATAACCAGATGGAGTCAGAGTTAGCCATTTATTAGCTTTTTAGCTAAAAAAGATGAAAGCGCTACACTTTTTTCAAAGCTTGGGATACATAGACATAGGAATTTCATCCTTAAAGATGATATTGGAGGCCCTGAAGCAGGCACAGAGCCAAGAAAGAACATTCTGCTCTTGCTAAAGCTGCTTCAGGGAAACAGCCTTTTCCATGCCTAGTAACCACCTTCTGCTTTTCAGACTAAATGCATTCTATATCTGCTCACCTTCCATTGGGTAAACCCGTATTTTTAAGTTCTTCCAGGTTTGTTTCATGGTGGTGTTTTGTAAGTCTCATTTCATACATAGCCTTTTCCTACCTTTTATTTGTGATTTTACAACAATATTATTTTATTTCAGCCTTGTTTTCTCTGGGCTAAACAAATTGTACTCCCACAGGAGATAAACCCAGAGTACCCTAGGAACTCCTCTCCAAATTCCTCTTCCTGAACATGGTTTGCTCACATTAGCACATGGGAATATTTACAGAGGTTAGATCTTTTTCTCATCCGAGAACACCGTTTATGGAGATACTTCACATATTTCAATCATCTCAAAGCAAGTACTACATTCCAGTCTCCCTCCTACTTACATACTTCTAAATTATGAGTTTTCAGTGGAAATGGGATATTTATGAGTGTGGCTTTACATTTTTCACTAGTGCATTTAATGCCTTTTCTTTCACTTGCTTTCTCAGAGTTATCTTTATTTTCCCATGGGAGATTTAAGGCCTCCTCTGTATTGCCAGTGCATCTCATTTTTCCCCATCAATGCAAGCATGCTCCAATTTTCATGCCAGCATCATTAAAGAAAAATCTTCAACCAAATCCAGTGCCAAAACTCACTCAGGAGACTTTCCTTTTGTAACTTGCTTTCAGCATAACAATATTTCTTTTAGTATAACTGCTTTGTCTATTACCAGTTCCACTCCACATTACAGTTCTAGCAGCTGCCTCCTTAACATTTTAAATGAAGAATTGCCTGTGTAACACCAATGCCATACAGCAGATCAAGCTAATTTCTTCTGTTTAAGAAATTATTATAAAGAGGAATTAATCCAAACACATTTAGATAAAATACTTTTGGAAAAGTTATATTTCTCTTTTACTGATCCTTCCTTCTGAATATTTTTTCTCTTTTTGTTGCTGTCCATGGTTTCTTAAAACCATGACAATAACTGAGTCTGGATTTTGGGATACTCGGAACCTTCTCTGAGCCACAAAATTTTAAAAAATTAAAAATAAAGAAAAAAATAAAAAAAAAAAACACCAACAACTGTGTAGATACTGTTATCTCTCCAACTTCTGCTGACCTCAGTGTTTGATCCCAAGCTGCTCATCCTCAGTCACTACACTTAAGCCAACTGACTGTTTTTGAGAGTATGACACTGAAATTCCTTGAGTCTAGAACATGCTTCAGCAGCAAAAAGTTCTCCCAGAAATAATTTGCCATTACTAGCCAGGATTTAAAGGAAAGCATTCTGGATTGCCAGCAAGATTTTCAGCTTGGACTACTATGGAGGGATGTGATTTAATGGCTCACATGCAGACAATGACACAAAGTGGTCCAAAAATGAGCTTATATAACTTCTTCCCTAAAAAAAAATTGCTTCACCTCTAATGTTACAGCTGCCCTTATTTTTTCCTCAGATCACAATCACAACTAAAAGCTGGGGACTTTTACAACATAAGCTTCCAAGTACTCAGTGTGTCTACAGGGACCATAGCTAAAACTACTCTGGGCATTTGTTAAATTATTAAGAATTAACACTAATAAAAGTGATAGATCCTCACCTTCTGGAAGCACTAGACTTTATATCTATGTAAAAGAAAAACCAATGCTTCAAAAAAGCTTCCTAAACAGAAAGACAAACATGGGACTGTTACTCTCTCTTCCAAATTTCATCTGTCTCTAAAGCCCAAACTTCTTCAAACTATTTTCATTACACTGTTATCTTTAGATACTTAATTAATTTGCACCAAAGTCCCCAGTATTTTCATTCCTTAACATCAGGCTCAGTGTGGCCCCAGAGTAAAGAATACATATTCACTCTCTTAGAAGCTAGAGATCTTACCATATTTAACAAGAAGCATCTCTGACAGTAATTGGAGTTTTGTATCAAGGTAAATAAATGGTAAGATCATAAGAACATACTCTAGTGGCCACATGCATCCGGCAAACAGCAACATCAGAGAGTGAATTTAACATACAGTCTCAGTGGATATGAATTTTCTGTAAACAAACAATCTGAAGAAAGCCTCGCTTTTGTCATCTGTTATTCCCATTGAAGAAAAATGAATATTCTGTTTCATACTTTTCCTACCAGGTGGCTTCATTATTTACCACTAGTCTTTTTTCCCTCAACATGTGTGCAACACTGTAATATCCTCAATGACAACGGATTAACTTTTTTTCCTCAACAGTAGCATTTAATGCAAATTACCCAAATTATCCAATATGCTAGAAGGATGGTACTTCACAAGGGTACGTTGGAAAGCCAGTTTCTCCTATTGCTGGAAAAAAGAAGCTCACTTCTATCAAGATACAAAGGTCCCTTCTCACAGAATATATTCCAGGGACAGGACATGGAGTGAACAGGGGACAGTCACAGAGGCTCCAATGTTCTTGGCCACTGAGCATGCGAGGAGTGTTGGGCAAGTCACTTACTCTCCCTGTACACTGGCTATCCCTGTGCAATCCAGAGATAACACTGCTTCCTCCCTTCAAACAAAGTGCTGGAGGCATAAAAATTCCTAGACTGAGAGGTGTAAAATCCCTTGATGATGAGGTAAGTGCCTTGAGCAAATAGTGGCTGGATAACTCAGACTGAAGTTTGAGCACTGTGTTTAAAGAGTTAAGTTCAGAGCAGAGAAGGCAAAAACAGGCATGAAGGGCTCCCTTCTACACACCTAGAAATCTGTGGCTTCAACAAGCACAGGACTGGCGTGTAAATGCTGAAGCTGTGCTAAGATGCCTGCTATAGAGAAAGAAATACTTATTCTGACCTGAAAAAAAAAAAAAGGCAAATGCCATGGCTTTGAAATAAAAGAGCAAAAAGAAAGAATAGGCTCAGGAGGGTTTATAAATCCTCTTAGGAAGCCTCTCAATATTCCCTTCCCTACAACTTTAGAGCAGGGCTTTAGAAAATTTCAAGGAGGATGGTCAGACACTATGATTATAGCCATTTCTGGCTTCATCCTGATTAGAATGGCAGTCAAGTTTGATGGGTGTTAACTCATCAGGTCCCAACAAACCTCACTATAAATATAGCTTATTGTAGTGCCTCTGCTTTGGAATAGCCTTAGTTTGCTTTAGGCTTATTCAGTTGTAGCATTCCTGAGTATCTGCAAAAACAAAGTAAAAAGAGATTTATAGTGACACCAAGAAAGGGTCAGGGGGCAATATTCAAATGAATGTCATAATCAAGGTGAAACCTCAAATATTTTAAGAAGACATTATTGCTATCAAATATTCTAGTACAAGACAAATTAAAACTTTTGGAAGGATTTTGATGTGTTGAACCAGCAGGGCAAAACTGGGGATATCCCCTTTGTACAGCTCTGGGTTATGAAAGGGTCAAAAGCTCTCTTTCAAGGAAAAGGACAATTGTGAAGGAAAGAACAGGCTGGAATTGTTCGAGCTGCCCCACCTTGTTGTAGGGGGCTGACACGATCCCCAGGCAGCTGTCAGGAATGAAACAGGGCAGTGACAAATCACAACTACATTTGCCCCCTTCCTCCCTCAGACCTTTAACACTGCATGCCTAACCCCAAGCACTCTCCACAGCACCGCTGCTAGCTTGCAGCAAACCATCCCCTGTTTATAAGATTCCAGCAGCTTCCCAGCTGGGGAGTGCTCTTTCCCCCCAAACTACACAGCCTAGTTTGCAGTAGCTGCATTATCAATGGCTTTACCCTCGTCAAAGCCCACTCAACCTTCTCACAGCCCCATCACAAAAGCGGGAGATGCTCTTGTATGACCGGACCTGACAACGCCCCAGGCTGTATTTCCCCCTTCAAACACCCACCACAGACCGATGGCCAGCCCTTGTAGCCTCCAGGTATTCCCGGCAGGGCAGGCATTTCTATTAACTCAACATTCAAGAGGTGTGTGACTGAGAATCGGGGAGAGCTATCAAAGCATCAATGCCAGAGTCCTGCCAAGCTCCCTGTGCTACGTTAGTTATAACTGCAAGTAGCCACTCTCAGCAGCTGATCGAGCAAAAAGCTGCTTTGCAGCTTTAGAAAATTAAGACATTCTCAGCATGCCGATAGAATTCAAGTGTGAAAGCCTGTCCCTGTCTGCCCCTCTCCGTTTTAAAATCTTAGCTCCCTACCATCCCAATAGGAAGCTGGAGTCTCTAAACTACAGTTTACGCAGAGTGAAAAATAAGCATCACGAATCCCTAGCTCCTGCTGCAAGTGTTGCAATATTTCTAGGAAGCTGACAAAAACTTGTGTTTAGGTGGGCTATCACTTATTTTGTCACTTAGATTGCCTTTGTTACTTTGGCAATGTCCAAAGGCTTCCCATGCAGAGCCAGCCACCAGAGAAGCCATTGCTGAACATCTCCACATCTTGGGCCGTGACAGGAGTGTGCCAGATGCACATTTTAAAAAGCAGAGTGTGTATCAGCCCCCTCATAGAGCCCTGTCAGAAAATTTGATTAATGGTAACGTGCTGCAAATCCTAAGCAAAAAGCACAGCCCCTCATAAGCATTCTACCCAGATCAAAGCCATGTGGCCACAGACACACCAAATGTAGTTTCTGAGCCTCTTTTGCCACTTGGAATGTTTCAAACCAAAAAATATTTCAGACTAACAGAAGGTTTGGGAATGTTTTCATAGCCTCTGAAGTTTCAGAGTAAAAAGCACCACACTAGACTCCAGAGGTTTGAAAAACCTGAAACCTTCAATGAACACTATATTTAAATTATTTGGGATAGAAGGAAGAACAGGCTTTCCACTTCTGCTCCATGGCCCACAGGTTATTGGACTAATGTGATATAACAATAGGTTATAATAGGAGTCCCAATGCAATTAAAATAATAAAACTAATGGTGATCTGTTTCAGATGAAGCCACTGATGAAAATAAAGGATTAAATATTTTCCCTCATTTATTAACCACATTGAAGATTTCAGCCATGTAAAAATGTGACTTACATGTATGTACTTGCACACACACAAGCAAATCTATGTAAAGGGATCCACTTAGTCATTAAACCTTGCACTATCAGATTTCACTTACACATACAAAGGAATTCTACTAATTTCTACACCAAGAAAATTATTTTAGAAGCAGCTTAATATAGGTATCTAACAGAAGAAAATACCTGCTGAAATAGACAGTGATATGCTAGAGAGGGGTGTAAGAAGAATAAAAAGACTGAATAAATGACAGGCTACATGAAATGCTATTTGTCTCAGCAGACTTCACTAAGGCCAGCAACACAACTGCATGCAATTGGTCATTTCAACTAGGCTTCCTACTTCTGGAAATAAGAGTTAATTAAAATGTGGGAAGTCAGTGGTGTTATCTCTCACAGATCCTCAGGATCCTCATGAGTCTCATTTTACCTCTAAAATGAAATTATATGAAGAATTTTCCCCTGACAAGACATATGTCTTGCCATTGTGTTCACAGCAAAACCTCATTTGCTGTTTCTTGAAACTGTGATCTAAACAGATTTGAAAAGAGAGAAGGAGACCAAGTTTCAGCTGGAATTTATATTTAGGAAGACACCTGCTGTTGAGGTGAAACAAACACAAGAAGTCAAGCATTTCAAAGGTGGTCTTTATCACTCTGTCAATTCATTTTCAAATCATTTTCCCTAAAGAGTCTACCCCTATGCAAGAAGAGCAGGCGACCCATAAACACAATGGATCCTTCTCCTTTTCCAGTATGTTGGACCAGCACTGAGGGTGCCAGAAATCAGTCCAGGATTAGAAAGATTGCAATGCAGGTCCAACACAGAAGTACCTGTTCCAAAGGCTTATTCCCTGCAGTTGACATTACAGCTGACCCTCAATAATCACTATTAATGATTTGTATGACAGTAAAACTGAAGGATCAGCTGAGGAGCCAGAGGACCCAACACCCATTGTGAAGGGGGAAAAAAAGCTTGCAACCTAGGTAACAGAACAAGAGAAAAGGATTTACCTTCAGGCTGCAGATTGAGAAGCATGCCACTGCCAGAATGGAGTGACTTGCTGAAAAGGAACTAAACCAGGAACTGATTTAAACTAAACACAGATTTCTCACATCTTTGTCCATTCCCTGAACCATAGCTGATCATTTCCCACACAGCCTCAGAAGACTTTCACTTCTAAGTTCCTTTGAGGCTGCTGCACTTTGGCCCCATCCCACACAGCCCAGCATGCTTTTCACTTCCCTTCATCCGAGCTGGCTGCAACAAATGTTCCTTCTGTGGCCTCTCTGAAGCACTTTCTGGACAGGCATCTGTTATCCTGTCAAAGACACAGGGGCCTGAGAAGTGCAGCTACTTTCAGCTCCTCACACCAGTGCTGACACCCCTGGTGTCCCATTAGTAGAGGCACAGTGTTTTCCAGGCTCACGGATGCTCCAGCTGAACAGCTGTCCCCCCAAGGAACGGCAGCCCAGGCGAGTTTGACACGCTCATTTGTAATGGCTGCAAGAGCCACGTGCCTCTCCACTTTATCTGGAGACTCTGGCAAAACAATTCACACCTATACATATTCCTGTGCCTCTTACTGTTCAGACATAGCTCAAAGTCATCTCACTCCAAGAACCTCCTCCCTTATACACATTCACTTCTCTGTCTCCCACAGTCTCTCTCCCTCTCCAGCCAGTTCCCTTCTTGCTTAGCCAGTCAGAGTGACACCAAAGATGTCACCTAAGCCCACCCCTCCACTCCTCCTTCCTGCCCCCAATCTCTTCATCTCTGCATGTGCCTCCAAGATCCCTTCCCATTCTCCCACTACCTTAAGCTCAAAATGCACCATTAGTACTCAATGTCTTTGCTTCTGCTTCTGGGGAAGTTTTGCTGCTCCAAACACCTTTTCTGCCAGCAGATTCAGCTGGATTGATTTTCCCTGCCTTCAGCTCTCCCACTGTCCACAAGGGAACCCACTTGAATGCATGCCAGACCCCCTGCTCAGGGAGCTGCACTGGCCATATGCTGTTCAGCCTGTGCACCATTCTCAAAGTGTGATATTCAGCCACGCACCCAGACTTCAGAGTCACAGCCAGAATTAATAAAGTACATAGGGGACACCTTCTCCCTCCACACCTTTGATTATCCCACCTGCATATTGTGTGGTTATGCAGCTATTTTCTTGATGCTGACTGAGATATAAGCAGCCCAATAATACTGCAGTATATTTTTTTCAACATTTGCTTCCATTCTGGAAAAAAAGCCATAAAAACTGTGAGCAAAATTGAGAACAGATCCTTTCAGCTGGTGTAAATCTAGATACTTCCATTGACTTTTGGTAGATTTATGCCAGTTTCAAAGTGAAGATTCAACCCTTAAAATAACAAGTCACATGTTTTGCACATCTTCCATACTCTTAATAAATTATCTAAGAGGTTTTCATTTAATTAAAATTCGACAGAGATATTTTTGTATGGAAGGACATAATGGAGATCCTTCTAATGCTGGACAAGTTGCTTTGCATTTGACACTGATGCAATACTTGGAAATTAGAGTGGAAGAATAGTATGATCCTACTCTAGTAAATGCCCCATGAACTTGAGCTTTACCCCAAAAATGACCAAATGAGGTCACACACTAAGAATTTCACTCTATTAAATTACTGTGTGCTGATTCTCTGCCTTGCTTTTTAAAAGAAAGGTTGTAAAGATCACTGTAATCTACATTTAATGAAACATCATATCTCCTGTGTATTCTCATTGATCACATCCTTTTTTTGTCATTCTTAAGAGAATATTGGGCTTTTGAAATTACAGAGGCTCCTTTCCGTAAAGAAACTCTTGCTGCCTACCAGTGATCTTGTCATATGCTTTGAGAGTCTGGTCCATTTGTAATTACAGTCAAACTATCAGGGTGGTTTTGACCAACAAAATGCTTTTCCAGCAGCAAAATCTAGTCAGCATAATGCACTGCTTTCTTTAAGTGCCAGACTAATGGGATCGTTGCTTCAACTGAGGCAGACTTCAAAAATAGTAAAAATTTTGCCCAAGACCTTTTCTGAACAGGGGCAGCACCAGGATATCCCAGAGGCACCTTCTGTAAAGATTCTCCTACATCAGGAGAATGCTGAACTCTTCATCTTCTGATTTAGAAATCTATTCAGAATCTCCTGATTTAGATTTGTCGACAAAGTAACTCTTCTGTAAGGCACCAATTCTGCCTTCGCAAACACAATGATTGTATTTGGTTGCTTGTTTCAGAAATATATTGGTATTTCTTCCAAGTTATGGAAATGGGAAGAGCTACTGCAAACTCTCTAATGTCCTTTGCATGTCAGAATTTAAGCAGCCCCCAGTGAATCTGCTGAATTGTGCTTTGACAAGTGTTATTTAATGCTGTGGTCAGAGGATGTTTGCAATGTTATCCTGGAGGAAGTCAGGTTCTAAGAGGACAGACAGTTCTTGATTTGCTTTCCATTTTTTAATGCTCACTAGTAAATTATTATTTTTCTTCAAGTTGTCTGCACCTCATCCCTAAATCAATGGAAGCCAAAATCTTCACCCTTCCTTGGAATAAATGGGGTATCCAAAACAAAACACCTCAGTGCTTGACTCCAGAAGCTGGGACTTTATGGAAAAGACCAAACATCAGATTTCTCAGCCCTTTTTATCATTAGCTAAACACAACCAACCCAAAAAATGACCTTAGCAGTCATATCTAAACAATAAGAGGTCTTCTTTTCTACACATATACAAAGAGGGACTAAGAACCATTGAAATAAAATCACTCATGTCAGTAAAGAATCATTGACCTCATACACTGCTTTTGGGAGGAGGCAAATACAGCAAGAAAAAAGTGTCCAGTTATGTCAGTTCTGGTATTTGCCAAGCACCTGGGATCAGGTGAATCAGATGAGGCACAGATTAGAGTAGTTAGACATGAGTTTCACTCATGTAATCATAGAATATCCCCAGTTAGCAGGGACCCATCAGAATCATCTATCCAGCTCCTGGCTCTACACAGGACAGCCCCAAGAGTCACACCCTGTGCTTGAGAGCATTGTCCAAACATTTCTTGAACTCAGGCAGGCTCAGTGCTGTGACCACTTCTGTTCAGTGCCCAGTCCCCTCCAGATGATGAAACTTTTTGTAATATTCAACCTAACCCTCCTTTAACTCCATTTCATGCTGTTCCCTGGGGTCCTATTAATGGTCACCAGAGAAAAGAGATCAGGGCCTGTCCCTCTTCTTCGCCTCACAAGAAAGTTGTAACTGCAGTGAGGTCTCCCCTCAGTCTCCTCTTCTCCAGGCTGAACAGACCAAGTGGCCTCAGTCACCCCTCACATGGTTTCTCCTCAAGCCCTTCACCATCTCCAACTCCTTTGGGTTGTTACTAACAGCTTTATAACTTTCTTACATTGTGGGGCCCAAAACTGCCCCTAGGACCTGAGGTGAGGCTGCCCTAGGTATAGAGCAAAGCAGGAAAATCCCCTCCCCTGAGCAGCCAACAATGCTGTGCCTGATGTCCCCCAGGCACTCTATGCTGTTGTTTCAGGCTTTCAGGAACAAGTAACAAGATAAAAGGGTTTGAGTGTAAAAACAGAAACATATTCTAAGCCTCTGAAATTCCATCTAGTTGGAAATCAAATTTGATGCCTAGGCAATTCTCTCCATAAAGTTCCCTAAAGCTCTAAACTGATGCATGCCTGTACACCATCTCAGACCAGACACTTGGGGCCAAGCTCTTCCCTTGAAATTCATCTTGACCACTGCTCTCACCTGTCTTCCCCCACCTGGGGAGAGAACAGCAGCAACCATCAGTCTGTTTTCTACACTTTATTTCTGGTCTGTAAGCTGGTTTCCTCTGAAAGGTCTTTGTAGGCCTTGCCAGGAGTTTGAGCATTGAGTCTCTCTAGACCAACACCTACAGAGACAGAAAAGGATTAGCCCCAGGGCTGGCTGGACAGGAGAGATCTTTCATTCTCTGTAACAAGCCTCAGGCAAACAATCACTGCTTCTGGATCCAGCAATTGAGTCTTTCCCCAAAGCACATTATGGTCCTCCCATCCCATGACCCCATATGATGGGGCTAAAAGCAACACCAACCTTTTACTTCTTTTTTCCTAGGAGCACCAGACACTACAAAGGCCCTTTCCTCTGTGCTGCATTTACAACTACCTGATCTTTCAGAAAGGATCCAGTGCACACCTTTGACAAGCAAAGTTATCTATCTTAGTGCAAAATCTGCACAGGGATTCTCAAATAATTTCAAAATTGTACATACACACAAAACCTGTAACATCTAAACATTTGCACCTATGCCTTCACCCTAAAGGCTTCTGAAGTATTTTCCCAATGTATTTATTTTTCTTTTCTTGGTATCTACCTCTTGTCAGAAATATTAAATGGAATATTTGTAACTTACATTTATGAATTCATTATGGCATCAAAATCGTAGGATTTTTTTTTCTTCTTTTTTATTTCATATTATCCAATCACAGACTGCAACAGCACAAAATACAGCCTTTATTCTTTATTTCATTCAATATAGTAAGTATTCTGAGTAGTCCTTACTGACAATCTGATTTCTCACAAAGGAGTATTTGCAAAGTGAAAGATGGATGTTCTGTGAAATATTTTACTTGTCATCAGTTTTGTGTTCTTATATCTCAGACCGAGACACCCTCTGACAGATAGGTTCAGTCGCCAGAGGAAAGACTAGCAGTTCCTTTCTCAAAGGCTGGACCACACTGCTCCCGTGTGGTTTCTGAGGAAAACAGAACAGGCTGAAATGACTGCTCGACAGAGAAACTCCTCGTCCCCTGCTTCTGTAAATCAGGCCCTTCATATGTTTCTTAGATGGCACTATGCATTCTCTTGACACCTGACAAAATAAAAATGACAGTGGCAAATTTCAAGCAGAGGGTTTCTGTGGTTTTTTAAAGTTCACTGTAATGTTAGTGCTAGTACAAAGTTCCTTTGAGTAGCTCAACTCAGTTATTAGCACACGGCTAAAGGTTTCACACCAAAAGTAAATGAAGAACTCTGCACCTGCTGGGAAGATCTCCACAGATAGCAAAATCAGGTATTCTGGAATCTGAAC
This sequence comes from Passer montanus, assembly GCF_014805655.1. Classification (NCBI taxonomy): domain Eukaryota; kingdom Metazoa; phylum Chordata; class Aves; order Passeriformes; family Passeridae; genus Passer; species Passer montanus. Next base: position 2,158,798 of record NW_024368819.1, on the reverse strand, counting down.
CATTAATACTAACCACCACAGAAAAATGACCTGAAAAATAATTGTATGCTGACTAGACTTGTTCTTCAAATATGCGTTAAGACTAGTAGCATTTCCTGTAAAGAGATGACATTTTCTTTTGATTATTACACAGATAATTTTACATTAATTCAGTGGATTCTTTTCCCATTGATCTAAATTGTTCCTACATACCCAAACAATATCTGCAAATAGACGGTGAAAACAGCTGCTACTTTTCAGAGGAAAAGTATTTTTTGACCTGTTTCATCAGAAAGGCTTGCCTTCCTAAAAGCCAAACTCAAAAGCTATTTACCCTTATCTGGGAGACATGCAGACAGAAGAGGTGGGAGGTGGGGAGTGAAAGAAACCTAAAAGAAATAATTCCATATAGAAACAAGATTTACAGAATTAACCTCAAAGAAACCCGAAAAGCTACTTCTACCCAACTCCCCCCCACTCCCCCTTTCCCCTTTCTATGGAAAACCAGCAGACTGACAGCTCATATAAATAGAGCAGACAAGTTCAGCATGAAGGCAAGAAAGAACAGAAATTCCTATTGGACTGTGGAAGCATCAGCTATCCCAGACACTGTTACTGCATCATCTCAGATTGCTTGCAGGCCCCATTTCAATTAAAAAAAGATATTTGTGAATCAGACAGAAATGTGGTATCTTAGAAAGGAATCAGAGGATCTGTCAGCATTCTGTAGAGTTTACTTTTAACGTGTACCAGGCCCTAACCACATGCACACAGAGAACAGAGCATAATGAACACAGACTTAAAAGTTCCAATGGTTCATAGGCCCTCAAAAGGGATGAACGGCTCTGTAGAAGATGTTATGGTGCATCAAGCAAATCCTCCTTAGCTCACACAGTTATTGACCCGAGACATCACAATTATTCCTTCAGAGCCATTAAGGGTCAAATGTGTTAATCCCACTGCCAGCACAGATTATTTGTTACACATTTTAGTGAGTAGGATAAGGAGGATGTTATATGGGAACTGCATGCACTCATCATTTGGAGACCTACCTCTCATCAGCCTTGATACCCAGGGCCTTACATTACTGACAAGGCATAAGAAGGAGTGGAACAGGAAATCAGGGCAGCAGGGAGAGGTACAAAGACAACACCAGAAGAGAGCATGTCCTGTTGGGACAACCCAGCTGCTCTCCTCCCCAGGTTGACTGGCACAGAGCTGGAAAAGAGACATTTTCTTTTTAAGTACAATATGCCTACAAAGCACATAGAAAGAGCTGCATTCCTTCATTACCTCTGCTTCAGGGAATCACCATCACCAAACTTTCCATGGGATTGCAAGGAAGTGGTTTTGTATCATTTTACCACTGCAAAAGCCAGTGGCAAACGGAGGCTTAAGCAGAGACAAACCTAGAGCTGGACCCGCTGAGGGAAGGAGTTGATTGCAATACTCAGCAATACTTGGTACAGCACTGCCAAACAGCCAAATCCACAAAAACTAGCATTTAACTGCAGGACATTTCCATGTGCTTCTCAGACCTCTTGGATGAGCACACAAATGTCTCAGCTGCCCATTCCAAAAGGTTTGCGCACATTTTTCAAGAAGAGGCATACCTACACCCACCTTTGTGGATAACACCTTAAGGCAGCAAATCATCCAACTCCAGGAGCAAAACCCACAGTAAAGAAATCAAGTCTTCATCAGGCTCTGACAGAAAAATGCTGATGTGTAGTAACTATCACACAGATCACATAAATCAGCATTTCCGAAGTGACTCCTTTCTTCCCCATGCCAAAGTTGTCATAACTAGCTATCTCAGACTTATTAAATCTCCATATTGGAGCTCTTTGCCTTTTCTTAGGGAAAAAAAAAAAAAAGCCAACAAAACAACAAATAAACCAAGAGCGAGGATAATCAAGGTAGGAATTGCTTGAAACACCTAAAAATATTTTAAAACTATTGTTTAGGTCTCTCAAATTTACCCATGATTAATAATCTCCCAAAAAGATATGCTAAACAAATTTAGGCTTCATTGGGATGATGATTTTCTACTGAACTTGCCATGGTATTCTTCCAGAAAGCAAGGACACAAAGCGGGCTACGCAGCAGTGGAGGTACCTCAGTGGAGGTACATGGGAACTGTGCCTAACCCTACAACCCACCAGCTGTGGAACTCTGCCCTTGGATGCAATGTGCAAAATATTGGAGGCAGTAAAGTGTCCCCTTAACACCGTAACAATATTCTCATAAGACCACGGAACCCAATCTATCACGGCTGCAGTCTTCTGCATCATTCCTGGGGCATACAGATACCCTTTAATTGTGGAATAAGCAAAGAGGATATATATATAAAAATAGCACACAACACGAAGATGAATATAAACCATTTACTGCATCACCTCTCAGAAGATGCAGTAAAGAAGTACAGAAGACTATCCTGAGGTTCCTGCTTTGCTTTGCTACTTGTAAGCTGCGATTCCTCATTCCCCAGCAATGCCATTTGTTACCTCCACTCGTGTTGTACATTACCCTGTCCTGTAGGATATACACATATATGCTAATATATCATTAATATGATAACACAGGGCCTCATTTCCTTGCAATTTCTTAATACTCTGTTGGTAACAGCTGCACTGCAGCTTCTGTTAAATTGTTTTCCAGTAGCAGAATACTTGCACAGAACAGGATAAAGAAAAAATAGCGTCTTCATTTGGGGCTTAAATTGGCCTCAAAAATGTCATCAAAATATTGCTTAAAATATGCATCTTTGCAAAATGTGAGAAAACTCTTCAGTCTTTGGGCTATTCACTTGGGGGAAGGAGAACAGATTTTGGCTATGTGCAACCTCAAAGCATGCAAGCCAAGCATTTATCATTTCCTTCAGAGATAACAGAATATTACGGAGACTGTGAGGGAGACGGGAGGCAAAGGAGGAGAAAAACACAGGAAGACAATATTTTTAGTGTACATCTTACAAAATTTTACATTTACTTAGTTTTGCACATCATTAAGGGAAAGGCAAATGAGTACTGCAAACCTCTAAGTAGGCTATTGACTTGTAAAGTCAAATTTTATAGCAGCACCAAAACATTTCACAGCTCCTTAGTAGTGTAAGTGGAGAAACTGAATTCTCCATTTCCAGCTCCCTTTGTAAAGACAGTGAAGCCCCGATTCAGCAAACTATTTAAACTACTTAAGCATTAAGCAAGCGCATTATCTCAACTAATATGTATGCAAGATGTCAGAAGATTTGAGTTAGGCATGCCTTGAAAATATTTTTTTTAATAAATATCACTCAATTGACTGAGAACAGATGTGAAGAATGAATAAATACTAATATGGGGGTTATCATCCATTTTCCCCTCAAATGCACAAATCCATAACTGTACCCAGCCACACTGGGCAAACAAAGATTTTCTACTCACTTGTTATGAACAAGAAATTCAAAGCCATCTTTTTTGTGTAACTGCTCTCCTGTGATGGGAAGAAAATTCTTTTATGCTTTTATCTTGAATTCAGTAAGTCCTGTGAGAGGGGATTGTTTACATTTGGCCAAATGTTTTCATATTTGTGCCAATTTTAAAACCATGGATTTGTTCTTTGCAATGATTATCTATGCTGAGATGATGACCATGTTTTGTGTTATTCTCATCTGCTTACAAGTATAGCTAAGGTTTCCACCAAAAAATTTCCTTTAAAAGCTGCAAGTAAGACAACATCTTTTACATACAATCCAAACTGAAAAACAGAGATACTTGGTAAAGACCTTCCTCTGTGCCTGCCATTATTCACAATAAATGTTTTTAGTTTACCCTAGATGGCAAAACTAGAAAACAGATTGCAGCTTTATATTCAAAAGCTAGTCAAGCTCATGTCACTATTCATAAAGTAATATGAACATCAGTCCCAAGAATGTGCTGTTGGGAATGCTCAATAAAGACTGACACTTCGGATGCATTTTTAGTTGGTGAAATTAAAACAGGGGAAGGACAATCAAAAAGGGCTGCTCTATGCCTCCCATTCCCTATGCCTCTTGGGAAACTGAGCCATCACAACATTTTTCCACTCCCTTTCTAACTGTTTCAGGTTCTGGGGCACAGACTGATTCACGCTGATGCCCAGGTCTAATCTCAGCACCACAGTACCAGCTACAGGAGCACCTATAAACATGCCAGGGCAGCAGACACTTCAGCATGAGCAGAAGCCAAAGCCTGTGAGCAGCCCCCTTGACTTCAGAGGGAAGTGGTCTGAAGTAGCAGGGCTACAATGGCCATAGCTGTCTTCAGGATACAGGCAAAACTGTGACACAGATGTGTAAAATTAAGTAGTGTAACAGCTCCCTCAGATGTCACTTAGTCACTTTTCATTACTGGAAGGAGTCTCCTGCTGCTCTTAAGTACAGAACTGTTTCCTGGTCTTGAACTTTATCATGATATAGCTACTTTAATGCTGTGGATCACTGAAATCACCTGTTGGGTGTTTCTTTATTAAAAAATGCTGGTCAGCAAGTTCTATTTTCAGACATTTATATCTAGCCATGTCATTAGCATTATACACCCTCAGCTCCCTCCTGGTGAGTGCAGGACACATTAAACTGCTGCCACAATGACAGAGCAGTTGGAAGACCCCATTCTTCAGAGCTTTTACACAACAAGTCACTTCCTTGGTTTTGTCAGATGCTATGGGCAGGCTGGTAAAACTGTTTCCCCAGGACACTCACTGCTCTGGGCTGAGCACCAAAAATGGCTTCATTTGAGAGCTTTTCCTGCTTTTTCAGTTGATCAGAAATTCTAAACAATGCATGTTGTTTCAATAACCTTCATCTTCCTTTTTAGTCTTCAAGAAGTCCCAGAAAAGAGGGAAAATAGGACAAGAGGAAAAAAGGAAAAAAAAACCCAGAAATTGCAACCTCTCTCTAGAAAGCCATTTCAATATAAAGATTTCTGGTACACACCAAAGTCTGCACAGCAAACCCCAGTGGCTGTAAATCATTGTGTGCATAAGGCCTCAAAATAAATGTTTCTTTATAAAATGTCCCCAAAGAAAGTAGACTACTGAAGTAATCTCTGCATCAAGAGATTTTCTGCAGGATTTTCTGCTTATCACTCCTTTTGCCAACAAGCCCAAGTGGTTTTAATCTCCCTTTTCTCCCTGTCAGAGGACATAAATGTTTCCACTGCAAGTTCTGAGACCTGAGTGCCACTCTGAGCTGCACAAAACAGATGCTGAACTGACAAGTTCACTGAAATTTCTACCAAATTTCTGTGAAATGCACCCATAAATAAAGTCTGTCAACACTTGCTGTTCTACACTGATTGCCAACATCTCACTATTCTCAAAATAAATACCTCCTACAGATACTTTTAGTTGCCTGGAGTACTAGATGTTTAAATAGAAGTTAAAAAATACAATTTCAAACATGGATTGATGATCTTTACTCCCTCTTAAAGAGCCAAAATCCATCAAACAGGTATGAAAGATCAAACCAAAGCCAGTTTCTATCTGTTTCCACTGCTGGGCCTCAGTGGCCTTCAAACAGCCACCCATTCTGCCTCAAGTTATTTATGACAGCTGCTTTATCATGCAATTATGCACACAGTAGTGCATTTCCAGGTTTTCTTAAATCCTAGGCAGAGGATAACTCTTCCATTATTTCTTATTTCTAAATGTCAGAAAATCAGAAGCATTCAAAAGCTAACTCAGGTTATATAAAAGCACTGCTTGACCAAAATTCAAGCAGAATAGAATGTATGTATATATATATATATTCCATTTCAAAGCAATTCTTTTTACAGTTTTTAATTCTTTTTTCTTAAGAGAATAAGAAAGAGTTTTAAGGAACAGCAGCATTCACTGTTAGTTATAAACCAGCTGGCAGTAATAAAATAGGCAGGGAGAGAACACACACACCCCCAACACCAATTCATGTCTCAAACCAGATATCAAGTGTCCTGACACTGTTACAGACAGGCACACTGGCACTGAGTTATCACTCTGAGGAGCAGTATTTCACTAGAGGTGAGTAACTCTGTAGTGCAGGACTGCCTTTACCCAAGTATCACTCACTCAATAGTAATTGCATTACTAATCACCTGAAGAACCCACCCCAAGGTTTGTAATGATGGAGACAAGCATCAAAATAGTCAAGAATTTGCATTTTCTCTGTCTAGGGGCTCCTCAGACACAGTACAGTCTACCCCCTTCCTATTACCAAAGCTGTAGAGTTAAGCGCTTGCAAAGTCCTCTACAACAGCAGGTCTGTATGGAAAGAGGTGATTTCTGCCTGGCAGCTTTTTAATTTAAGGTATTGCAGCCTTTAAACTGGGCTCAGGCCATGCCTCTGTTGGCCAGACACTGACTATCAGTCTGGGCAGCCACATAACCATTTCAGAGAGACTCCTCAGCACAAGGGGAAAGACTTTTACAGTACAATCCCATATTCTAAACTCAACCATAAAAAGTTCAAAAACACAGTTCCAGTTCAGCTGCTGATAGACAAATAGGTCCTCTTAGATTAATTGGTCTCACTTGATTGCCCCAATGTTACTTCTAAAGCCAAACTGAGCAGTAGCACAAGCAAATGAAACTGTGCTACAGTTTGTGCCATTCCCAGTCCTTAACCAGAAGCTCAGAGGCCAGAGTCCCATCTCCAGCAAGGGAGGCATGAATCTTCAGATTCCAGTTCTTATCCTTCCACTCTTATCCTCCTATTTGATAAAGCACAGAACATCACTACAGTCGTCTTTTCAATGAAAGGGAACATTTATTTCAGACATGCAAAACCAGGCAACTTAATTATGACCCTTCTGATGAGACAGTTCCTAGATTTTCTATCAACATGTTCCCAGGCCCATTCCCAGGGGAACTCAGTGGTAACATGAAGAGCGTGACCGTTTATTTGGCTTAAGGAACACATTAATTTATCTGGCTTATAGAATTTAAACATCTGACGAATGACAGTGTGGTTGATTTTATTCATCAGCTAATTGCTTTGCCACCTGGAGCTGCAGCTTTATATATTCAGCTTATAAAAGATCTGAAAAGGATCTCAATTATTCTTTAATTTGTTCCTTGAATTTAAAGTAGGAAAATCTGGCTTAATCAAACATTGTCTCAATTCTATTGGGATATGTCTAGTTACCTTATAACAAGGTAAGCTTTCATTTAATCATATGATATGATAATTCCCCACTTTCAAGCCAAGTATCCTCTTAGTTACAATCAATTTTCCACTGAAAAAATAAACATTGTCTCTTTACTGAAATCCCTGCAGAGGAAAATAGTCCTTTTAAAGCAACTTGCTGTTAGTACAACCACCCTAGGAATTTTTGTGTTGGAATTCATTAAACCCCCTCATTTAGCCCTGACGGGTAAATTGTGATATCCTGAATTTTCAGAAATGACTTTTCACACACAGGATGGTTTTTGGCATAGTTGAAAAAGTCCGATAATGAGCATTTGGGCAGAATGGTGGGATAAGCAAAATCTGGGGGTTAGCTTTTATTTTGCTGTATAAAACAATTTTATGTAGCATGCTCTGAAAATTGACTGCCCAATAGTCCTTGTACTTATTTTGACAGCAAGTAACAAAGAGGTAAGAAGACATATCAAGCACAAAGTAGCTTTTCTCCAAAGTACAGTTAAAATTCCGTGTTTCCATAAGAAGATAGCACTAAAATTGCATAACTGGGTCAGAGCCCTACATAGTCACATAACATTCTCCCACAGCTGCACACCCCAACAAAAAACACTTGCCAACACTAGTCCCTTTCTACACTTTCCCAGAGAAGCCTAGATCTACAATGAGTTTTAGGAAGACTGCAGGAGAGATCGCTGGCAGCCTGAGTGTCTGGGTGAGGGCAGTACTCTGGAGTTTGCTACTTGGAAACAACAGTTCATTTAGGAAGCTTAAGAAGCCATCACATGGAATGTGTAATAAACCTAAGTGTGTGTTTGCATAGGAATCACTGAAAAAAAAAAGAATAAAGAATAAATAAATAAATAATTAAGAAAATAAACCAAATAAAGATAAAAGAAAATTAGGAAAAGGAAAAAAAGAAAACTTGCAGACAAATTGCAATGAATTTGAATGGATGGAGTGCTGGTGGATACCATACTTTAAAAATTAGGAGTCCAAAGACTAGTCTTGCTGGAAGAAACATCCTTCTGATGAAAACAGCGTGACTGGCACTGGAAAAACAATTAGACAGGGAGATAAGAGGACAAACAGTGAAACTACTTAAAAGAAAAATTATTTGTACCAATCCCAAAACACTCTGGAGCCAGAGGTAAGAAGGCATAACCTGGCCCTGGTAGTGCTTCTACAGGCACTGAGAGCAACTCGTGCCGTAGGCAGAGCACTGAGGACCTGTAACCCTGGGCCACAGAAAGGTCAGCAGCAACAGCAGCAGGAGGAGCTTGAATGAGGGAGCAAAGCAGCTGACACAGCCTCATCATGGTGGTGGAATGGTTTGGCCATTCCATGCTTAGGAAAGTTCTCTGATGAGGAAGACAACAAAAAAGTGACCCAACAGAAGAAGAAACTGAAGATCTACCTAATATGATACCTATTTTGCATCTCTGGTTTTGATAACATATGGCCCAGCTCCAATTGCCTTTCATTTTCATAGGAAGCTCCTGATTTTGCATATCTGGAAATTCATAGTTCTCTAATGCACACTACTGGCATTAGCAATAGTGATTTATAGTATTAATATTAGACTATATATTAATGGTTTTCACATTAATTCTTTTTATTTAAAAATTTATTCTTAGATTTGAGAAACTGGAGCAACTGAGATACACTCAGTGGGAGCAGACACTGGTAAAGTATTCGGAGGACAGGATTTACTTCCACTGAAAGTAATTTCACCAGAAATTCGGATTCTCACTCTCTCTGGAAGACTTTGCAAGCAGATGGAGATCTGAAGGACACGGCATGAATATAAATACACAATGGTACTTGGAATTCAAAGGCCATCGACTTGAGTAAATACTCTAGAAGAAACTTGGGATTTTTGTCATGAGACAAGTGTTTCTGTATCCAAATGTTTTTCTCTGGATTCATGAGGCAGAGTGGAAGCATTCAGTGAAGGAGCCTGCTATTTGGCAACATTTCCTTGAGATCTCCCTGGAGCTCTATTCTGTGGGAATGTCAACTTTGTTCTCCTCTAGCATCTGACACACATATGAGGTTGAAGCAACAGCTGACTTCTCAATCGGCTTTGTTCAGTGAATTCAAGCAACATTTTTAGCACTGAAAAAGTCTTTTAATCAGGCTTATTATGGCTTCAAACAAAGCTGAGTCTTGGATGTGCTCAAGCTACTGTGAATTCCCAGTCTGTTTACTCAGGATTCTGAAAGAGGGGCATATTTCTAAAAAGAGAAAAAAAAATGTTTCCAAGGCTAACATCCAGACATATTTTTTGCCTTACAAATATCAAAGACTAAAATGTTTCCTCAATGCAACCTGTGATTTATGTGTTATGCAACCCATAAACCAAACCATAAAATGGCAAAGTCTGAATTCTAACAGGTGGAAAAGTCACAAGAAGAATTTAGACTTAGGCAGTCTTCAAAAACTACATTTCAAGGCAATATCTGAACAATAAAAAAAAAAAATGCAACATGGGTATACTACCAGCTAAATATTTATTCTTGCTTCCCACTGAACTTGCCTTTTCTGCCAAGCAGAGTAATGCAATGTGACCTACAAAGCATCATAGAGAACAGAAAGTGATAAGGTCTGCCCTGGCTTTTATACAGTGCCAGCATAAGAGCAGAGAGGGTTTTTTTTAAGAGTTTTGTAAGAGTGTAAAAGCACTATATCCAACAGAATGACTCCTGGCACATATCAGAAATGCCTACCAGATACTTACAACTGTATAATACTATAAAGAACAGAAATTAAGTATCCTTTGCTACAGCTTTATCATCTACTAGTACTCCCACAACATTTTGAAAAACTGCCAGGAGCCAATCCTGAGAGTCACATCTATGTCATGAGGATTCCTATGTTTGCATATGCTCAGCAAATACAGATATCATATTTGGAACTCAAGCTCCTCTGGCCTATTCCTATTCTCTGATTATGAAAATAGCAAGGGACAACAGTAGCCCCATTAGGTTTTGTCCTCAGGGAGGCTGTCCTGGCCAGCAAGGAGCATGTACCTCATTCTCCCAAACATATGTCAGCAATCAAGTGGAGCACTCAATTAGAGCTATTCAGTACTCTCCCCACTTTTCAACAAATAATTTTTTCTTTTCTTCAAAAAATACCTACCCATGGAAAACACATGTTTAATGGGGATTTGGGACAGCACTTCCCTTATTAAAAAAAAAAATTATTTTCATCTTCTAGCTTGTGTTCTTCTTTTTTTTTCCTCCTCCTTTATCTCTTGCCTCCAACACCTAATAAAAGTAAATAAGTCCCACCCTCCCCAATTTTTAGAAACTGAAAAGCCTTGAAAGAGTTTCATTAAAGAAAAGAAAAAAAAATCAGGGGTGGGGGGAAGGGGTAGAGAATTAAAATCAAAATAACTTGTGGAACAGATCTTTTTCCCAAGTTTCCAAGCTCCAAGCACTGCCAGAGCAAGCAATACTTCCCAGGCTCAAATTAAACACCACTGCCAGTGGCGACCTCCTCTCCCACTGCTCTGCCTGCCAGGGTGCAGCCAGCTCAGCCCTAGGGATCCTGACAGTGCTGGCAGGAGATGATTGGAGTCAATGATGGACCCCATGGAGCTTGAACTGTTGTTTTTTTTAAATGATCATTCCACATAAAATTAGAGACTTAGTAGAAGGCTGCAACTACATCCCTCTGCTCTCTGATTGAACAGACTGTACCCTTCAGCACATCTCTTAATGTTAGTATAGCCCAATAATATCAATAGTGTAACTCTGAGGGGGTAATAATAAACTAATGGTATGAGAACAACCTCATCAGTTTCTGTTTAAGCTCAGAGTTCCTATCTGTTCAACTGCTTCTCACACAGAAGACATGAGAAAAGATAAGGAGAGAGGAAGAAAAAAACAACTGGGAAAAAACATCCAATTTTTCTCTGCCAACCTCCTATCACAGCACATGCAGGCAGCTTTCCTACCAGCAGAGACACATAACTTTTATTCCTTGCACAGCAGTCTCATTAAAATGGATATGTCCTAAATGGACACCACAGCTAGAATTTCAATCATGAATTTGGGTATACAGAGCGCAGCACCAGATTCTGCTGGGCTGATCAGAGGAATTGATAATTCTTCCAGCACTCCTCTTTTGAGAGATACTATTATTTCAAGCTTAACAAACCCATCTTTCACAAGAATTTAGTACCTTCCCACTTTTACAGAGGAATGGATTTATCCCTGAAATAAAGCAGCCCAGGAAAAAAATTTTTAAAAAGACATTATCAAATGAGTTATTTCCAGTAGAGGAACACAGTTAAATGAATTCAAAAATATCTTGAAAAAACAAATGTTTATTTTATGTCTGCCTTACTGTGGATCTTTATCAGAAACCTTGTAACCTCTTGACAAGGTAAGGCTGAAGACTGTGGAAGGAACATCTAAAAAATTACCTCTAGGCTGGAGAGAAGAACCCAAGGAAGACTAATAACACCATCTCAGCTAAAGCAATAGAAAGCAGAGAGTTGGAAAGGCAATGTTGGTGCATGCACACAAGTCAAGGCAGTATTTTGTAGCAGACAATATCCCAGCAGAGAGCACAAAACTCATAATCTTCATAATATACAGCTCAGATCCATTATATTAATTTGTGGGTGTGATATTATTAATTAAGAGGAACAGAGAAGTGGTCAGGGAACAAAGGAATTAAAATAATGAGAACCTGCACAACCTACAAATGGATAAAATGGATAAAAATTAATCTATGCCTGATTTATTCTCAACAATAAACTACATTTTAAAGATAACTGAAATTATGCAAATCCTACCCTAAGATAAAATGTAAAAAGAGCTTTTGTCCTTGTTGTTGGATGCTTGCAATATGAGCCAAGGAAAGTAAAAGTTGTGACCAGCTCTTAGACAATAATCTCAAAGACAGGATACTGCCACATGCTGGAAGCACTCAAATAGCTACTTTTACATGAGGTGATCCAAAGTTCAGCCTCCCACCTCCCAAAGCAAAGGCGTCTGTCCTCTGGAGTAATTTCATCTCTCTGTGTTGACTACATTCCATTTTGCAAGCCCTGCTTGAATACTCAGAGATTAAAAAGAAAAAGAAAAAAAAAACTCATATCAACATTTAGAGAAGGCAATGGAACAGTTGATTACCTGGTTTCATCTTTTTTTCAGTTCTCTCAGTGAAGATGTTCAAATAAAAGAATTCCCACTCCTTTCCACTGTGACCTAAACTCACTTTGATTTCATCCCACAAACAGGGGAAACTGAGCTATCATTTCAGCAGTCCACACAAGCCTAAGCTTGCAAGATAGAGCTCCTTGAGATCTGTCTTGCCCTAACTCTACTCAGACTAGTACCCACACTGTCTTTAACCTTGCTATGTTTTCTATCACTGCAATCCCCTTCCCAAAGAATCAGATTAAAATACTTCCAGGCATGGGATTAGTCAGTTGTGGAGTTCTCTCTCATGGTAAGCAACAACAGTCATACTGCTTCAAGGCTTTAATCTAAAACTGGAAAGATACTTTAGGGAAAAATCTCACCTCTAGGAAAGGTAAGTATGTCAGAGAGCCCTCAAATACACTGCTGAAAATTATTGTGGCATTCTATAACATTAAGATTTAATTTCACACAAGCCCGCTGGTTTCCTCTGTTGTGGATCTGCTCTTCAAACTATCTGTTGATTAAGTTGGGAAGAAAACCATTATTTCTTCTTAATCTCCATATACATGGAGAACATAAAGACAAATATCATCTTTCAGCCCTTTCCTTAATTTCCACAGATTGTAACCAAAGCCTGAGAACCTAATTTTCCTCCAGCACATGGGGATAAAAAAAAAAATCTAAGATGGTCACACTTAAGTTAATGGAATTGTACCCATATAAAACTGGTTAAAATAAACTGAAACCTGAATCAGATTTTCAAGCTTAAACAGACTAGCAAAAAGCTCATGCAAATCACAGTCCATGGAATGTATGCAATAGCTGCCTCATCAAACCAGGATGCTGTGTAGAGATAACATGACACTACAACCATGTACTCGGTTACAACAATATAGGCAGCACTGTAATTACAATAATGACCTCCCAGAGCTATTGTGTCTTTTAATTAAGCCTTTAAGAGTAGGCATTTGCCACTTAATCCTAACTCACTGTAACTACTGCAGCATATCATCTACATTTTCACAAAGAATTACTGTGTCATATTTCTGTCAGAAAGATGAAAGGGAATATTTTAGTTCAAGTGGCATTTACAGAATGAAACCGTATGAAATAAGTGGCCCATAGATGTCCTTTTAACAGCACTTCAGACCAAGTAAATGCTTCTGTTCCCTTTCTTTCTCCTACTACTCTGCTTCTTCCCAGAGTAAACTGGGAGAAAGGAGGCAGGAGGGGCTACACAGAGGCAATATCACACCTGATTTCATGGATGATAAAGCTGTGACAACAGATTTTAACCAGAATACAGCACACAGCAGCAATGCCACAAACTTACTGCTTTCCAGCTGCATTTAACTCTTTACCACTCTTCAAAAACAAACCAGCAAATTGTTGGTTTGAAGAACTGGCACCAGTTCTTATTGGTGCCCACCAACTCTGTCTCTGCTTTGATTGGGAAAGCTTTCCAGAGATCCCTTTCTGTTCAAAAGTGTTCTCAGCTAAAGTAATATACAGTGCAAAGGGGGGCCGTTATGTTATTTTCAACACCATTAACAAATTGTTAGGGGTATTTTCTAATAATGGCTCTAATAATGAGAATTTCTTTCCAAAAACATGCATGTGAGTACGCAGAAGAGTTTGAAGAGTTTCTGTCTGTTGCCTGAATGGCACCACTGTTAACTCAGACATAGGGACACTGAGCAGCTCTGTCGGTTCTACTTGACTTTAACAGACTCAAAGGCACCGGTGATGAGAACAATTTTCTGCTTGTTTATTTGAGGGATTCTTATTCTAACTATGGAAACCTGACTCGGCCCAATTTCCACATCTTTTCAGTGTCTTCTTTGATATGAGTATTTTCATTCCACTATACTATTTGCCTCCATCAACTCAAATACCACATCCAAACAGTTTGATGAATGAAAAGAATTAAATCAAAAACTATGGAAGTAGTAGGGGAAGTTAAAAGTGATCATTAGCCCCTTGTGTATTCTGTATCATCATAAAATACTTTCAACACTGCCTTGCCATTGCACACCAGAGAAGAAAGAAAACCAAGATTATTTTAAATTTTCTCTACAAACAAGACAGAGTTTTTTAATCAACAGTCAGCACCAGCTTAAACCACGCACTCTGATAACTGTAGACTTTCCAAAAGCTCCCACATCCCAGTATTTTACCAGACTTGGACATCTTGTCTGAACCTTCCATTCTTTCTCCAAGCAAGTATATTCAGTTACTTCCCTGGTTGGCCTGTAAAATACTGAAAACAAAGCATTGTTTATATTAATATGCTACCTGAATGACATATAAACAAAACAAAAAAAAAAATCTTTTTTATCTCCAGAAACATTAATTTCTCTTCTGCAAAATTCTATTTTGTTATTGTCTTTCAGAGTTTTGTCATGCTTGTTCTACCCCTTTACAAGATCTTTCATGAGCCTGAAAAATACTCACTGTTCACATCACAGGATAGTTGTCAACTGCCTTAAGTTTCTTTTTTTCTCCTTTCCCTTCCTTTCCTACCCTTTGCTGGAGTGTTAAAATCGTATTACCTTCCCAAGCTGATCTCGCTATTAATCCACAATGGATTACCAGAGCATGAGAGAAACTGATGCTGAGTGGCTCTTTTCTGCCACTTCAGGTGTAAGTAATACCACTATATCAGGTACACAGAGACAACCTCTTAGCAAATTCTAATCTCCTGCCCACACACCATGCAAGTCTAGTGAAGTAATCAAGGCTGACACTGACTGGTAAAAACTTGAACAAAATTACTTTGCATTATAGCACCCAATGTTTTATTCATATTACAAACCAAATTTTGCACACACAAGTGGAAAGACTTGCTGATTAATACCTGTTGGCATGGACAAACTACCTGTAAAAATACGTGTTTGAATTGTTAAAGGTGTTTGAAATGGTTGACAAGCATGTGTGGTTCTTTTCTGCCACTTCAAGAGGAATTACTGTATCAGGTACCCAAATGCAACTTCTTCTCTTTGTAAGGAAGTAATTCAAGATGTTCTAAGGCATTCAGAAGGGTCTACAAGTTGGCCTATAGATAGCATTGTCTGGTGGGGCATCATTCAAAAATGTTTATAGAAAATTGGCTTTCTATTAGCAATAACATAAACAAGATATTTTCTTTTGTGGCTGGATTGAGGATGGGAAGGGAGATGACAATACCTTTTTTAATTCTTTGGCATCTAACCAAAGGAAAACAAAGATCAGAATAAAACTTTCAATACTTCTGCTCAGTACAAGATTTTGTAGTACTCTGAAACTGTTCTGTTTCTTTTTTTTTATTATTATTAACTCCTTATGGACAGAATTTTAAAAACAAAACACTTCAAAATATCCAAAAGCTCAAAAGAAAAATACTCTGCATTTCTCTAAGTGAAAGGTATTACTTCAACATTTCAGAGAGCTTCTCTTTGTGTTTCTGCTTTTAAAGAATGATCCACCACCTTGTGAGGATACAGCAACGTGATAGACACATCTCAAATTACTTCCCTAAGGTGAGAGAAAGGAGATTCAACCCTAATGAACCAGCCCTCTTGCCAACACTTTTGCATATCACCCTTAACCAGACCCTTCTCTCCAGGCTTGATGTGAAAAGGTCACTGGCCTTTTATCTAGAGAAGATAGACCCTTCAAAGTCCAACCAGCTCTTCATTTCATCTGACACCAAAGCAACAACCTCTGCTTCACTGCTACAAGGCAGGCACCTCCAAATGCCTGATCACACATCTTTCCACTACAGCTTGACAGGCTTACAGTGTGAAAGATGTGTTAGAGCTCATTCCATTAGGAAAAGAACGTCTTTGACTGATGAAATTGTATCTCTCTCTCTCTTTAGAAAATGTACTAAGTAATTGGAAGATCTTCATGACAATTAGAATCATACCCCAAAACTCGTCATGGATTTCAGCAAGTTTTGGATCAAGCATATATATACCAAATGAGACTGTTAGGGTTTGATTTCTTGAAAGAATTTCGGTTGAGTCTGCAAATGTTGAAATAGATTCAGGCAGCATGACTGACATGCTCTTGTACTTCCACACCTTCAGCAGCATGGATTTCCTTCCCCACACAGAGACAATTACACACCTTTTTAGAACTTGTTTACAAAATATATTAATAGTATTTTATTAATATAATTATCATTTCTATGCAAGATATATATTTTTTTTATACCACTGGGCTGAATCAATCTTTCAGATACTATTTCTGATCAAGCTCTGAGACAGTTTATTTGAAAGTAATCCCTGAAGTGTGAAAGGGTGTCTTTACAAAGACGTCTGAAATTCTATTCTCTCATTGTAAATAACCTTATCACAACAAATAGCCTTATATTATCTAGAAACAGAAGGATTCAATGATTTTTTTGTGGGTTTTTTTTGTTTGTTTGTAAAGATCTTTTTCCTACTATTTTGGAAAAAATATCACCAGGAATTCAGTTGCTCAAACCTTTCTGACCGCAGAAGCATCTAGCTCCTAAAGACAAAAAGAAAGCAAAAGTCCAAACTAAGCATATGCCTAGTAGCAAGAAATTGACAGATATATTCAAATCCAAACTCAGCATCAAGTTCAAGCCATCATGGATGGGTAGAGAAGGTGGTGCATTTTTGCTGAGGAAAACACAAACCCTGTGCCTTGTGAAAGCTGTGCAGTGACAGCAGAAAAGGTGGGGAATGGTTCCTCACCCCCAGCATTCAATGGCACACATTGTTATACACAGAACTGCTCTTGTTGAGTCTGCAGTGAGCCAACTGGAAAGCAGACAGAAGCAGGTACTGATATTACACCAAAGCATATTGTCACTGCTAGAGCCAACGCACCGTTGCCGAAGCTGCCAATTATCCCCAAGTCACTGATACGTTATTTTTTTAATCCCAGAGAATGATCTTTTGCTGGAGGCTTTTTCACACCCTTGACTGAAGTATCCCTGGTGGCATGTTGACTAATTAAGAGCAAAATCCATCTCTTGATGAAATAACACTGCCACTGAAAGAGATTTCTACAGTTAGAAAAAAAAAAATGTTTAATCAGGCTAGGAGGAGCAGCATCCTAACACTTGCACTAAGCACGGGAAAGAGGTCTACAGCTAGCAATTAACAATGATGAAAAGGACAGTGATTTAAAGCATATTGCCATGACATTTTTATCAAAGTAAATGAGTTTGCTAGGCCCAGCGGCTGCATATGCTTATTGTCATTTAATGTTTGGATAGCAACACATCAGGCACCGGGTATCAGGAGGTGCCGAATTTAATAAGTCATTTTGACACTGGCGTGAAACGAACAAATCAGCATTCTGAGGAATGTGTTCACACTCTGAGCAGACAGGCAGACATCCTAAGCATGTGAGGTGACACCAATCAACAAAAAAAATGGGAGGTGGGAAAGAAAGGGAGTGAGAGATGAAAGCCAGGAGAAGAAACAGGCAGCGATACTCCGATGAAAAACTAGTTCTGTCCTGTCTGCTGGTTTGCCTGGTTGGTGTCAACGAGGCAAATTTCTTTTCACTAAGGCTGAGATACACTGCATATCTTCGATGGCATAAATCTCATGTATTATTTAAGCCCTACATGGATTATCTCAAATGAACTAAAATTAATGTCATGGAAATCTTTCAGGACTTTTCATTGCTTTAGTGGCAATGCAAAATTCCTGCCACGTGCACAGTTAATCAGAGCTTGTTTTTTTAGCACAACAAGGCTGGCTCTGCACATGTACTTTGAGAGCCTCTCAGACACTTTCTCCCCGAAGCCCAGAGGAGTTGTGCCTGTGTGAGTAAACCAAGGCTCTGGCTTTTCATGACTTTCAAAGCACCAGCAGCAGTTTTGATCCCAGCTCCTCCGCCCTCTGCAGATTGGCTGCTCACTCTGTCCCTCGCCTTCCAACCCTATTTATATTCTCTTTACCTCAGGGTATGTCTGCAGTGCAGAGGTACCTGAGTTAGCTATAGAACTCCCCAGCTCAGGTGCTGCTGTAGATGTGGTTGTGTGGAGCTCAGTGCAGACTAATTTACCCCCACTATCCCTAATTCATTTAAAGTTACTTTAACTAGGCCCACCTGACACACTCACTTCCCCCACCACCATGTCCCGGTCCTCACCTCTTCACTTCCAAATACTCAATATTTCACCACCAATCTTTTCATTAGGTTTGTCTACTTCTAAATTAAGATTCAAAACCCAAAAGAATTGTTGGTACAAATTCAGCAATCCATTTGCAATTTGAGATTTATCTCAAACTATGCCTTAACAGGGCTGACAAATTTCCTTTTCAGCCAGTCCCGCATGCCTAAAAATGCACATAAAAAAAGTCTTGGAAGACAAATGTCATCTCCTTGTCTTGCAGAGCATCAGAAAATACATTAGGATATGATAAAACAACCGTTATGATTAAGAAAAATGAGGCATTAAGGAGATGTGGTGGAAAGAGAAGAAAGGAAAGAGATGAAAGCATCCTATTCATGTTCTGTTGATTTCCAATTCACATAAGTGAGAATAAATCTACTTTCCTCACATATGGAACTTACTCCCCTTCCCAACTGGGGCTTGTGCTCTTCCCCACAAAAGATAAAAAGCTTGACTTGACTGTCAGGTAAACACATCAACAAAGCAAGAAAGAAAAAATAAGGTATCATTGATACTGGAACCAAGTAATTCTATCAACCTGCATAACCCACATTTGATGGGGTATCCACGAAAAAATAAGAACAGTTGCTATTTTTTTGGGCTGATAGGATGTCTCAAGAGAATAGTGTCAGGTTTGCAACATCAAGTAAAAAACAGGCTGAAGTGATCTCCTTACTTGTTAGAGGAACTCCCCACCAGATATTGCTGTACGTAATCCAGCCACAGATTACATCAAAAAACTGGTGGTTATCCAGCTTTTATCCCTTCCCTCCCTCCCTAAAAACCAGTGAATAAAAACTATCTTCAGCACAGCTTCAGCTCTGAAGCAGAAGACAAACATTTCAGCCATGATCCTACTGCAAGAGATGGTGCTTTGTGCCCTAGGGAGATGGAGGGCACAGCACTTCCCACTTCAGCAGGGTCATGCTCACCAAATCACACACAAGTGGGGCACAGGCTGGGAGGCATTTCACAGGCCTGAGGGTTTGGAATTCACTGGGCTCTCTCTGGCAGCACATGGCAACTCTGGGTTAATAAAGTTAAAAGTGTGTTATATTGCTTGTTAAACTTTTCAATAAGCACTGAAACAAGAGCAAGAGCACCCTGGGACCACAGAAATACTAGTAACAGGAAGAACTGTATACAATACTGGACAGGGAACAAGGAACATGCAGCTGTGAAAGACCAGGGGAGCAGGATTATTGAACCTGCAGTCTTGCACTGTATCTGAGCCATCTATCCACAATGTGCTACAGAGGACAGAGGGAAGCACTGGTGCTCAGCTGGGTATGAGAATCTTCTCATGGCCCAGAATACATCCCCTCCCAGGATTTAGTTGGCTAAGGAAGCCATTTAGCTGGCTGAGTTCAAGATCAGCTCCGTCACTGATAAGAGCTGCTGTGAGGAAAGCCAGAAGCAAGGACCTGCCCCTCATTTCCCCTGAGAACCATTTTTAAGCTGAAGCTTTACCACAGGTCCCCCCACCTTTGCAAAGTGCCAGGGAGCAGTGAGGACAGAAGGCTCTGCAAGGCACAGGAGGCTGGGAAGAAAGAGGGCTAATAAAGAAGGTTCCAGCACTGACCTCACCAACACAGAGCTGTGGCAAAAATTGGCAGGTCTGGGTCAAGATGAGGGCAAGAGGCAGTGATCAGTCAGACATAGTCCAGTGATCACACAGCAAATCTGCAGTGCTGGGGCACATCTGGTGTCAAGGCAGGCATGCCAGTCAGCAGGCCCAGGTCAGAGCTGTGTCAGCTCGAGACCATTGCATCGTGAGCACGGCTAGGGCCAGCAGGAAAGCCTCAGCTGTGCCGCAGCTCCCAAAGGAAAGGAGGGGCAGGCCATCTCTTCCAGCTTTCTTCACAAGAGCCCTTATCAGTGAAGGAGCTGACCTTGGACTGTGCCAGCTAAACTCTGACCCAGCCAGGTCAACTCCTAGCAGAGGCCAGTGCCCAGGTCTGACAGCTTCGATGGCTCAGGGCCTGCATCAGCTGTGTCTCACTGCTACTCACAGGAAAGACCACGAGACAGAAAGAAGGGTGTTATGGACCTGCCTGTCTGTTCCACTACTATTCGGTGTAAACTCCAGCAAGACTGGAGGCAAAAGAGAAGAAAAAATTGCTGAAGGCAAAACCAACATCTGTTACAGCTAAGTTTAAAAGTCACATATCAGCTGAGGAAAATAAGTTCTCAAGCCTCCGAAATGCCGCCTCTTCGCTGTGACCACAGGTTGCAAATATTTTCTAATTTTCTTTAGTGTTCAGAAGCCAGCTCATCTACATCCTAAGCCACTGCAGGAAGAGGAGCTAGAGCAAAAGGCAGAGGGAAGGCTTCTAAGACCTACACATCCTCCATTCTTGTTTAATTTAGGGGGCAGGGCGAGAACTAACTATGGATCCAAACCGAACATCAGTTTGTTTTTTCGTCCTACACAGAGAAGGTCTATCCAAACATCACACCAACACCACACCTGTCTTCAGGAGGCAGCAGTTTACACAGTCCAATTTAAAATTACTTGCATCCCCTGGAATGTGTAAAAGGCACAATAAAATTTTTACTGTCTGAAACTATAATAGACTTTTCCCTCTTGTTTTTTTCTTCCCACACTCTCTCCTTAGGCCTCACAGTTCAATGTGTGGGCAGCAGAGCATTTTGCCACCCAGTCACATTGCCACATTGCAAATTAATATCAGGCAGCAAAGGCATATCAAGATGAAAAGATGCCTTGGAATCCTTCATGTTAAGTTAATATATTTTCCTTCCATTTAGTTATGCTGGCACTAACTCCATGCCCAAGAGGGCAGTGCAGCTCTGGCAGTCTGATGGGAAGCTTCTTGGTTATCTGCCAGACACAGCATGAACACTGCACAGAGCCCCCATGGCCCTGCAGAAGAGTTTTTCCTCCCTGTTCTGTGAGCTAATGCTGCTGAGCTTTAAATTCAACACTGTGCCTAAGCCTGCATCACCAGAGCTACAATTAGGTCACGCTGGGAGTAAATTCTTCAAAAGAGACCTATGAAAGTTTAAGTAGGCACCTTCCAGTTGGGAAGGAACACAAATGCACAGATATATCCCTTTGCTTCCAGATTAAAATTAAAGAGAAGTGATATCAGAAACACTTTCCAAAAGACTTGTGGAGTCTGCAAACGCCTCTACTTTGTTCTGCATGCACTAACCCATTTCGTGCCTCCTTTTTAAAACACTGGCTCTTCTCTACTCCTACATACTTTGTTGTTATGTTGCCTCATTCCAGTCGTGTTGCACCTGCTAAGTATGCTCTAAATCAGGGACACCACCCAGAGAGTTCAAGCTAAATAGGAACAGGAGAACTAGGCCCCAAGGGAGATTTACCCTCTGCATCTTCAAGCCCAAACAGCTCTATCTTGTCATTCTTTCAATTTGAGGTGGAGAAACCAGAATATTAAATCACATCAGGAGATGCCCAAGCGTGTCTGATATTTTTCTGATATTTTTGTCTTCTTTTTAGCCTTGGCCTACCATTAAAAGAAAAAAAAATCAATAACAGTTTCTCTGTGATTGATAAAAAAAAAACTTATATGATCCAAACGTTGAAACTAGTGACAAGTGAGCCATGTCAGGGAGTTTGTTTTACTTAAACAGGTACCAGAGATGGAACAGAGAGTAGCTTTTTTTTTTAGAAAAGAATGATTCAAAATCAGTAGCAAAATTATGAACCCCAAATACATAATTCTTTGCATGTATCAGGTATTATATCATAAAGAGCAAGTAAAAAAATGGCAGACTGACAACTTTATGGTCTCCTGTTCATTTTCCAGTCAAATTAGAATGAAAGCTGCTTGGTTTCTGTCCCAGGCTTGTAGTTTTTGGAGTCCCAAGCTGCAGTCTGGCCATATATGACACAACAAGGTTTGTTCCATTTCTAAGGAATAATAGATTCAAAAGGTGTGAGCTGGTAAAACACTTTCATGTTACTGCTACAAGCAACCTGCAGATATTAGTTAAAACTTCTTTCTATAAGGACACTGCCAAGAAAGGTCAGTTTAGAAGCATCTACATGTTGAGTCTAAAAACAGAAGACAGACCCTCTTTAGTGCTCCCAATTCCCAAAGCAGACATCTGCTGAAGGGACTGGGACTCTTATCAGCTGCTACTCTGACCTCCAGAGACAATTTCACTGCTCTGACATTAGCTGATGAACTACACCACCCAGCAGAGAGTTCTCCCAAGGATGGGAGAACAGAGTTCACCAAGAAATGGAAATTAGATGATGGGACTGTTATCATCAAAAAAGTAATGAAAAATGAAAAGCAAAAGGATAATGAAGCCTAAGTAATAACAAAAAAAAAGACTTTTGTATTCTCTTCCTCTAGGTCTTCTCTAACAAAAATAATTAAGTTTTCTAAAGGTCATGCCGAGGCATTGCTAATGCACAGCCTTTTGCAGTGTCCATTGGAGGTAAGAATGCATCACTTCTCTTTTCTGCTGAAATAGGCTGGGAATAGCCCTGTGTTCTTGAATTTTTCTGCTGGTTCAACTTTGCTCTTTCATTTAAAATATCTTTGTTTTCATGGATATTTCATGCTGGCTGAGGAAGCTATATGATGGGAAATTACATTTTAATGATGAGTGCACAAAACAAAACAAAAACCTCATATGGCAACAGAAAGGCCAGAACTCTGAATGGAGAAAGCCAGCATCCCACACATCTGCTTTCTGGGTTTTAAAAAAGGATCCAAGTTAATGTTGTACTAATTATACCCAGGTGTAGAACTAGAGCTGGTTTTCATTTCTTTTCAATTCAAACCACTGGACTGGTTTCCAGCCTAGATTAATTTGTCCAGGGGTCCTTTAAGGGGTGGGGTTTAATTTGCATCTGTCTTCAGTTTCAGGGTTCCCAGCAGTGGCACTTCTCTGAACTCTTATCAAATTAATTGGGCACTCATGCATAACTTGATTGGGCACTCATGCAAAAATTAATTGGGCATGCAAGCGTGAAGAAATTGGGTTCTCATGCACGAATCGATTGGGCACTGATGCATGAATTAACTGGGCGTGCAAGCAGGAGCTAATTGTGTGCTCAAGCAAGAGCTGATGGGGCACTCAGGCGTGATCTCATCAGGCACTCATGCGTGAACAAGCTGGGCGTGCACGTGTGAGTGCAGAAAAGCCTGTGATTTCTGCCCTATACATTCTACCCTTCGCCCCTGTGCACAGCACATAGGAGCTGTTTCAACATCTGTCCATTACAAACTCTACTTTCAACATCATCACAATCTTAATGTACACTAATTACAAACTGCACTCTTAGCCCCTGGACCAGGCAATAGGAATAAGCCCTGTGTAGTGCACACTTTGCCCAGCACTACCAGCACTGCTCATAATGAGCAAGGGCCACCCTTCTGCACTGAGCGCTTGTTAACACTTCTTTTAGCAGGCTTCTTTTATTTTAAAATAAGAGACCTTCAGCTCAACTCCCCACATCTGCCATGTGCTTCTGGAGAGTCTGGAGATCTGTTTAGAGGACACAGTCAGTCCCTCCACACCCCACAGCACAGCAGCTTTCCTGGAGTTTCCCAGGCACACATAGATGATGCTCCTGAATCCCTGTCTCTAAGCCACTGGGGCAGGGGCTCAAATTTGACCCCATCCTATGCTGCCCCAGTCACCTTCCCATCCCTCAGGACCTTGTTCCATTAGCCTTGAACTCTCCATTTCCTACCTGCTTACACACTGTTTGCAGGTAGGAAATGGACATGAAGGACATACACCACAGTACCCCAAGTTTCCAATATCACAATCAATACTCCTTCCGAGGTCTCGAAGTCACTTAAATTATTGCAGTCCCAAACCATGTCAGACTTGCATTCTGCCTGCATTCTCCACTAATCCCTGTAGTGTACGAAACAGCCTCTCCTGGGTGAACATTTTTTTAGGAAGTTAACACAAATGACTTTCTAATCAGGCTAAAGGATTGAGAGAGAATAAAATGCAAGAAACTTGGCACTTAAAGCACCTTTTCTCCCCCTTTCCTAGACTGCACTTAAGCTAAACATACCTTCCTAAGCTCCTCTTATTTGCATGACAAGTTACACTTGGTTTGCACCAATCATCTCACTGGTCCAGTGGGCAATTCAGGAAGTTGGGGTTGTGTACACAAAAGTTTTCTCTTCTGCCACTCCTTCATGTGTCTTGCACCTCTCTGGCTTCCCAGTGTCATTCTGCTGGCTTAGGTCACCCATGGCCACATTCAAAGTCTCCTTGCCCTGCTGTACATGGTCTTTGGGCTGCAGTGATCGAGGCATGCATTCCTTGGATATGGAGCACCCTCCCTCATACATGTCTTCTCTGACATCTTCCTGATCTCCTCCAGCATATCCACATGCTGTCTGCACTGTGGGGTCCTCTGAGGGCCTGGCATTTTGGGGCAGCATTTCAGCTTCTGAGCCAGCTGCCACCTGCACAGTTCATGGCCACCTCCTCTGCTGGCTATGCTGGAACCCCTGGATGCCAAACCCCACCAGGTGTGGCCAGTGCAGCACTGGGGAGAACTCATGGTGCACTTGGGGGGCAAACTCATCGGGTGCTCATGCATGTACTAATTGAGCATTCATGCATGAGTAAATTGGGTGCTCATCCAGATCTAATTGGACTCTCAAGCGTGACTTGATTGGGCTCTCAAGCGTGAAATAATTGGGCGCTCATGCGTGAACTATTTGAGCAATAAATTTTGCACTAATTGGGCACCCATGCACGAAGCAATTGTGTGATCAGGTGTGAACTAATAGGGTGATCATGCATGAGTTAATTAGGCACCCATACCATGCATGGACTAAACTGGCACTCATGCATAAGCTTGTCAGGAGCCCATGCACAAAGTAAACCCTGCAGTTTAACCTTAATACCTCCCACCCCTTGCCTCTGCAACACACATATTTAAGAGATGTTTCAACACACAGATATTACTATCTCTACTTTCAACATTTTCACAATCTTAATATACAGCAATTATAAACTTCATCCTTCCTCCCCGCAGAACAGAGTAGGGATTAGCATTGTAGCAATGCTCTTTAAAATTGTATTTCTTGCCCCACAAATCATATTATAGAAACTTTTAGGTTGAAAAAGATTATTAAAATAATTGAGTTCAACCATTTACCTAACACTACCAAGTCCACCACTAAACCATGTCCTTAAGTGCCATTCTACACAGACAGAATACCTTATCCATCACAAACTCTACCCTTTATGCTGGTGGACCAGACTGTAAGGGATTAATATAATAACCAAGTGCATTCTAGTAAAATTCTAGTGCATTTCTAGTAAAATAATAGCACCATCTCAGGGAGCCAAACTACAAGGGTTATCATCATGACAATCTGAATTTCCATTCAAAAGCTATTCCAAGCTCTACCCCTTGAGTTGGTGGACTAGATTATGGGGGTCAACCTTATCACAGTCTGACTACATCTACTCTTCACAAACTTCAAGCCCCATCCCTGTGGGATGTAGGGATTATACTCAGCCCAAACATGTATTATTATGCCTCTCAGGGCATACATTGCAGGGGGCACTGCATTCATGCACGAGCGTCCCATGAAGTCACACTGGGATGCGCAGCTTGTTCCTGCTTGAGTGTTCAATAAACCCATGCATGAGCACCCAATCAATACATGCATGTGTGCTCATCCAGTTTATGCATGGGCACTCAAACAATTCACACCTGAGTGATCTATCTGTTCATGCATGAGGGCCCAATCAGTTCATCCTCAAGTGCCCAATGACTCAGACGTGGGTGCACGATTAATTCACACCCAAGTGCCAAGTTAATTTATGCCAGACCACCCAAGCAGATCATGCATGAGCATCTAGCTAGTACTTGCATGAGTGTCCTGCGAATTGATGCTTGATTATCCAATTAATCCCTGCATGGAGGCACAATTAATTCATGCTTGAGCACCCAATTAGCTCACACATGGGCATCCAATTGGTTCAAGATGCCCCATTTGCTCACACAAGACTGCACATTCAGGTCACACATGATCACTGAATTCATGCATGAGAACCTGACCATTTCATGCATGATGGCACAGCTCACAAGCACCCGATTTACTCCTGCATGAGCACTCAGCTGACACTTGCAGGAATGCCTGATGATCTCATCAGTGACACACTGGACACACGTGGCAGACTTCAGCAGGGCTGTGAACTGCTCTATGCAGGTGGCAGCTGGCTCTAAAGCTGATGTAATTGTCCATGGCATCCCAAAAGGAGCACACAGTGCCCCATCACAGTTATTTACAAGCAAGCAGCAGACCCAAGAGAAAGAGACACGCGGAGGGAGAGGTGCCAGAGGAGTCACATGGAGAGAAACGTTCCAGACAAGGATGAAGTGAGGCAGAAAGCCCATGAAACTGAAAGTTAAGGAATTGCAAACACAGGGAAAACAGAAGGCTCAGTTAATGATGTTCAGGATGTGGAGCAATGTCCATAACAGTTGAGCCATTTGGTACACCATTTTATTGCCCAGGTTGAGAAATAGCTGTGTTACATCAAGAGAACACTGTTTGCCACACATTTTACATCTGGAAAAAGCCCTGCAGCTATTTTAGTCATGAACCTACTGGTACCTCCAACAGTGGTGGTGATCTTTACTTCTACTGTTGTCATCATCTGCTTTGTATGCTATAGTAAATAAATGAAAAAGTCTGTTGTATTCTTACCTTTGTGTTTTGCAAGAAAAAGGTATTAAATAAATAATTTACTAAAATAAATTTGTAGCAAGTGCTCAGCATATGTTAACCCAAATAACCCTGCAGTTCACAGGGGCAAGGGGTGACATATGCAATACGTATATATCCAAAATGTTGTAGCTCAGTTACATTTGTTGCAGGAGCAGGGAATGAAGTTTTCAAAAGCATGAATTCAGATTGTTATAAAATTAATCCATACAGTCTAGCCCACTGGGATGAGGGTTGAATTTTGTGAAGAGTACATATATTCAGACCATGATAAAGTTGACACACATCCTTTCCTATTCATCTTCCCAACTCTAAGTATCTTGTTCAGGTACCTTCAAGCTCTATTTCTGACTCACTGTTCATACCTACTACCTCTCCAAGATATAACAGCTGAAACACTTACAGCCCAAATGCCCAATAACACATTTCCTTCTGCTAGCTAACCTTCACTAGAGGGATTTTTACTTAAGTTACTGCAAATTCATTCACATTTCTAATCCACTGACTTAAGTAATGAGAAAGAAGAAAGAAAGGTATTAAACCCTTAGCAACCTTAACCTTTCCTCCTCACTTCCTAGTTTAAGCTTCCTTAGCTTTCACCACAGTTTACACACAGTCTATCCCCATCTCTGGTGATGGGCAGTGCAGGAGGGTTGTTTTGTGGTAAAATAACATTTTGCCATTGCTCTGCCTTACACTGGGTTTCTTCCACACCTTGTGAACCCCAGGCTTCCAGTCCTAGCATGGACTGGATAAAGGGCAACACACCATTCCTGTTCTAAGGACACAACTAAGTGATTTTTTTTAACCAGTGAAATATGCACTTAATATCCTTAACTCTCTTTTTGTAGCAATTATACAGAAAGCCTTGCAAATGTTCACAGTATTCACAGCAATATAAAAGGTAAAGGCCTCAAAAACATGTATAATGGTAAAGAATAATGTTCTATTCTTAAGAAACTGTGCAAAACCAAAACTGTTTTGGTGCAATATTATGAAACAAAAAAAAAGGAAATACTGAGATTGTCAAGCACATCTCAGTAACTCCAAGAGTACTCTTATACCACTCTTGCTGCACAAAGCATTCAGCAATGCAACCTGACTGCCTACACCAGAATGATAAGTCCTTTGCAACAGGCAGCCTGGATTGTATTTGAAAGATTGGCCCATTTACTGCATGCTTCTGCCAAGATACATCTTAACTTGCAGCTGACTTTGAAACACAAACCACTTAGCAACTCATAATATGATTTCTAATCTCTAAAATCCCACACTACTGACTAAAGGCAGGAGGCTTAGGCCTTGAAATGCCGAAGTGTTAAAGAGCTGC
This sequence comes from Passer montanus, assembly GCF_014805655.1. Classification (NCBI taxonomy): domain Eukaryota; kingdom Metazoa; phylum Chordata; class Aves; order Passeriformes; family Passeridae; genus Passer; species Passer montanus. Next base: position 2,130,324 of record NW_024368819.1, on the reverse strand, counting down.
ATTGACAGAAACAGCATTTGTTTTGAAAAGTCTTCAAGAGTATTGATACCAGATCAGGGCCCATCAGAGTCTGTCAGCTGAAAGTCACTTCTCATGTTCCTCTCTGTGTTGCCTGGTATACTTGCTAAGATGTCTCTCGAGCTATGCAAAGTCAGGAGGGGAAAAGCTGTAAACTGATCAGAGTGAGAACTAAGCCTGCTTTGTGGCTATGTCTTACCAGCACAGAACAGCTGGAATTCGTGGCCATGGTGGTTGTAAAAGTACTTCTGTGTGAGCTTAGGACTGTCACACTCCTAGAGCCCTCTCCATCAGAAAAGGGAGGAGTACTTCCTGACAAGCAGAAGAATATCTACCAGTCAAAGGTTTGCCAAAAAGCATCTTCTGAGTCAGAAAGGAATGACACATTGTTGAGATTTAAACCCTGTAAGCACCATATCCTGTCCAAATATGTACAAATGAATTTAACATGGCTGTCTACAATGGCAAATAATGATAATTCCTCTCAGCTGACATCCCTGTGTTTAAGGAAGCCTCCAGAAGATATCTACAGGCAAGAACCAAAAATGACAGGCTGAAAAATGGGAACTGTTCTTCATGTACTCTTGTATTTCTTCACCTTGCAACATAACAAGGATTGACAGAGAAGACAGATGGACAGTCTGGGCATACACTTAGAGCCATGCTGCCTCAGTGGCCCCGTGAAGAAGAGAATAGCCCTTCTTCCACCAGTCAAAAACATGATGGCACCCCCCCACCTCCCCCACTATGGCTGTCAAACTTCCTAAAAATGCTGGTAGGGGCCACGCCATTCCATGCAGTGCAGGAAGTCTGTCCCCACACTGCAGCAATGCATAGGTGCATGGAGGCCAATGAGTCTCCTGTGCTCTGGGCAACCATCCTGGGCCACTTAGCTTAACCACACACATCTACCTCATTACCTAGTCCCAAAATCAGTGTGGAAAGTAAATGAACACCATATCACAAGAGCCCGGTGTTTAGATGCACTCTCATTCCCTACCTCGATCCAAATTTCACATTCTGCTACAAGCTGACAAGATAATTGTTAGGTAATTACACTGTCTTCATTTCCAAGTGCAGCAAAGATACAGCAGCAAGAGAATGTACTAGCATGATAAAAATTGCATGTTTGTCTGCTTTTCAAAAATTATCCAGCTGGCCTGTAATATACTACTATAAGTAGTAGGTTTAAAAGAAGCACTTGCTGGAGAATGCTACAAAGCTCTGAAGAACATCTGAATCTGCCATGAGGACCTAACAAGGTATGTGCAACACTACAACTAACAGGCCTAAATCAATGAGAAATAATTGGGTCATGCATATATGTTTATGTTCTTTGGGGCAAGTTTTGGATAATTTCAGTTTATGAACCTTACCAGCAATATGTCCAGAATATCTGGAGAACACTCCAGCTCCATCGATTGAGATGTCCTGAAGCTTCTTTTATGTTGCACCAGGGTGTCTACAGCTTTTCACCAATCTTCAGATACTTCCTCCATCAGATGTAAAGTGCCAGAAGAGAGATATCTGGAGAACCTTATCAGCTGTGGGGCTGAAAAGAGCATTGTGAGTAGACCAGACAATTTCAGAATGCCTTTATTTCAAACAAAGGACTGTTGATACAGGACTTTAACCAAAACCCAGTCAAAGAAGAAAGTTAAACTAAAAAGCCTGGCTGTAATATTGCAGCACCATAATTTGCAGTTCAATAGCTTTGAAAAATAAACTAAGATTCTTGGAGGAAATAGATGAAAAGTTGCAGCAGTGGATGATTTGAACAGTAACAGGATCTTTTTACTGACAGAGGAAGGATTCTTGGGACATCTCCACAAAAACAGAAGGACTACAACAAGGCACCACAGCACACTTAAGCCAAAGAACCTCACCTCATCTGCATAAGGGTGGTGCCATTTCCTCAGCCTTCTTGGTACCACAGCCCGAGAGCACCTCTGAATATTGGTGACTCAGGTAAATTGATGCCATGTTCAGATAACCCAAGGAAAGGCAAGGCAAAAGGAGGTCCAAACCCATGGCTGACAGCACTGAGCCAGCTCCCTCAGTGTTAGAAGAGTTCATCCAGCTTAAGGCTGAGCTCTGTTTATATACTGTTTTCCTCTTCAGAGGAGTAAGTGAAGTTGCCATCCCAAAAATGCTCTTGAGGTTGCCTTGCTAAAGCAACCTTGATGAACCTTGCTATTCATCACAAGAACATTTGAGTGCTGCAGTGCCCAATAAATCAAAACATGCCAGGATGTCTGTAATTCTTAATCAGCACTCTTGAATTCACACTCTCCTCAAACACCCTCAAAAAAAAAAAAACAGAGTGGACGCCAATTTCCCTACTGGTGCAAATGAGTGAATTTCCACTGAAATCGAGATGCTTGAGCCAATTTAAACAAGCTAAAAATTCAGATCTTGTGCTGTTTCTGCTCCTGCTTAGAGTGGTTTTGAGATCAAGCAGAGCTCTTGCAGGATGAGTAACAATGAACCAGTGATCTCCTAAAGTAGCTTTCATGCAGAGGTTTGCAGTCCTTGGCAAAGGAGATCTCAATACCCACAAGTTTTAATTCAGGCAAAGGAAGAAGTGACTTGTTCAAGTCTCTTAGCAAAACAACAGCAAAACAAGGATATGCCCAAGCCCTGGAGACCAGGCTTCAAGGTGCCTGTTTCTCAATTTTGTTTTACCAAATAGCTTTTCAATAAGGGACTTGAAAATGAGGAACCTTTTCATTTTTTTATATATTGCTGAAAACCACAGCTACCACACTGAGACATTTCTGAGCTTTAAAAAAAGGCTGCTTTCAACATTCCTAATTTTCACTGCTTATAAGCCATGACTTTACAGAATGATTTTATTTTTTTTCCTGTGTAGTTGAATATGCCCTGTATCTAGAGGGTAATTTTGGCTTTAATCTGCTCTAAACGCTAGAATGTCGGACAAGTGAAGCATTTGATGGTGATGATAATGAGTAGCCCATTAAAGGTAATTTTTAAAAAGTTAATGAGCTCTCACCAAGGGACCGACACGTACTGTAATGAAAAATGTTTGCATAAAGAATATAGCTTTCTTGCTATTTATTTTACTTTATAGAGAGCCTATAAAACTTTTAAATATGCCCTCAATTAATTCAGCAGTTTAGATGATGCTTGAGCTTTATTTTCATTCTTGCTTTGCCATCGTAGGTTACAGAAATTTAGTTTCCTAAGGAAAGCAACTGATATCTCAATTAATCACTCTCTTTTACCACCATATTCACTATTGAATGTCCAGGGATTCAATTTTTTTTTCCCCCACTGCTTAATTAAGGGAACTCAGCAACAAAGTGATTTAGTGATAATGACTCTTGCCATTTCTTTAGCTGTGTGGTCACTGTTAGCCACTATTTGAATTTACCAGCATAAATAAAGCCCTTCAGTGACTAAACAAAGTTAAAGTAGCAATAAATTAAGCTTGCCATGTACACTTGGTTAAACCTTCAGCCAACATAAATACAAGCAGCCTTTTGCTGTGATTTGCTTGGTACAATGACATCATACATTTCCAAACAGAACATGAAGACCACAGCCAAAAAGCTAACACAATTCCCTTACGTGAATCAAATTACAACAATCTAGAGTTTGTTGCACTGACTGTTCAGTTTCTGGCTTCTACACCGTGTGCTCTCATGTGACCACATTATAAAATAATCTATATGGTGATCTCAATTTTGCATTTTCTGCATGATTACATTTTGGCAAGGGGACTCCCCATGTCATCGCTCTCTGCAGGAATGCTTTGAAAGTTACTGAAAAGTCAGAATTTGCCAGCTCAGAGTCAAACCAAACCTTCCTGAACCAGATCCTAAGAAGAATAAAGGCTGCAAAGGGCTGGGTCCAGAAACAGACAGAAGGGCAAAAATCAGAATAAACCTAAACCTAGCTAGGGCTGGTAAAAAAAGGGGCTCTGCCTCTAGATGACAAAGATTTTAGGTGGCGAAGAGATCAACAAGGGGACAAAATTGCTGTGTTATCTTAGATTTCCTCAAAGCAGGCCATTGACCACAACTCTGCTCACCTCTGATCCATCAGAGCCTCTCCAGGGAATGTGTCTGCACTGCAGGACAGCCCAGAGCTCAGAGGCAGCTGAGCTACATCTACAGAACACTGCTGCCTTGTGAGCCTGGGTCAGAAGCACAAACCTCCACAGCAAAGGCAAGACCTGAAACTTTCTTCTAGAAACCAGGCTGCTCCTCCTGAGGGTTTTTATGTCCTGCAGGGTGGACTCTGGCCAGCTGGGACTGGCCAGGTGTGGCCGATGAAGAGCAAAGCATTGGGCTGCTATTTGATTAAGAAAGGGAGATGCTCTGCTGGCTCCCACGGGCAGTGCTGGTCATCCTGCTCACAGCAGAGGAAGCCTCACTTTTGGTACACCTGCAAACAGCCCTTCCAAAAGCACAGCAGGCAGCTTTGCTGGACTGCAGTACAGATAATTTTATGTTATTGCTGGTTTAAAAAAAATAAAAACCAGAAGGGTTGGTAGATGCTGAGTAGGTTTAACCCAGACTACAAATTACTTGTAAAGGGTCATGCTCTTGTATTTGTTCTTTATTACAACTTCTTCACTAAATAGAGCATAACTATTAAACTTCTTAATGCAAGAAAGAATCAAGTAAAATATAGCATCACAGACATATTAGTGCACCATAAATTAACAAAGTATAAGAGGGATTACTTCTCTGAGCCCATGTGCTTGACAAAGGATTAAAATCAGAAACTTAATAACTAATTGGTTATAACTTTATGGTGTAGCCATGAAAATGGCAATAAGAATGTTTTGCCTCAACCAGTCTTGTGCTGAGCTGTATAATTTTATGTCACTTTTTATTTATATTTTCATCATGAAAGTCTTGTTGAAAGAGAAGCAGTACAAAAACTGGGTGAGCCTAGTCTTCACAACAGATAGTACATTTACAGTATTTTAAAAATTAAGAGATAGTGCAAAGTCACTCATATATCAGCTTTTCTTTACTCCTTCTTTATTCTCCTAAGCCTACATTGAGTAATAATTCTTGCCTACTAAATTGTGACATATTAAGGATGAAAAAGATTTCACATTGGTTTTCTCCCCTCTCTTTCTTTTTATTATTCCTTTTGAAAGATATGTAAAGGGTTGAAATATCATCCAGGCCACTATGAAGCCAATCAGCACAATGCTTATTAGACACAAAAGAGAAGATGTGATCTTTTTTTAATTAAGCCATCTTTGAACAATGCAACATAAGGAACCTAGCTTTTGAATTGCAAGGCAATCAGTGAATGGATGGTGAGTGAATTAAAAGTAAACAGGAGGAAGAATTCCTAGTACAGGGAAGGCTCAGAGAAAATGTTTTAAAAAAATTTTAAAAACCCCACAACTTTTCTCAAGTAAAGAAAAAAATGAAGATTTTTCTTATTATAATTTTGAGGGTATATTTCATTCCCTATTTTGACTCACTTTTCAAAGCCACATCAGGTTGTTTGTAAAAACAATTTGTTAGCAAATACATGGTTTGCCTCTGCCTGGAACATTAGAAACTGCAACATATATACAACACTTACTGATGTTTAAGTATCAATCAGATTGTGTATTATTTGAGCAGAGTACACATTCAAGTCCACTTTACACCATTATGGAACAGACTAAACAAACCTGACCTCAGGGGTGACCTTCATAGGATCCCTAAAGATTGCAAATGTATAGTAGGCAGTCACCATGAGACTTTTACAGCCTGGTAATGGCATGCAAATGACACTCTGTCTCTGTAAGGCAGCCAAATTCTGGGGTTGTATATGAGACTAATTTCCTGAAGAATTTGGGGAAAATGTGATACTTTTCCTTTTATGTATGAAATTCACATCTCTTCCTTTTACTAGAGGACTACAGGGGAAGCACTCACAGAGGTCTCGCCGAGCCGTACTGTTCCCTGTAGCAGCACCTCTCCAAAACCTGCCCTCTGTAAGCAGGGTGGCCCTGTGTCCCTAGGATACAGAGAGCCCAAGCCCCATTTCCATACCCAAGGACACCTGCTGAGCACCTCACTGAGCTCTCCGTGTGAAACATTCTCCTCCAGAGCCCAGCTTCAGGCAGGAGACAAGGAGAGATGCTCTGAATTGCCCTGTGGAGGTTCAATTCTCCCTCTCCTTTATACAGGATACATGGAAACCAGATATGGCTGGCATCCTAAAATCACTAAATAGGAATCCTACTCATAGCCTTCAGGGCTGATTTTTTTTCCCCTCTAATTGAATATACAGAATGCAATATCTTGAGCTGGAGGGGAACCTTTAGAGGTCACCTAGTCCAAACTCCCTGCCATCTTTGGGTGAATCTGGGTGCAGATGGTTCAGCTCAAATGAAGTTGTCTAGTGGGTCTCATACCAGGGCAATAGCTGAAGGTTTACCTATGGTTGCAGCACCAGTGGGGATTAAGCCAATTTTCACAACAGCAGCCACACCTACAGGTCACGGATGTAAGTTCCTTGTCCACATCATTCATACCTTTCTTGGCACTTTCAGCACTGTAGCTGTGTTATTCCAGTTTTGCTTCAAGGCTTCCACTGCAGCTGTGTATACACTTGCCATAAATCAGCTTCTCTGTTCCCACTGAAGCTCTTAGCAGAGGAAAAGAGACAAGAAGGGAAAGGTAAATGTGTCTTCCATAAGCCTTTGTACTTCCATGTACACTGGCTAGCAAAGGACCAGGATCATCCTGGCGTATCCACACTTGTGTTTCCACCTTGGGCTTTGAAGAAACAATTCGCTCCAGTCACGCTGAGCAGCAGCTCCCAAAGGAGTCTGCCAGTCTGCCATGGCCACACTCCCTCATTCTGTTTTTATCAGAGCTCACAGATGGAGATAAGATATTATGTTTTAAGATATTCTTGTGACCACAGGGACTCAGGAGGGCTTTTTTCCTCCCTGCCTGGCCATAAGACTCCTGCTGTCCCTAGGGGTCCTCCCTAACATAACCTGTGCTTTCACCAGGTTTGCTGGTGCGTTGCCACAGCTTACTCCATGCACAGACACATCATGGATTGCTAAAAGCAAAATCTGAATCACTGAATCAATAAGCTGAGTTGCAAGGGATCCAAACAGGAGTGCAGCAGCCTCAGTTTTTTGCACCAGTTTTCAAGGAGTGTATTTGTACTCACAATTGCTTTCACCTGGCCTCCCCTGTCATGAGACCCAGGTTACTACATGGAGACAGAACTGTACAAAGACTCATATTTGGCCCAATAGGTGAGGATTCCTCCATTTGCAGTGATAGCATTAAATGGAGACACTCAGAAACATTACCAAATGTAACAAAGCAGTGTTAATTTAACATATCTGCTCTGTGGGGCACTTAGGCAGACACGGAGCTTCATTTGGGGTGTGCATCTATCTTCTTCAATGTGCTGCTGTTTAAGGTTAACCTTACATGAGGACTACAGAAGGAGTAGGGAGTTGTGTAGGAGTTGTGTAGGGACTACACAAGGCTGCAGGGAGGAAATTGGGCACCTATGCTTTTTAACATAACAGATTGAGGGAGATTTCATCACTTTGAAGACCCACTCTAGTAATTTCTTCCTTTTCCTCGTGCCCCTCTTTCTTTCTTCTTCCCAGAATCACACTGTTAGTAAACGGTTTTCTTCCAATATATAACATTACAAATCTATGTGTATTTTCCTTTCCTCTGCAGTTCCGGCCTCTTCTGGGGAATTAAGTTATGCATACTGCATGAAAATAGGACCACAGGCTGGGCCCCTACAAGCTGCTAATTGAAAACCTTGTCAGAAGTAGGAGGAAGTGGCAAGAAACTTGGCAAGCCCTCCTGCTTTTCATGCTGTACTTAGCTCTTGGTACTTATGAATGGCAGCTCTGCAGTACTTTGCAGAGGTTTACAAGTTGTGCCAGTGCTGTCTCTGCAATTATAGAACAACACATTCTTCTCTATGAGCCGAAAAAGAGAAAAGAGCATTTATATTCAGAAAGCCACATCCTGTGTTTTTCATCCAGGTAATACTGCTGTTGAAATAGAAATGAAGAAGACAGCAGACAAAACTTCACATCAAACTTATTAAACATGTGTGGTTACCAACTGCAGAAAAAGCTGAAGGGGCAATATTATGCTTTGAGTAAAAAAAAATACATGTGTTAGATTCCTGGCAAGATGATCTTATTATGGAGTAGGTAAGAAAGTGTGCAGGAAGGCACAGGAAAGATGTCTGGACCTGATCTTCCAATTCTCAGTTGACTCTTTCTTCAAAACACCAACTCACATGGGAGCTGAAGGATTCAGCCCCATAAAAAATTACTACAAATTACCTGATATGAAATGCTTGCATTATGAAAACAGGGATGATTTTGCATCTGTTAATGAGGATAATGACTAATATATTCAGGCACTAGATGTGACAGCTGTCTGTATGTTTTTAGGGGCATGTATTTTTAGATGCCATTTATCTCCAAACATATTAACTACTACATTCTTCCCAAGTGCTCCAAATCTCCAAAGCTTAAGAATGCAGGCTATATTTCTTTCTGCCTCTGTATCACTTGGTTACATCACTGTCTCATTATTTAAAAGCTCTCACAAATCTGCTACTCAGATCCTCAGCTAAGTGCCATGGTAAAGGGAAATGGCTAATGCCAATGTGAAACAAAACAAATTTTAAATCACACTCCACTGAAATACTGCTTAAATGTAACTGCACTGCCTGCTGCTCCATTTTAACTAGTTTAATCGCTTGCTGACCAAGCAGGGCTTATAACTGCTAAGGAATATATGCTTGTACTTTTCTCCTGTTTTCAAAACCAAAGATTTGCAACACAAACTCCAATTCTAAGACAAAAGTCACCCCATTAAATCTTAACAGATGTTTCTCAAGTTTAGAAGATTAAGAAAGATTTCAGCATCAAAAATCAAAGAAAATATTCTATGACCTTAAAAAAGGATAAATCTCAAAGCTCTAAACAAACCAAAAGTCCACTTTGACAGCTGCATCTGACTGAATTGATGAGATGCTATTGATGTTTGGATTAAACTATGCCTCTGTGATCAAGTACTCAAACATGGGATAAAAGAGGAATATATTCTTTAATCCCACCAACTAATTTTGTGTAGGCAGCAGTTGCAGAAAGCAATGGTTACAGAACAAACGTTGGAAGTGGCTTCACTTTTGCTTATTGACAAAGCTATTTTTATTTCATTAATTCACCAAGTATACTACCAGCGTTTAAACTAACACGGGGAAATCTATATCAAGCACAGTATTCTCCACAAACAAATCACTGAAAATTTCAAAGTCATTAAAGGTAGAATCAATAGGATATGATTCTGAAGGGCTAGGAAGATGCAGTGCTAAAGTATAATAGAAAAATTAGATATTGATTTTTTAATATAATCTTGATAAACAAAGTAAACAACACAGGAGATTCCAGTTCTGGTTTTATAGCATGTCTTCTCCAAAAAGAGGAAGAGTTAGAATACGTTAAAGTAATTTGTTAATTACTGTCTTTATCTGTCACTCTGTAACCCTGATCTCTAGAGGAAGACTAACTGGGGTGTGCTTTCCAAAACTCCTAGCAAGAGGAAGTGAAGCAAGGCTATGCTCCAGATGCTACATTACTAGGAATCCAGATGGGAGAAACTCTAACACAAAACCAGCCACCTGGATACCTGGATCCTCATCTGGCTACAACTGGGAAAGAGCTCTGGGGTAAACAAGAATCTGACCTGTGTTGTATAAACAGTGGCATTACATCCACTGCTGTGCTCTAGGTTGCTTCCTGGATTTCAGCCCCATTGTGAGAAGGATAATAGGTGAAGGAATGGAAATTATTTTGGCTACTTGCAGAAAGTCCAGTCCCACTGTGACACCAGATTGCACCATGAACTATCAACATACAAAGCCCTGCAACCTGAGCAAACTGCTGGGTACATCATTTTCTGGAGTGGAAAGGCCAGTGTTGAACAAAATAGACTCTCAGGACATAGGGATCCCAGATCTGCAGAAGGCAGTCACAGAAGGAGAAAAAATTCAGGGGTAGTAAATTTATGTTCCAAATAAAATTTCCCTGCTTGTGCCCACAAAAAGATATCTGATTATTTTTTTTTTTTTTTACTTGAGGCACTCAAGAATGTGAGTCTGAAGTAATTTACCAGAGAATTATGTCATTTTAGGGGAATTCTAATCAGTACATATTTACTGTGAGAATACTTTCACTAAAGTAAAGGGCAGAAACACACCCTGATGAAAGGAATACAGTAAAGGTAGGCAGCTATTCCCAGAGCAGACCCTGTGGTGACGTGTGAATCCACTGAAGTGAGTGACAAACTTCCCACTGGTTTCAAAAAGGATCCACCTCTAATTCTTTACTCTTCTGCCTCTTTTTTGTTACTTCTGTTTCTCTTAGCAGCTTCTCCTTCCATACATGTAAGGAACACCTACTTTCACATCCAGATTTGCATGCACTGTTATTTATTGGGCATGCACGAAAAGAAGTAATGTTATAGTTCTGAGAACTGCTTCTGAGAAAAGCTAAGCACCCCCAAGCTGAACCAAACTAACCCATACATTTGGCAGCAGTAGGCCCAAATTAACCAATAGCAGCTGCCTTGCACTCAAGAGATGTGGCAAAAGTGACAAATGATAACATGAACCATAAAAGTGAAGAATGAAAATAACAGATGGTCTCTGCCTGACTTAGAAACCTAAAAAACGTGTATTCTCAGCTTTGGGGTAGTCTAGACTCTCTACCATTTCTTCAAGCACAGTTAGATGCACATTTGCAGGAAGAGAGTGGATGTAAACAAAACTTTATTTATATTGTTATCAGTTTCGTCTGTCTTTCCAGTCATGTGGTCCTTAAGGGATGCAAAACCACACCATAATACGACTGGAAAACACCAGATGAAAAAAATGTATGTGGTAATATGCTATTTATATAAAGGTACTGTGTTTCTATGTTGCAGAAAAATACATAGAGTATTAGCAAAAAGTTTGAGCCCATTTCTGGTTTTGGATTTTTTTATCATATTCAGTTGGGTGAAATAAATATTTGCAATTTTTCTTCAGTCTTTAAAATTCACAAAATAGATCTGCTTATGCTTCCAGAATCATAAATATGAAACGAAGCAACACCACTGGTTATGATTTAAATAGCTGGTCTGTGACTATTATGCAAAGACAGGTTTTACCATGACAATTATACTTAGGTAATTCTGACAGTTTTCTTTGTGTTGCTAAGGAATTCTGTAAACAAACCCAATAAAACCACAGAGTACTTCAATAGCAGTGACAAAATTTTGTAGCCACAATACTGGGAATATGGTCTAATTATTCTATAAACACACTTTGATTTGTTTACTTCAGTGTCAAATTAACTTCAAATATGTACCAACAGTCACTGATTTGATACGGTATACAATGCTGCCAGTGACTGCTTTCATTGTGGTGTGTGTAAATCTATCTCTTTTTAAAATGAGTTCGTTTCTGAAAGCGTCTCTGCTGTACATTGTGAATACTAAACAGGGAAACACATATGCAACTTATTTAAAAGAAAATTATTTCCAATTAATTTTGCTCTGATCCAGCATATTTTGGCTTCATTTTATTTTTCCTTTTGAACGGTGGAAGGAATATTTTTTAGAAAGATTAATAAGTCATGGCGTGGAGAAACAAATTATAATCTTAGTGGGGAAAAATGAGCTGAACTAACTTCATCTCTATCCATGCAGTTTCCCTGAACAAGTAGATTGTGCTGCTTTAAAAGAAAGACAGAACTTTGACTTTTATAACCAATCTATAAAACTGGGACAAGATCAAGTTTTTTGAGCAGTTGCAAAGAACACAGATCCTGAATGGATGCACTAAAAAAAGCAAATTATTGCACTGTGGTTTTCATCTTTTTACAGTATCTACCTAAACTATACTCCAAAGAAAACATCAATGTCTTACAAAAATCCTCTGATGTGGGATTTTTTGTCCTTTTTAGGGAGCTCTTTTTAGGGGTTGCTGCATACCATGACTGTCAGTGGTGGCAAGTAACAAATTCAGTAATGGCAGCGGCTACTCTGCACAAATGACTTTGTGCACACCACATCTTAGAAAACCCTGGTTTGTATCATAAAGTGCCTTTCACAGAGAAGGATCTCCAAATGGTTTGTAAGCTCTGCACCATATAGAGAGGTCAGAAGCCCTCCCACTGAAACAAGGCCAGCTCAGGAGAGAATGAGGCTGCCAAATGGCATCTGTAAAAGTAAATAAGATAATTAAGCAGAAAAAAGAAAGCTTGTTAGTCCCACATTCTGCCCACGTCAGAATGTAAGTGGGCAGCTGTTTCTGTCCGTTTACCCAAGTGGTATGGGAGGTGTGACATTATCCAGCGGACCAATACTGCCAAAGTGGCTTCAGCCCTCTGGTCCCTACATAAACACTTGCTGAGCTGTCCTGCTCCTGTTCTGCCATGAAACACTTAAGGACCTCACAGAGATCCCAGTGACTGGGTGTTGTGGGAAGGATTTGGTCCCAGGGTGCTGACATGTGTGCAGTATAATCATCAAGACTCCACAGTGGGCTCCAGTGTTCCCAGCAGCGCATCTCAAACGGCACTGAGCAAGGAAACAAGGAGTCATACCTTTTAAAGGACTAAAATCACCAGGAAGAAAATACTGGATTTACTGTCATTAAGCTGCAACAATCTAGGGTCTTGTAGAGAACTTGGAGTTTTAATACTTGTGAAGTAGAAATTGTGGAAATTAACAATGAAGTTGTGGAAATTAGAGGTTATTATTACAAAGCCTCTATTTAAGGGATAATGTTCTTGGCAGAGAAATATACAAGGCAATAAATTGCCTTAGTAGGTGATTATATTCCCAAAGCAAAAACTGCAGTAGTGGCTGAATAAGTAACCACAAACACTATTATACAACAAGGGAAAGGATAAAAACCACAACACTGTGCCTTCTAAAAATATTTTATACACACGCATTATTTTCATCCATTACTACTGCATTTAGGAGTATTGTATTTCACTGTTCTTAGTCTTTCCATATTTACCTGAGTGGAACAGATGAAGTCTAAAGGAGTCTAAAGTTCATAGGTGGGCCTTGGACACCTCACCCATCTGATGTGCATTGGTAAGGATATACAGTTTGTAGATTAAGTTCATGGGCAGGGAAACATTTTCAGCTTCTCCACAAGCACAAGCACATAATATGAAATCAAGGGGAAAGGACCATCTGCCCAGAAATCTGTGGTCCAACCCTCTGCAGGTGCTTCCACTTGTACAAATAATCCCTACTCTAGGACTGAGCCCTAGGTCAGCCCCTCAGGCTGACTGCAATGTGGAGAGCAAATCCTTCCTCCTCATCCTCAGCTCTCATTTCTCAAAAAAACCTCTCCTTCCTCCTACTTATTCAGGGTGAATTTCATCCAAGAGAAATAACTCTCCCAGCCCACATGGTTAGCTGAAGCAAAGCAAACTAAGAAAATACAGCAAGAGCTGTATCTTCATCTTTCCTGTACTTCATACTCTGCAGCTCAGGGCTCTGGTAGCTCCTCAGCTATTCCAAGACTGCTAAGAAGGATTCTCTTTCTCTCATTATGTACGGCTGAAAATTTGTAACAGCTGCACCAGCCATGAGCCTCGCTGCCATTATTCCTGCCACTGTCACATCACCATAAACCTGCTTTTTATGTATGGAGCACACACTAATCCCAGACTACACATCAACTTGGAAATTGGGAGAGGGATGCCACACGCTATCGCTATGTGCAAATTCACAAGAAAATTCTTCCTTTCCTACAATTTGCATGGACTGCCAGTAGGTTTCCATGAGGGGAGGTGTAATTAATGGAGCTGGTTTTGCCTTAAAAATCTCTGCTTAGCTTGTAGTCTGTCTACCTGGCAGTCTATTTACCTACACTGATTCCAGAAAAGGGGAGGGAGGGGATGTGCTGGAGCCTCTGCAAAGACCAGCTCCACATTCAGGAAGACAAAGTTCTCTGGCCAACTTCTACAGCCAGTACAGGGATACTGATTCCTCCAAGGAACAGGTGAAAACTGTTACATTCTGGAGTCGGGTGCCTGGAAAGAGGATTTATCCCTGCTTCCAGAGTTTGGGTTCCTTACAGCAGGGTTATTCTCCATCAACATGCATCTGAAAACAGTGACAAAGTTGTGTGCATGAAAAGTCCCAGGCTCCACCTCCACCATTAACTTCTCTCTAGCTGATTTCAAAATTTTAGGACAATACTCCAAAGTGTCTTCTGGTATGGTTTTATGGATGCAAAAAAAAGTGAAGGGCAGATGTGCTCGGGGTCTGGAACATTTTACCTCAGCTGGCTTGGCTGAGGGGAGACTTGAAAGATCTGTTAGAAAGAAATCTTCAGACTCAGCCTATCACGAAGACGCAGAGCTGGTCCCCAGCTTCAGTAAGTGGCAGCTGCAACACTTCCTGCAGGAACAGCAAAATACACTGCACCAGGTGATGTGGTCACCTGTACCAAATAACACAGGATTGAGAGCTTAGACTTTCCTCTTCATGCTCTTCCAAATTTGTCAGGTCTGCAAGTGATCTGAAATGTGTGTTAGAGTGCAATTTAGCTGCAGTGCAGTGAATTTTAAAGAGCCTAGCTCTTCAGAGTTCTATTGACTCTGCTGTAAACATTCTGGTACTTGTTTGAATGTTTCCAGGGTTGGAGCATCTATGACCTCCCTTGACAACCTGCTTCAATGTTTCACTAGCCTCATCATAAAAAAATTTCTTCCTTATATCTAGTTGAAATCTACCCTTTTTAAAACCATTACCGCTTGTCCTATCATAACAGGCCCTACTGAGAAGTTTGTCTCCATCTTTCTTATAAGCCCCCCTTTAAATATTGAAAGGACACAATAAGGTGTCCACACAGCCTTCTCTTCCCAGGGTGAACAACCCCAAATCTCTCATCCTGTCCTCAATGGAGAGGTGTCCAGTCCTTTGATTAACAGATGCACTGATCTGCACTCCTGACTTCTGCAAACTAGTTCATCAAAAACCCAATTTTTCATATTTTATTTATGCGGCTGATTTCTTATTTCTCAAGGTGAAACAGAAACAACTCTCTGTCCTTCCCTTAGCAGACCAGAAGAGTTCTTTGTACCCAGGCTTCCCACAGTAACTGCTGTACAAGAACAACAGGCTCTGCTAGTTTGGGCTTTATAACTTCTAGTCGTGCCTTCAAAACCCCTACCCCGAAACAACAAAGCTATTGCTGCCAAAGTAAATTGAAACTTTATTATTTGTTCCTCTAGGAGCCTTTCTGAAGAAGTCTGGTTGATTTTCAAGTATGATTTGCTTACCCAATAAACTGGTCATTGGTTGACAAACTCATCTGGCTTTACCTTTAGAGGTTTAGGGACAATGTATGTGATTCCTTTTGCAGGCAGAGTTCTAACACTGGGACAAAACATCTGGATTGTTTTCAGCTCTCACAGCTGCTTGCAAAGCTTTGGACACAACAGCAGCAGTAGTAAGTGAGCAACAGTCACTACAAGGGCTGGAGTTGGTCCCTTGTCAATAAGGATGCATTTTTACCTGTGAATGGGTTTCCAGGCCTTAAAATCTGAATTAGATGTGCCTCTGTTACCTGAGAACTGGAAAGAAGCAAAGCCAAATCCAGAGTAAGGCTGTTTGGAGGAACATCAACAGAGGTACCTGCAAGTAATTTGTTTATAATGGTTTTTAAATAATTTCCTTTATATTTTTTGCTTATCATAAAAACCTACAAAAATAAATATTGACTTTTTAGTAAGTCTAACTTAAGACATTTTTGCCTTTTTTAATATCTACATCAAGGATAATTGTAACTTTTTTTCCCAAAGCTATGGACCTACAAGTGTAAGACAAAGACCAGCTATCCTGCCAGGATTGTGTGCAAGAAAAAAAGGCTGGGGATTTCTAGCACATGCGTTTGGTATGTCAGACACTACATGGGGTCTGTAAACCCTCATTGCAGGCTTTGAATTTGTGTGTACTGGCCATAAATAAACACATTTCTGGTGGACTCCTCTGCTCACAGGGGCCTTGTGTCACTCATGTCCCCATGCAGGCTGACCAAACTGGATTTATGCATATGCTGCATCAGGTTATATCTCTGCTGAAAGTCATGCCAGGGAAAAATAAATAAGTAGATATCACAGTTCTTTCTGTTCTTTTATCCTTAGACCAAATACACTCGGCACACAGAATATGCACCAAAAAAAAAAGAGTGAAATCCCGTTTACAGCACACAGAATATGCCCCAAAAAAAAAAAAAGAGTGAAATCCAGTTTACCATATTAACCCCCTTACAATGATAATGAAGCTTCTGTGTCTTTCTCCTCACTTCAGTCTGATGTCTTCCACTTTAAAGAGCACATTCCATTGCTACCAATGCACTAGACAGTAACACACCTTCCAAATCAGCTGATGCCAGCTGATGGTGCAGATAAAAGACCTAAAAAACACCCAGTATGTTAAATTGCACTGGGAATTGTGGGGAGAATTGCTGCAGATTATTGTCCTGAGATTCAGAAAGGGAAAGAAACCACCACCACAAGTAACAGGTAAGGATTTCTATTTCTGCACCTTCAGTAGAGCAATTTGTAGCTGACAGGATCTGACAAGCATCCCACTAGAAAAAATTACTTCCACAGATGAGCTTCAAACCCATGGGATCATCAAGGCAGGGGATGAGGAGAAGTGTGTGGGGGTAGGGGGACAGCAGGAAGTTCTCTTCTCATTGAAGTGAAGTCAGATGCAATAAAAATCAGCAACTGTGCATTGACAAACCATCCTACCAAGGTCTGCAGCTAAGATGAAACCAGGAATAATGTTCATAATTCAGCAGATTCTTAATTCCTGAAAGAGCACTGTGGACTGTCCTGTTCCTGTTCCTGTCCTGTCCTGTCCTGTCCTGTCCTGCTGATGTACTCTGGGCATACATCAGTGCTACCAGGTCCTTCCCTCTGTGCAAACTGAGATCTGGTGTAAAACTGATTCCTGATCTCCTCCTAACAGGAGGGGAAAAGTCTTTCTGAAATCAAGAATATCCTGACTCAGTTCTGGACAGATGACTTCCTAGAATTTCCCCAAGACCTTTTTCTTCTCTGCCTGCTCCTTTGTGTGAACCAAAGCTGGAGAGGATGAGGTGCTCATAGCCAAGGGCTAGGAAAACAGCCATTCAGCAGGAAGGAAGGCAAAACATAAAGGATAATTGAGAAAATATGGTGGGTATATGGTAATGAAAGATCCCCAAGATGATTTATTGATGTCTGATATAAGGCTCCCAAAACTATCCATAAGACTACAAAACTATCCCAAATGCTTAAGGAGCCACTATCTTGTGCACTAGTGCACTATCCTGGATCAGGAGAGAGCCTTCCAGATTGGTTCAGGAGCAATTCTTTAGGTGTAGAGCATTTGTGGGATGAGCTCTCCCCGAGAAGACACTGAGATACAAATCCAAGCCCAAAGAACAGAAGAAACAGAACCTAACTTTCCCAGAAAATCCTGCTATGCAATATTGCTAGCAGAGGCTGAGGACAACAAGCTGACCTTCTGTGTAACCCATGGCAATGCTCAGGCTCAATGGATCACTCACTCACTCACTCACTCACTCACTCACTCACTCACTCACTACTAAATCTCACTACACCCAGTTCAATAGCTCACCACCAAAACAATGCAGAGCACATCCCAATCAAATACTCTCAAACTACTACAGAGAAAACAGCAGCAAAGAAAAAAGATATTCATTAATTCCAGTGTCCTAAGCTCATGGGGAACCCATCTTTCTCCTATTCCCTCCATTTCTGCCTGCATATGATGCACAAACTCAGCCATTCAGAACAGAGACTGAAGAAAAGGTCTTCTGGTACTGCCTCCATGAGAGGCTTGGTGGGAAATAAAATACCATGTATAACAGCAGAGACAGGGGGAGACAAATGGGCATAAGCAAAACAGGGGGTAAAGACAGGGGAGGAAATGCACAGGAGAATCTTTCTGTCCTTCAGCTACAAGGAAGAAGCAGCTCAATTTCAATGTTCTTCTACAGTAATGTTTACATAGATACCTTCAAGGCAGATATGGAAATATCAAAAAGGTAGCTCAGGGGTGTGGTGCCTTGTTTCAGTCAGTGCCTTAATAGACAGTGGATGTGTAAGATAGGAGTTGGCTCTGCTGCCTACACTAGAGACATTAATGGTTTTGCAACACAGTGAAACACAAACAGAGGTGAGCTGGAAGACAGAAATTAAAATTGGGGTCAGAAAATCAAATGGCCTCTGTACCTGGAAGGACGAAGGGTGCATTGAACTCTGCCAAAATCCTGGAGTCACCACAAGAGCCCACACTCGAAAGAGGCTGCTTTGCTGGTGAAATTCTCTCAGTTGTGAGTCTACCTGCCGACTCCACAAATGCATTAATAAAAGCAGACCGAGACAATTTAATAAGCTCACTCCTGCTGCCAATTCCTTTTCCTCCATTAAAAGAAATAACCCATCCCTCTGGTTCCAGTCTGCTAACCAGCTGGCATAAAGCCCAAGTGGGGCTCGGCTCTCCGGCCCTGAAAGGCAAGAGGTGAAATCCAGTCCTTGCTTAATACCAACAGTGTAAAGCCAATTTAAAAGTCTTTAAAAATCTATCTTTGATCGAAAAGAAGATGTTGTTTAATTGAAAAGTCTCCTTTTCTGGAACAGATGGATTTTCCTCAAGCTGCAGGCACTTCAAAAGGATTCCCAGTAATGTCAGAGCTTCTTAGGTTTAAACTGTCAGCATCGGAAGGGCTGCTACGGGCTTTCGTCTCCTGCCAGTTCCTAAAGACCTCTAGTGTATAAAGATCCATTTTAAGTAATATAAATGCTTTAAAAATACAGTAGGGAGGGAAAACACTACTAAAAAAATTCCATCTAAATAAAAACTTATCATGGTTTCTGCTGGAGACTAATTTCCACAGTAGTTAGGTATTTCTGTCATATTAATATTTTTGCTTTTTGTTCCTTCATTTGCATAATGTAAACAGTAATGAGGCACCCATTGCTGTAGACACACAAACCCGTGTTTTGGAATTGCTGCTTTACTTCAAATGCATTGCATTTAAATGAAGATGGAAAATGCACTTAGGCAGGCATTATTATTCAATAAAGTGTGCCCTGTCATGTCTCATCATGCTTGACTAAAACTTTGTAACTCTGGCATAGCTGGCATAAAAATAGGGATATGCCAGTATCTGGATGGAGACATAACATTCTCCTCCAGGGAGTGCAGACAAGCAGTTAACTGAATTGATGCCATACCCAAACCCCACTGAGCCCTCAAAATAAGATAGACTGGCTTTTTCTTTAATTTCAGAACTGCCCTCTGCACCTTAACTTTCATGACCCATATGAGGATTTACATTATCTGCATACATAGTTTTAAATTCCTGGCACACACTTTCTTTAGAGATCAGCAAAAAACACAGGCAATTTGCTTTAAAAACAATTCCTCCACACAGACAATGGCGAGGTCTATTCAAAGTTAAAGTAGATGAACAGACACACCTGATTCTCAAATCCATAGGCTGCTCAGGTTTAAGGACAACAGACCTGAGAACATTTCACTGTTGGACTGGAGAGAGATGTGCTCTAGAGTCTGACAAGCACCAGGCAAGCTCAGTCCCCCTGTTTCCTCAGCAATTTGCCAGGACTCACACAAACCCCATTCAGCTGACATGGATTCTATCACAACTCCATGCCCTGCTTTTCCTAAGAGACTTTCTGTTCAGCAGTTCATGTATGCTTTGGGACTTTCCCTCTCTAGACTTAGCATCTTTAAGGTGTGAACCTCATCCTCATGTTTCATTATGCTTAAATTTCTCATTTGCACAATAAGAGTCACAGGACTTTAAGGCGTTATTTGTGAGGGAAAACAGGGCTGCACAGTCGGTAGGAATGGAAGTGGGACACCACAAAACATATGACAGGAAAATCTTCTAAAACATATGCACATATACAACAAATTTTAGGGTTCCCTGTGCATCAAGATCCATAAGGAATCTTCTGTCATGTCACATCATATTAGACATAGCAGCATATTCCCTTCACAGCAACAGGATTGGCTGGTTTGCTGAACACTCCTGTTTGCTATCAGTAAATTTGGGAGTGAGGGGCAAGGGGTTAGATTAGGGTAATTAAAAGGTTATTTTGTTACTGATTACTTCTATTACTATTGTTCTCCTGTGCTATCCCTGGTGTAATTCTATTAAGTTTTTGGAGTGTCAACAGGGACAAATTTGGCTCACTGTACTTAAATATTTTTTTGTATTTGATACTCGTGGCTGTATTTATATCCAGAGCAATATGTCTCTTATTACAAACATAAGTCTTTGTAATGGCATAAGCACTGAATGCATAGGACATTTAGCCCATAAAAATAACGAAGGTCTGATTCAGTCTTCATTGAAATCATCTACAAAACTCATAATTTCTAATGGAATCAGAATCAGGCCCCAGCTTTTCTGCCCTTTAGAGGGGAGAGTTGCATTAAGAGTTAGTGGTAATATCCCCATATTGATGAGTCACTCACTCTGCAGTACATAACATTTTATGAAGTAGAGAATCACTTTCCCTAAGCAATTACAATTTTGAGACAGGATCTCGGGCACTGGCAAGTTCCTTTGTTTCACAGCCCATCCTGTGTGATGCTACAGTCATTCTTAGCATGCCTGCCTGGCTATTTGCTAGAGTAAATAATTTGTAAAATGTGGTTTCTGTGATAAGAAGAGATCCCAGCTGGGTATTAAAGTGTGGGTTAAGATCTCAATGAGTGATGGTTTCCCTTAAACTTCTCACCCCATTTCTTCAGCTTCTCAGTTAGGGGTCTGCCAGTAAGAACAAGAACATCCACCTCTGAGGCACATCAGCCCCCCTGAAAGGAGTCCCCTTTAACCCTTTTCCAGTGTTGGTGTGAACAAAAATAGCTTATCACATATGAATAACACAAGCAAATGCAACTACTATAGAAATCTTAAAAAACTTATGCATATTACCTCAGCACTGGCAGAATTATAGACACTCCTTCCACCACATTTTGGGAAAAATTGTGGACTACTAGCAAAATCCTCACATCTCTCCAGCAAGACAGCTAAGAGCTCCTGTGAGCTCTACCCACAGGAACAATGGGCTGTACTAAGAGCATTGCAACAACCGAAATGTATGGCTCCAACAGTGGGAAAAGTATGTATTGATACCAATAGCTTAACTTCCATCATTGAAATTGGAAGATTTAGCTATTTGGGATGAAGGATCCAAGCCACACTCCTGCATTAAGAAAGAAAAAAGATGTAAAAATGGACAGACCATCTAACGGTGCTCGACAGGCTGCTCCGGGGGGTGGCTGTGTTCCTTTCAACTCAGAAACATTTTGCAGTACTTAAGCAAAGCATTACCTTGGCCACTCGCTCTCTCTAGTGGCCACTGTGGAGAATAACCCGAGCCGCCAGCTGCATGTACAAACGCCTCAAATGTTTCTGAAGGAGAAGCACTTCCAGGAAAGAAAGGCAAACTACTGGCTTTAAACAGAGAGAGTGAAACACTTGATCTGCCACTCAAGCCTTTGTCATCTCACCATCACGCTGGGGAGGATGTAGGAAACAGGGCTGGTTTTCTTCTAACAAACCTCCTTGAACTGCTCACTGAACTGCCTGCTTCAGTTTCTGACATGGTCAAGGTGTCCTTGAGATGCACTGCTAATGCACATGCAGAGAATGACTTTCGATGGGAGAGAGGTGTGATCCACACAGGGGAGATCCCAGTTCTGGTGAGCTTTCACGTGCTTTCTTAGAATATGGAATGGAATCTGCTCGAAGTCCAAGAGCAGCAAAAATGTTGTTCCTATAAATTAAATTGCTATAGGCTCTGCAAAAGTGTAAAAACGTCCTTTTTTTTTTTTTTTTTTCCCTTGAAAGGTGAAGACAATTATTATAACCCAATGCCGTGTTTTCAGATAGGCTTTCTGATACAAAGTGTCTTCCACTTCTACTACAGCTTCTGCTCTTATTCACAATGCCCAGCAGCCGTGTACATCCACTTCTACTATCTTCCAAGGAAAGGCTGTGTTGGCCTTTGGATTATATTCCTCAAAACCTGGAGAAGGAGAGTTTTTAAATGCAAAGAAAAAAATAGAATTTATATATTGGAATTCAGAACAAGTAGAAAATAGATGCAAATTAAATTACTTACTGCATAACAGTTATGGAAAAGACAGTGCCAAGGTTTTGGTTTTAAATAGAATACTTTCATTCCATGTAATTTTCTTAATCCAGAGATTGAAGTTACAAGGCACTACCTCAGTTTATTGTTTAATGACATTTATAACTCTATAATAGTATTTTGTGAAAATAACTGCTCAGGCTTAACATTTGTGACTATGGAAGAGACAATACAGTGATGTCATGAACACAAAGTTAGTAAATTATAATCTGTCACTTGGCTTTAAGTAAGTGTATTTCTTCAGACAATAGGTATGATGAATATAAGTGCAAATGAACCATGAATCTCCTCAATTATTCTTATTTAGATTCATTTTCCTATGAGTTTTCATTTAATTCCTATCACAACCTCTTTACCATAAATCAAAGGCAGCCCGGTCTTGTAGCAACATGTCTACTTAATATAATGAAGAAACACCTACAGTCATTAAAAATAGTATTTCCATGATCCAAGGTTCTTTTATAGCATTAGAGTCTTGTGTTTGAGGCCATATTCTGGAGTTTGCAATATTGCCTCTTCTTCTCTACTATCAGCCTGTTTCTGTCAACCACAGAAACCACACTGAAAGCCTTTTACCTTTAATGCTAAACCCGGGTGACCTGGAGCAATAAGGATATGATTCTCCTCGTGCTAGAACTTCAGCTGATCTACCTATCAGCACCCACCTCTTGCCCTGACAGCATGGAAATGACTTGGTATTATCAAAATAGCCTGTTCTGATTCCTGGGATCAAGCCCAAGGCCTGTGAGATTCCAGATCCAGGTTTTCAGCTCAGGCAGATCCTCAGGGGACAACTTGGGCCCTTTATTGCATCAGTACTAATAAAGATAATTAGTTTTTAGCTGTTCCACTCAAGTCCACAGTCCCCTTGATCATGGCAAGCAGCTGGTCCAAAGTTTCCCAGCCAAAATCCTTGTGCTCCATCTGGCTCATGCAGTCCTTTGAGTTTCAAACTGCACACCTGCAGCAGGATTCCCATGCTGCTCATGGCACCCTAACACCCTAATTCTGGATGTCATGGTCTCAGCTGATTTTGTCACCCCTTGTGAGATCAGGTAAATGCATCCAAAACACTCCTGTCATGCCCTCTGTTGGGAGCCACTGATTTAAAGCACCGTACAAAGCCCCAGGGTCACAGGGTGCAAAAACTGTGCCACAGCTCCTTTATGTTGCTTCTCCCTCATCTGTTTGCCTCCCAGTACCATATCAGGTTTTAATCTTCTGTTTTCCTAACCTTTGTGACACACAGTTGATCAACTTCAACCCACTTCCCAAGGTGATCCTGGTTCATCCATGGAGCCTCCTGTGCCTCTCTGCTGACACTCTCCTATTGGAAACCAGCAGAATAGGCAGAAGGCAAGGAGATAATCAGGCAGCCGATGTGGTCTGAATATGAGTCTCTTTATCTCTTTATGCATTCTCCCCTCAAATTGTATGACCTGCATTTCAGGCACCCTTGGGCTTGGGATTTACATTTTTAATATCAGGGGCTTGTGACGCTGTCCTCTTGTTGGTTAATTGGTATCAGAGAGCAAGTGTTTTCCCTTCCACTGAAATAAATCTCCCCTAAAGCTGCAATTGCTCATTCTTTTGTTCCATCCTCATTTGAAATGGGTTCTGCAAAGCCTCCACACCATGCTAAATAATCTTCAACTCTCACTTTTTAAAATCTGTTGGTTTATGCCTTAATGGCTTTGATGGGCTTTGCTATTCAGTCTTGTTACTTAAACCACTTTCCTCATATTCCTAAACTCTGTGTTTTCATTCATCCTTACCACAGTGGACTCTTTGAAGCTGAAAGGATTTATTTATCATCCAGAATACTTTTCCCCCCTGATTTTGGAAACATACCTTTTTAAAAAGACAATGTGACACAGTTCAGAGTATTTTCTTGGTCTAGAATACTGAGTTTAAAACAAATGCATTTTGTCTTCTGATTTGCTGAAAAATCCATCTGTACCTCTCAGGGAATAATTTTTCCACTGGATCTGTGTCAGCTCCATACAATAGAAACGTTGCACTCATCATCAGTTTAATGTGATCTGAAATAACATTCTGTCTGAATTCAGTAGTTAGTAGTGTTAATAAAAGCTAATCAGTAGCAATGGTGAATTTCTGGAAGATTACTGCACATGAGCTGTAATTCTCTGTCTTCAATATGCATTGCAATTTTAAATTAAACTAATTTGGACACACATAGGAAATGTCAGTCTGGGTAACACTGTGTAAACAGACTGAAGTATCGCAGAGGAGGATCAGGAACAAATAAAATCGTCTGTGTGACTTTGTTCTTAAATCAATGTTGACACTTTTGCTGCTCCTACAATGATAATGTAACTTTCAGCTCTTTCTTCATGTGCCGTCCTTATTGTGCAACCATGGAAATACTGAAAAGAGTAATCATCATTTTGTCAGTCATTTATTTTAATATTGTTCTCCAAATATTTGAAAATATCTAAAAACAAGAGGAGAATTTCCGAAGCTCATCTATCAGTCAGAAGCAGTCTGCTCTCCTTCCAACCCACACACAGCTTCTTCGAAAACTGGAAAGACATCCGTGTATTTGAAAACCCGCCAGCTGCTTCTAGGCCAGACAGCTGATGTGCCCAGATTCCTCCATTCTCTGGGGGGAAAAAAATTAATCAGGAGCCAAAGTTGTTTTGTTTTCTCTTATATTTTACACTGATTACAGAGAGAAATAATGTCACTGAAAAAATTCAATCAAAAAGCGTTTTTCTAATGACTGAAATTGGGATTCAGACCCAAAAGACACAGACATTGAGCCAGCCTGAAACCAGAGATGTCACTTCATCCAGCTTCTATGGGAAAAGAACTGAATCCACACTGAGCCCAAATTTCTGGGCTGATATGTAATAGCATTTGCCTAATTAGAGTCCAGCTGGAGGCTTATTATATAGCAGGATACAGTAGGCTTTTGCTTCTTCAAATCAGTCATGGACACAGCCTTGGCTGAAGAACTTGGCTTCCTGTGATCTAACCAGGACATGATGGTGTTTAATGGGACTGTGACTGGCTTTTTCATTACAAACCAGCCCCTGTAGAACTTTGACTTTCCCTGCAGCCACGGTCTCTCACCTGCAGTCCTGACATGCTTCAAGCTGCAGGCTGAAATACCAGTTTTAAGGGTGTGGTTAAACACAGAAGCAAGAACCAAGGTTTCTATCTGCATTGTGTGGCCTGGAGTTAACTCACTTAACTACATGAAGGTCATCTTCCTAGTTTTATGTGTGGAATTATACCACCTACTTTAGTATCTCACAGCAGGAGGGAGCACTTCCAGGTTTAGTCGATGCTTGCAAAGTGCTTTTGAGGTTGTAAAAAATTTTAAGTGCTATTTTGGGAAGTTGTGTGCAGAACATGGCAGCACACGCCACTCCTTACCTGGTCAATATGGATTTATCCAGCATCATATTTCCAAGTGATAAAGTTCTCTACTCATACTTTGGCTGAGGTTTCACCAGGTGAAGAATTTGAAGGGATTCCACTCTTGGGCAAACAGGAAATTTGAAATCCCATGAGAAGAACTTTATCAGCAGTCCTTCCAGATTAGCAACATATTTCTGCATTATTGGATAGGCTGGAGGAGAGTTGTCTCCAGGACTTGTCTCCTTGCATGGTGAAACATTCCACAAGGATCAGAAGTATATAATTCTGCAAAATGCACTAGGGACTAGATGGTTTTGATGGCCATGCTTCCAGAAGAACAGTAACCAGAATTCCAAAGTGCTGTCCCCAAGTTCCAATGATACCAATCAGTATCCATTAGGACCAAGGAGTTAATATTTGCTATTAAGTACAGCAAAAAGATAGCTTGCCTGCCACAGATTTTTCACAATTTTTTATATGATGAGTGAGTCTCAGACATCAGACACACTTTCCAGACCTTAAGCATCAGCTTGGCTGTGGTAATTACCCATGCACAGATACAGAGTCTGAGGCAGGACTTCAACTCATCTGAATTAGATTCACTATCAACAACAGAATTTATCTGGGTTCCAAGTACAGCTCAGGGACTAAGTGCTTGTACATGCATATTTACCACATGTCAGACAACATAATTTAATGTATTATTCCCAAACCCGGTTGACACCCTTTGTGTTAATTTCTTTAGATATGGGCTTTATTTCATAAATTAACAAAAGTAAAACCTACATGCTGACACTTTTATAGAGGGGCAATGGATATAACTGCTACTGCTTTCATATACCCTCTTCTGATCACAGAAGGCTGAACTCAGTTACTGCCCACCCTTCTACCTCTGACAGAAGACAGTAAGAGGGAGCAGATCATGCCACAGTCAAGTTCTATTCTAAGCAAGTCAGGCTAAATAATCCAACAGCAAACCCTAGTAAAAAACAACCCAAGTTACAAGGATGAGCCTTGTTAATAATCACTTAACTGAACAGTGAAGACTAAATCTAAGTGGGCTTGCTTGGACTTACACCAATTCAGGCAGCGACCACACATACGCTTCAGGCAGGAGATGGGATGGGAAGAGAAGGAAAGGAGTTAGACCTCTATCATTGTGCCCACAGGTATCAAACTGGTGGGAAGCTGAGAGGGGAGCACAACTCCGGCAGCACAACTCCATACCTTGCAAAGGGACACCTGGGACAGCACATTTTTAACTGGGAATGTCAGCAGCTCTACCTGGAATCAGCACAGGTCACACACCACACTCCATGACTCCTGCAGCCACGTCCTCCCAGTGTTTAGAGGCCAGGTACAGGGAGCTGACTTCTGGCTATGCCACTTCAGCTGCTGTTTCCTTGCACATCTTTTCTGTCCCAGCACTATAAGCCCAGAATTCAATTCAGGAAGTCTGAATTCAGAAAGAAAACAAGCTTATACCACCTGAGACAATATCTCTCTCCCTTTGTGCAATGATTAGTACTTTTTAGCTGCTATTCCCCCTAAAACTTGCAATTCAAGAAGTGGCGAAAATAACTCTTCTCATTAGCAATAACAGTCATGTGAAAAGAAGAAATAACTTGTCTCACTAATTATGGACATTGTGTTCACAGTCCATTTGCTCCTGATCACTTATTTTCAGTTACTCTTTGTACTCTGCATCATCTTGCTTGGAAAGACAGCAGCACAAGGGGAATATGGTACCTCTTCTCCTCAACTTCTTCATTTTTGCAAACCTAGGGAGGCCTTTTCATCTCTCTCTCAGAGGATAATGAGGTACACTGAGGGGTAATATCAGAAGCCCAGTAACAGCAAGTCCTGTATAATATTATTCTTTATAGATATAGCATCATAAACAGATGAGCCAGCAGTACTTTTTCTAGTACTACAGTCCACTCCACTTTCCATGGATTTTTCTCTGTCCCAAAATAGAAAAAAATTAATAAGACAAATCTAACAAGCGCCTTAAACAGATATTACTTCCCTGGTCATCCACAGGAGTGAGTGAAGACAAGATACTTCTGTGTTTAAGAAATTAAGTTAGAATAAGAGATGACCTCAGCATCTCAAACTAGAAAGACGAAAAAAAAAAAAAAAGGACAATTCCAAACTGCTTTCTGTTGTTCATGTTGTTTGCAGCCATACAAACCTCATTAGAGCTGAATTTCTGCAGAGCATCATCATGACATTCAATGGACCACTTGCAAAGTATGGATTTCCTTTAAGTGTCCAGAACAAACTACTTGGGTCTGGAGCTGGGGCCAGATGTTTGTTAGAAAGCCAAGCTCTGGGCAAAACAACCATCCAAGCTTCCACACTTGCTCCAATTTGCCAATTAAACATACAAAACAAATAATGTAAAAGAGGGGGAAGGAGGAGCAACACCCTGTTGCTTTGCCAGAAAATGTCAAAATAAGCCAGAGATAGGAGCCAGTAGAGCTACTTACACACTATAACATACAGAGCATTGCCTGCCTCCTGATCCTGATAGTAATTTGTCATTGTACTGAAGCTTCATTGTGTTTGTTTCCTTTAAGGGAGACAGTAGTCTCATCTGAAATATTTGAGGGAGTGTGGTCAGACTGCCCAGCAAGAAATTTCAAGGGAAGACCATTATCCCCACCTTGGAAAGCCCACAGTTTCTGTGTGTGTGTGAAAACCTAACAAACACACCACAATGTGGAACAGTCTGCCCCAGCAAAGGGCTCAGTTACTAATCCTCTCTGGTACTCACTCAAAGCAGCAAATGCTCCTGCTCTGGAAGCACAGTGAGGGATAGCTCTCAGCCTGCTCTCACAAGCAGATGCCTTGGGATACCTCTCTGAGTTTCAGTATATGCCTTCTTCCTGCACCCAGAGGCAGGTACACACCAGGCAGACTAAAGACAGACTTGCGTAAGACCTTCTATATTACACTCCCCTTGTGCTCCAGTTTCATTTGCGCCCCAAGAACACAGCAATTGGACACCACCTACATAAGAGCAAAGCTGAAATCCTCTCATTGTGTCTGAAATATTTGAGGGAGTGTGGTCAGACTGCCCAGCAAGAAATTTCAAGGGAAGACCATTATCCCCACCTTGGAAAGCCCACAGTTTCTGTGTGTGTGTGAAAACCTAACAAACACACCACAATGTGGAACAGTCTGCCCCAGCAAAGGGCTCAGTTACTAATCCTCTCTGGTACTCACTCAAAGCAGCAAATGCTCCTGCTCTGGAAGCACAGTGAGGGATAGCTCTCAGCCTGCTCTCACAAGCAGTAAACACTGCAAAGGATGCCTTGGGATGCCTCTCTGAGTTTCAGTATATGCCTTCTTCCTGCACCCAGAGGCAGGTACACACCAGGCAGACTAAAGACAGACTTGCGTAAGACCTTCTATATTACACTCCCCTTGTGCTCCAGTTTCATTTGCGCCCCAAGAACACAGCAATTGGACACCACCTACATAAGAGCAAAGCTGAAATCCTCTCATTGTGTCCGTCTTTCTGGCATTCTCTAGGATGTTTTTGGCTGAGAACTGTCTCCTGCACAGAGTCACTGCACTTAAATAGAAAAGGAAGGAAACGTCATTGGGTCAGTGGAACCTGATGAGATGTGTTCCAGAGTCCTGAAGGAATTGACAGGTGTAGTTGCCAAGCCACTCTTCGTGATATTTGAAAAGTCATGGCAGACAGGTGAAATCTCTGGTGATTGGAAAAGGGGAAAATTGTACCTACCTTCAAAAAGGAGGACCCTGAAAGACCCTGGGAAAAACCATTCTGTCATCCTCACCTCCGTGCCTGGGAAGATCATGGAACAGATCTTCTGAGAAATCCTGCTAAGGCACATGGAGAACAGGGAGGTGATTCAGAACAGCTAGAATGGCTTCACCAAGGGCAAGTCTTGCCTGACCAACCCAGTGGCCTTCTATGATGAAGTGACTACACCAATGGACAAGGGAACCATTACAGGTGTCATTTATCTGGATTTCAGTAAAGCCCTTGGCACGATCTCCCCCAGCACCTTTCACTCTGAATTGGAGAGAGGTGGATTGGATGAGTGGACTGTTGGATGGATAAGTAAGTGGTTGGATGTTCACTCAGGGTCAATGTCTCGGAGTCCTGATGGACACCAGTCACAAGTGGTGTCTCTCAGGGGTCCATATTGAGGCCAATATCTCCATTAATGACGTGGACAAAGGGATCAAGTGCACTCCAGCAGATGATACCAAGATGAGTGGTGATGCCCAGAGGGAGCTGGACAAACTTGAGAACTGGGTCCACTGGAATCTCGTGAGATTCAGTAAGACCAAGTGCAAGTGCTGTACCCGGGTCAGGGCAACCCCCGGTATCAGCCCAGGACAGATGGAAAGTGACATTGGGAAGAAGGACTTGGGGGTGCTGGTGGACAGGAGGCTGGATATGCCCCAGCCATGTGCACTGACAGCCCAGAAAGCCAAATGTGCCCTGGGCTGCATCCAAGGCAGTGTGGGCAGCAGGTGAGGGGGAATTCTGCTGCTCCTGATTCACTCTGGTGAGACCCCACCTGCAGTGCTGCACTCAGATCTGGGGTCCCCAGCACAGGAAGGGCATGGACCTGTTGGAACCAGTCCAGAGCAGGACACCAAGAAG
The DNA here is from genome assembly GCF_014805655.1 of Passer montanus. Classification (NCBI taxonomy): domain Eukaryota; kingdom Metazoa; phylum Chordata; class Aves; order Passeriformes; family Passeridae; genus Passer; species Passer montanus. Next base: position 2,099,992 of record NW_024368819.1, on the reverse strand, counting down.
ATTATAGGGATGGAGCAACTCTGCTATGAAGAAAGGCTAAGAGAATTGGAATTGGAAGTGGAATTGGGATTGTACAGGCTGGAAAAGTGTCTATTCTGGCTTTGAAGTGACCCAAATGTGGCCTTCCAATACCTGAAGGGAGTCCACGAGGAAGATGGAGAGAGACTATTTAAAAGACCATGTAGTGACAGGACAAGGGAAAATGGCATAAAACTGAGAGTAGGTTTAGATATTAGGAAGAAATTCTTTACTCGCCACTTTATGAGAGTGGTGAGGCACTGGAACAAGTTGCCCAGAGAAGTTATGGATGACCCCTCCCTGGACACATTCAAGGCCAGGCTGGATGGAGCTCTGAACAACCTGGTCTGGGGGAAAGTATCCCTGTCCATGGCAGTTGGGTTGGAATGAGATGCTCTTTAAGGTCCCTCCCAAACCTAACCATTCCATGATTATGATTCTATAATTCTATGATTTTTTCAATTGGAAAGATGTAAAAAGCAGTCTGGAGCTAGTACAGTAGAACAGACCCCACAGGCAGTGGCCAGGTGAGAAGTGAACCTGATACTTGTTAATCCCAGGAAGCATAACTGTGTCAGGTGATGGGTCACAGTTTAACAAGACAGGAGATGGACAGCAGACAGGAGAGTCCCAGGGTGACTCCAGCAAGGTGTGTGCACCTCTGAGCTCTGCAGTACACTGTAGCTCTGCAGTACAGACATACATATTCACTGATCTCAGAGATGACAAGAAAAACTATCAGCAATGGTGACTCATCTGTAATTTCCCTTTCTAGCTCCAAATGTGCCCTGAGAAACTGCTTGAGAGTCTTTCTTTGTATGAATTAAGAATTGCACATACTTTGCTTCATTAATGTATTTCTTTAATTATCAGGTGCCCATCTTGTTCTTGGAAAGCTTCTGATTGTCCTTAAAATATAGTTCATATCCATTCTTTATTATAAGAAAAGCTGCAATTCTCACAAAAGACAAATTATTCCAACCCACCATCCTATCATTGAAAAAATGTCATTGGTAATTTGGACTGCTGTTGAATTTGCCAATAGGTTCATTTTGTACTCTAAAAGGGAAATCAGATAATTTCTTTGGCAAGACTGAACATTGCTTATTGCACATAGTTATTGCATAACCTTCAGCAAAAATGTATTTAAAAAAAAAGTTTTCAGAGACTCTTAAGCCTATCCTCTTGCCACCAGCACCCTCTTTTTCCCACTTCAAAATCTCACAGCTTTATTTTATCCTTGACTGCAAAATCAGCATAAAAAGTGAAACTTGACATGAATTGGGGAGCAGTTTTTAAGTAAAGATGAAACAAATCTTAGAAGTATTTTAGTCATTTTTAAATATTTAAAGACTGTAACCACAAAATCAGTTTTGTGTTTCAGATACTTTTATGTACTGGTCTAACCAAAGCCAGCTTGGGATAAAAATATAGTTTTGCAAGTCAGCTCACTTCCATAATGAGAACTATCCCCTTAAACTGCTGCTGTAAGGTCATTTGGCCTGCAGAGTCCTGCCCCCTTCCCTAGCACACTCCTGTTAGCAGAATGGGAATGACCCAGTATCCCATAAACCTCTAAGCCCCTGAAATACCAGAGGCACCCAGGTCAAAGAGTAAGAAAAGCCATTAATTTGGCATTTCTTTCCCTTCTTTGGTGCTTGGTGTTAGAGTTGTTCCTGGACCTGGATCCTGAAGAGGCTGGAACACAGGTTTAACCTTACACACTGTGAGGGCTTCCATTTACTTTTGCAAAAATTGCAAACACTGGGAGGCTTGCGGAGTTACAAACAGAAAACTGGGCTCCACTATCTCTTCAAAAAGGATCCTGCCTATCTGGAAAGCCCTTTTGTGGGGAGGGGGGGCCATGGGAAGAGGGGTGGGTGTTGGGGTGGCTAACTATTACAGTTACATTACACCATGATTAGTCCACTGAAAGAAAACAGCAGGAATTGAAAAAAAAAAAAAAAAGCTCCTACTTCCTCTCCACTCCCAAGCTAGTTTGTTATGTGTATTTGATGGCCCTTCATGAAGACACAGTAAGACCCTGAACCTGCAATGACCCCTGTTTCCACACAGAACATATGGACTGCAGTGCAGGGGTTTGCCTGGACAGGGCTCATTGTCATCTGAGACTCAAACATCCCTGAGCAAGCAGAAAAGCTAAAGCATATTTTAATATTCCCAAAAAAATTAAAAATAAAAAATAAAAAAATAAAAAATAAATAAAAAATTAAAAGGTCAGCAGGTTTTTACTCTTGTGCTTCTATGAGGCACTTCCTGCACTTCCTATCGTGTTGTTTTACAACTGAACACATCCCTGTAGGTGTCGGATGCTCAGCAGGGACTGCACTATTTATATGTAAGGCACCATTCTGCAGCACCTTGAGCTGTGTTATTCAGCACCTTCAACTCTTTCTGAACTCTGCTTGAGCTGGGGGCACTCAGCCCCTCTCTGGATGGCACACAAAACTAGTTTACTTTGATCTTAAGTGCTGGAATTGTTTGTGATTAAATCCAATTTCATTAAATCCTTGAATTTGCCCATTTCCCTAATATTTGCAACTTCACTGAAAACAATACATGTACAAATCACTAGCATCACACATCCTAGTGAAGATGAAGTTAATTTATAGGATCTAGCCTTTAAAATACAAGGATTTCACAACAAATCTGTTGCTATGGTAACAGAGTAAGCTTATGTGAACTTCAGGCATTCATATTCATAGAAACTCCTGAAGCAAGACTGACTGTTGGCCATAACATCCCTACTCTTGCCAAGTTTCAAATAGTGCATGAATTATGCCAAAAATAAATGGGTGTGACTAATACAAGCACACAGAACACCAAGGGAAAAGAAACACCCAAGCTTTTGCCTCTAAGGCAACATTTGTTGATTGAAAAAATGGGCATTTGGAGAGTATGCCTTTTTCTTCCCTCTATCTTCTTGCTTTACTTGCACATCATAAAAGCCCCACATGCACATTTGCCTGCCATAAATTGTACGACTGCTAGTAATCACACATCTTTGCAGTCTATAGAACAAATCTTTTTTTAAAGACTTGCTCCCTTTGTACTCCCCTGGTATTTAAGGAGCACGTGTGTGCTGGAGGAGGAAAGTCAATCTGTTTTAACTCATACCTTTCTTTGTCACATAGCCGCAAGCAATTCTTTTTGCAGCCTCTGAAAAAAGCATGTCCAGCCTTAGCCTGTGACAAGCTCTGTGACATTAAATTCATCTCTCTCACATCCTCTCCTGCCCATCTCATCTCTGCACCCCAACCCAGCCTGCCCACTCTCATTTAGCAAGGTCAGATTTTTCCAAGGGCCAGACTGCATTTAATGTGCTGCATCCAGATCCAGAGACTTCCTGCTAATTACTGTGGTCACACTTCCTAATCCAACAAGCATCAAACTGCACAGCAGCCTCTGAAGTGGAATAGGTCACCTGGCAATGTGCTGCAGGTCGTTCAGTTGGCAGATTTTTCTTGATGAAAGACAGTTGTGTAAGGTAGCTGCCCCAACATGAACAGCAATGTAGACTAATTACATGTGATACACCCACTCTGACTCATGGGATAGCACAGAAGTAAGGGACAGAGGAAGGGGAAGAAGATGAAGACAAAAAGGAAGAATAAGCACAGTAAGCTCTTAACTCACCTAAGGAACAAATGGAAGTTTCACACTTTCCATTTCTCCCTATGGAATAGAAAAGTTCTGCAAATTTTGGATTCAAGAATTTGTTCAAATCAAGAACCAACCTCTCTTTTTCTGTCCCAGCTTCTCTGCTGTACAGCAACTCTATTTCTCAATGCAATTCAGCCCAAATCAACACTTACTTCTTAGAACTCAGTAACTTATTTTGGGTCTGACGGGCTCTATAAAGGCTGAGCCCATTAAAAACAAGCACAAAAGAAGTAGAAACATCTCTCTGGCTGTCATTTCAGCCCGTGTTCCCATAGACAGCTTTACAATCTCTCATTTTGCCCAAATCCTGATTTTTGCTTAATGATGGAATTAGCCCAAACACATGTTGAGACAAGAATGTGAAGATACGAGAAGGCTCAGGAGACCAAGGCAGACCACCACAGACCAGGGATTTTGCAGCAGGAAAACATAAATCCCACTAAAAACTGATCTTGAAACTCAATGTCGAGGATACAGAATAAGGGTTTTCTTCCTTGCATGCATCACCTCAACAGTCAGTCTACCTTTTCAGATTAAGTGTTAAGCCCTGACCCCATTATCTTTCCCAGTGTGTTTTTGACAGAATGTTGGCCTCCAATCCATTTTGACAGTCCACTTGCGCATGATCAAGAAGGTTGCTTTCAGTTTCCAGGACTTAGGCCTGGAAGCTGGAAGATCTTGTATGAACACAACAGAAAAACAGAGGGAGGGGAAGAAGGTGAGAAATCACAAAAGCTACTTATGGTCCATGGATTATTTAAGAACACCTGTGTTACCTGAACACTTGACCTTGCTTTGCCCTGGATTATTCATAATGCTGGCATCGAGTCATCACTTGCCAGAAAATCGTATTGGGTTACTCACCATCACATGAGACGGGCCTGCCTCCAAACGGAGCAGATTCAACCAATGCTAAAAATTGCACGTATTCATAGGCCTTTGCCAGTTGACTGCCTATTTCCCAGCCATAAGGGTTTTGGTAGTTTGGCCTCCAGCCCTGTTGCTAACAGCACTCAACTGAACAAAACATCTCTTTTGAGCATGTTGGGGCACTAGCAGAAACCACAAAGCCAAGTATGCCCCTGAGGACTTGCTGAGAGCTCTCAGAAAGGCTTACCTTGACTAAAATATGCCTTGGGTGAAACTCGGCTGCCTCATATCAGGACACAACAGCTAGCTGAGGAAGCAAGAAGTGAAATCACCCACTAGACTTTACACCACCAGTCACCACTGACTTATTCTCAATTTGTGTCAGAGGTCACTGAAATCTAACTCAGACCTCCCTGTCATCTCATTCTGAAATGATGCCTACGGACTTGGTCTTCATGTTTCATAACTACATTTTGGACTCACTTGATGACTTCTTGAACTCTCATGACTCTGACTTGGTCACAGCATAGTACTGTATCACACGAGTACATTTTCCTCTTGGAGTTGTTAGTAAAAGACTTCTGGAGGATGCAAGCCTGCTCTCCCTCAGGCTTTAAACCATCCATTCTTTCAGGACTATAATGCCAGCACCCTGGGGAAGTACAGACAGTCCCTGGAAAGGACTACCAAGAAGATCTGAAACATGTTTTCAGTTCTATGCATTACAAATTTTTGGCCCCCAATATCCTTTGGGAGTGGAAAGCAGAAGCAAATTCCTGTAGCTTCATTCCAACAGTAGCCTGGGCTGTGTTGGCAGGCCAAGTAGTGGCCACTGCCTTTAAATTAATTAATTCTGCTTTTTAGAGAAATATTTGAGTCCTGACAGAACAGGTGGTAAGATTTCAGAGCGGTTGTGTTATAATTCTATAAGTGTAGCTTATAGCATTACAGCTGTTCCAGATGCGGGTCACCATGTTCAAACTGCTGTTCTTAATACCAGTTCCCAGAACTGCTCAGGTCTTGGAGCTCCTTTCTTCAGGAGTTGTGGTTGGTTGACTCAAGTGGAAACCTTAGTTTTTGTCCCAGTCAAGCTCTCATTTCCAGCTGAATTTATCTCACCCTCTTTAAACCTATTTCACTTCTTACGCTTTCCTTCCTGAAAAATGTTGGTTGTTTATAGCCTGCAGTTTTTTGGAGGAAGAGGTTTCCAGCAAAAAAAAAAGCATATACGTGAGATGGTGGCAGTTATAGCCAGGAAGACACTGTTCTGTGAACGATGAAAGGGCAGCCTCTACAAAAGAGCAGGGTGTTCTGGGCACCACTACCAAACTCTGTCCACCACCTACAAAGCCATGTCAAAAGGGCAGCCTCTACAAAAGAGCAGGGTGTTCTGGGCACCACTACCAAACTGCCCACCACCTACAAAGCCATGTCTGAGACTGCCTATCCAAGCCAGCCAGGAGCACCAGCAGGCCTAATTACCCCTAGAAGAGACAGGTTTGCTCTTAAGTGCCTCAAGGCTGTTCTTTCCTTGCCATACAGGCAATATTCAAAGGTCCTTTGATACTTTGCTCCTAGATAAATGCCCAAATTCTTCTGGGAACTGAGAAGTCCTCTGCAAATTTGCAGTGTCAGAAGTTTGAGTGACACAGGCCATGCTATGTCTTAGAGCTTCTTATTTTCCAGCTCAGGGGAATGAAAAGGCCATGTGCTATAATTTAGTAAAGACCACACTGACTTCAAAATGAACTACTAAGGGGCCAATAGAAAAGACTGCCACAAATAGTCCTGGATGTGAAACGGAGACACTTATAAGGTTTTGTTGACAAATTCTATTACTTGCCATAAAGGACCTTAACTACATCTAGAAGACAGGAAAGCAACTGCATTCCTAAGCACTCTTTTTAAAAACTCCACTGGTTTAAGTAGGAACTAAATATCTATTAAGGTTTCAAATTCAGAATGACTCTGCTCTTGGTAAATGAAGGCTTCCGTTTTCCTGGTAGCAAGACAGAGATCTGGTGGATAGAGATGAGAGACATTTCCCTCATTAATCTCTATGGGTCTGCCTGGAGACCCAAATCTTAAGCACATGCTTATGTACTTGATTGAACACAGAAAAAACTTAAGCGCAGATTTAAGTGTTTTGATGAGTGTTGCCATATGAATTTCAACATGGATTTACAGATCTTTGGCTTGACTGACAGACTCAACCCTTCCAAACATATATTATCTAATTAGTGCCTGAAGGGAAAGGCCTAGATATAGAACATTTGTCTTTTAGCACACAACTCACACAGCATTTCATGATGTCTTGACACTTATTAATTGCATTCAGTTTGAATATAAACACTGTCACATGATCCTTAATCGAGAATTGGCTGAAATACCATAAACAAAGGATTACAAGCACAGAGCAGGGAGGATGTGTCCCCGGGGATGCCACAGGGAATTTCGGTTGTGTCCAGTCTTGTTCTCAAACAATAAGGAAAACAGAATTATAAACAAGCCAGACCTTATAGACAGTAGAAAACAGACATGAGAACAGCCAGAAAAGCAGAAGAAAAGAAAAAAAGAAAGAACTTTTTCTTTCTTTCTTTCTTTCTTTCTTTCTTTCTTTCTTTCTTTCTTTCTTTCTTTCTTTCTTTCTTTCTTTCTTTCTTTCTTTCATCTTCTTGTTCTCAGCTGGAACAGAGACAATATTTTTAACACTTTCTGTCCAAAGAGTTAAAGTAAACTCCAAGGATTATCCAAAGTATGCACAGAACTGTAGTAGAGACAGTATCCCGATATCATACAGATCAGTAAAAACTTTATCTTCTCCAGGGAGGAAGGCAGAAGTAGAAAGGTTCTGGAAAACTACCATGTCTTCTAAAACAACTCCAGCAGCAGCAATCGCACCAGTATAAACTCCCTTCCTGCCTCCCCTCCATCTGCCAACATTCTTCCCTGAGGCTGTTCCACATTTGCCATCTCCAACTCTATGGACTACAGACTTCAGTCATCCCAGCTCCTGTTACAGGTTGAGACTTGTTACAGAGGCAAGATTAACTTACTTTCTTGGCTTGGTCATGGCATCTGGGAAATTCCTTCCTTGCTCAAGCAATCAGAACCTGGGACCCCAGCATGTGACTGCCACCAACAGGCAGTGGAAAAAGTGGATGACACAAAAGCATTCCAGGGTTTTAAAGTCTCCTACAAGTATGTGTGATTTTGAAGGTGTTCACAAGAACATGGAAGACCCTATGGGATTGAAGGACAAGAGCTCAAACTTACAAAGAAAACTAAAGGGACTGTAATTTCTGGCAACCTCTTTCTGGATATAATACACTCTACCCTTCAGCTAAGAGGAATCCAAGTGCTGGAGTATTGTGTGTTTGTAGAGCTGAAAGAATTTAGTCCAAACACATTTTTTCACATTAGTCTGGCATTTGCTAAAAGCCGCTACAGCTGTATTTGTAGCAGATAATTTTTTCAGATGACCAGAAGACTTATTTTCATCTGCCTGTCAATTAATTCATTTATCATTTCAACCTTTCCTTTAAGTAGAATTGTTCTCTCATAACTTTCATACCATTGCAAATTTTTACCATGTGGGGGAATCAAGTAAAATTCACCAGAGCTTTCAATCAGTGTGAGAGAGAAAGAGATGAAGAAATGTGCAGCAACAGTATATTTGAGAGCAAAATCATTTATTCTGCCTAACAATGAAGCTGCTATCTAGAAACAAGACTGATTATTCATAACGCTACCCTCTGCTATTACCAGAACTCTCTACAGCCCCGATCAGCTTTTATCCAACATGTTTAACATGTCAAAGTCAATTAGCCTTTCCACGCGTTTATTTCACAGCATTACTTCAGTACACAACCAGACACCCAAGTATCAAATTGAGTACACATTGCTTGTATGTATTTAATATTACCCTAGCTCTTGACAGCTTTAAAAGAACACACATCTTAGAAATAATTGAGCTTTCTTTAGGAAAATATCTGCCATGCAAAGTTCATTTTTCTGTAAGCAGCTTCATGGTGGAGGGTTACTATTTTAAAGTAGGAAGACAGATTGTGTAATTGTATATCTTTATAGTTACATACTGCAATAAACAGTATAATTTATAACAAGAGTAACAAAGGACAGGGATTTCTCCCCTAACAAAAACCCTGCAACAGCAAACTCCAGATAACATGAAAAATAAGGGATATACCAGGGAGCACAGAGCAAGCAAACTGACCACTCAGATTTGGCTCAGATCCATCCGGCCTCCTAATCCTTGCAACAACACCCATCCCAAGCCACATACTGGAATCACTGACAGCTCAGGTAAAGCAACAGTACATAAACATAGATCAGGTCCACTACAGTCAGAATGAGACTCTCCAGCCCCAGTGGGACAGGACCAGGCTGTCTCTGCCTGTGGTCACATTTCTAGAGGGACCAGCTCTTCCAGCTAACTGCTCAAGAGCTGTTTAACAGCAATGCCACTGCTTCTGGCATTGTGCTCTTGAAAGATACATAACTATTCTCACTCTTGCCTCTGAGCCAACACACTCCATGTCTCTGCTCAGTCTGCCCCATGTCTGGACAGCCACTCACAGAACTCTGACAACGTCCTGCAAATAGTTTCATCTACCCAAGAAGCACCACAGCTTCACCTGGAGTACCTGAGAGTAAAAAACGCACCATGTCCCCCTCAGTCCCACTACTGCCCACCACCAAGCACATCCCCATCAGCTCCCACACAACCAGTGGAATTAACAACAGTTTGCTCACCCTTCAGAGAACAGCTTCTGCTGCCTGGTAGTCTCAGGACTGCATCACAAACACAGGGCCCAATCTCCAGAACCCTCACTGCTCTCCCACTCCACTCCAACTGAATATCTTTTTATAGCTCAGCCTCCTCACACTGCACAGGACTCCTAGGCTGACTGAGAGCCTCTTAATGCTCCTCTGCCTGGTAGAGCGTGGGAATGTGCCTCCCCACATGGCTTTACAAATACTGAACAACTTCACATAGTCTCTGCAAAGACAGAGAAACTGTTTTGTCAGTCAGGGAAATCAAGGCAGCAGCTTCAGTGTCATCCCCTGCTGCCTGTCAGCACCAAACCTGTGCCCATCTTACACGAGCACAAGCAGTGGGGAGCAGCTGTGCAGGCCATAAGCAGATCAGCTCCTCACACACAAAAAGCTTGTCTGAAGTGCCCAGCGCCAATGAGCTCTGAAGCTGATTTCCACACAGCACTAGCAGGGCTCCCTTTTGGATGAATCACCTTCACAGCCAAAAAATGAAAGCCTGGGGAAAGCTTATTATCCATGAAATGCAGACTTGCCAAAAAATACAAAGCCTCCAGCATTTTGAAATTAGCTTACCTTGGAGCATCCCTGCTATTTTAATGGAAAGACACCTAAGCATGCAAACACTGAAGTACAGGTTAAGAAAAGCCAGCTGAAACCTCTGGACCAATTTTCTTCCTGCTCACATTTCTGAAACAAGCCCATTTGGGGCCAGGATGTTCCTCTGTTTTCATATCACCAAAATCAGCACAATCTAAACTATCCCTGGACATTCAGCTTTAAAATACATGTATCTCTCCTTCACACTGTACACTGCATGTACCTGATACCAAAAGAAAATAACAAAAATCAATGGGTTTTTGTGCTCACTTGTGTTCTTCTGAATAAATACACAAAATACTGAAGATTTTCCCCTAAGTTACTTTGGAAAAGCTCCTGCAGTCATTTTTTCTGTCTAGTGAGCATTTCCTCGAATAAATGCAACACCCAGAAATATTGAGTTTGTGTCACAGAGACACTTCCTTACAGCTGAGAATCATCAGGTTTTGAATCCAGCTAAAAAGAGATGAATTAGCAAACAGAGATGACATGTTACCATTTCCTGTAAAAGAAGGCCTCACCAGCACACATGATGAATTCTGAGACCCACACATTATATGAATAAACAGCCATGACTTTTAAAAATTATTATTTAGAGCATGATGCAAGCTTTGTCAGTTTGAGATTTGAACAAAAGGTATCACACTTTTTTTTCCATTTACAGCATATACCTTGGACAGCACTGACAACAATTAAAATGAGGTAAAAAAGCTTCCCAAATACTTTGGCATTGTCTGGATGACCACTGAATTTTAATAACAATTTCAATTAATTAAGACAGGAAAACACCAGAATCATAACAACAGTGCTATTTTATTGGCAGGCTGTTGTGGGAAAGAGTATTCATCTGTTGGCCAACAATAAAAATCAAAATAACTGCAAGTAGCCTTGAGGCTAGAATCTGCTCTTATTTACACCATCCAGGTAATTCCATTTATTGCAATGGGATTTCTCCAGGCAGATATTGTGGTTGTGCAGCTGTTTAACACCTCGTGCAGAATAGAGCCCTCCAAGGAAAATCTGGCTCTGTGCATTTACTCTTTCTATCAGGCATATACTCATACGGAGCTATAATGAAATGTTAAAAAATAAAGTAAAATAAAATTGGGGACTTCTGAATCAGGTTTTAACTCTGCCCTCCTGCACAAGGTTCCAGCTGAACTACCAAGTTTGTATTGTGCCTGGGAGGCGCAAGAAAGTATAAGGGGTAAAGAGCTCATTTCTCCATTACTAATTCCTATTATTGTTAACTGGAGTGAAAAATAAGGTGGATCAGAGTGAAGATGTCAGAAGAAAAAAAGATCAAATAACTTGAACAGGCAATAATAGTATATTGACTAGCTACAGCAGCTGGATTACAGGTGGTAGTTTTTCCTCCCAAAGAATGGCTGGCATAGGAAACAATTTCTAAGGTGAAACAGAGGATGCTGGTCAGGAGAGCAAGAGAACTACAGTCTTTGAATGAATCCACCACTGCAGCAACACTGAAGTAAGAAATCCTTCTGGAAGGAGGAAGGTAGACTTGGCATTTCACAATTTCACATGCCCTTATGTTTCCTCCTCCTCCCTTGTGTTTCTCAGTAGCTGTGGCAGAAATCTCATGAGGATGAATGCATTGCTGGAAGAGAGCGAGTGAGATGGCTGGGGATCTGTGAGGGTCTGTCCCCAGCAAAGAGCCTTTCTGTAAGGCTGCACATGAAGATGATGCCTTTGGTTGAGGCCAGTGCACCAGGAAATGTTGGCTTGCAAGATTTCTCACATACCTGGAATAATGCACCTGCTTAAGTTTGAGAGCAGTAACTGTTTTGTACCTACAGTATCCACTGAAGGCCAGGAAGACAAGTTTGTCTTTTGTGGACATAGAAGGAGCAGAAAGGTCTCGGATAAACAGCTTAGCAGAGAGAAAACACTGTGTTCATTGCACAATAAAGATAACACTTTTCTTTACAAAATACTTCAGATTGATGGCAGCATATTGGCACAGAGAATTTATCTGTACTTGGTGACTAATTCACCTTTGCACGATATTGCTTCTACAGCTGATAACAGACCCAGACAGGAGTCCTGCCTCTGAAATCATTTCCCATTAATTTCAATCACTCTGAAAGGTTCAGCCACCAAAAGTTTCCAAGTCAGCTGGCACACAATTGTCTAGGCCCTGCCAATATTTTGTGATCCACTTACTGTAAACACAGAGCTAATGAATGTTCATTCCCTTGATGATTATTTTGGAAAGTGGAGACATGTCTAAGAGTATTTACAAGGTATGTGGTCCTCCAAAAAATTGATAAATATTCTGACACATCTTAAAACAGAGGCACCAATGCCTTCAGCCAAACAAATAATGCTAATCATATAAAAAGACATGAGTTATCCCGGTAGCCTCAATGTATTAATTTCATTACCTCTAAACATTGCAGTTGTTAAATATGCTGACCCCACAGCTTGGAAAAGGACAGGAACAAGATTAATGCAGATGAAAAATTTTTGCTGCTGTAGAAACCTTTGCATAATTGTGATGGCAGTTTTGTGTCGGTCTGTGTATTTCATACTTCTTCCACCAGCAATGGCCATTGCTAACTCATAACGTTCCCTTAGCAGGACTTGAGACTGCAGCTCTTCCAGCAAACAGGGTGCTTCAACTCTGGGAGAAAAGCAGACTTGCAAGTGAAAATGAGATGTGCCAGGGTTGCTGCCCCCCTTTCCACAGAGCTAAGCCAGAATTCGACAATGCGCTATCAACAACCTACAAGAAAACTTGAATCCTTGATACCCAGAGCAGCTGATCTTCTAAATATCTAGGCACAAGGTAAAAATTGCTTTATAAATGCACTCCTGTGGAAACAGACATGCAGACTTAATAGACTTAAACAGAAAGTTGAAAATTATGTTTTAACAACATTGTGTTAAGAATCACCAAGGAAAATAAGAATGATTTTTTCCACTACAACTCTAAAGGCAGATGATGAGACCCTTTGAAGACACTGAGAATTTAGCAATATGAAGTAACTTGCAGATGCTGTGTCTGACACACAGCACCTCTCCTCTAAGGCTGTAGTCACTGACTGCCATCTTAGAAAGCTTTGAGGCGTCAAGGAAGTTGAATGCAATCTTCCGGTCCCCGGTCCTTCCACAAGAAAGTGTGTCTTGCAAGGAAGGGAACAGGAAACATGCCTCTGTGTGTGATCATGTTGCCATCTAGTGACCGCAGCCCAGAGACCGCTCAAGCCCTGACACTGTTCCACAGGCACAGACAATGCTGTGTGTGAAGCAACAGGGTCTTGTATAACTGAGACCTCGGGGGAAGTCAGAGCTGTTGCCAAGATATACAGGAGTATTCCTCCTAAAGCTGCAAGTCTCACTTAGGCAGAAACAGCAAGTTCCTTGAGTAGCGTGATAAGGAACTAAGAGCTCATGGAGGTTGTTGGATCATTTTTGTGCCACCCTTGAGCTCCAGAGCCAACAGGCCAGTTCCCTTTCCTGAATTCACACCAAGAGTTGGCAGGACCAGCCACGACAATCAGTCGTGGCCAGCTGGTCTCTGCCATTCCTGTGAGATTCACTCAACTTTCCCTGTTAAGGGCAAAGAAGAACAAAACATCCCAGCCTGGGTATTAAGAGTGCAAGCCTCCTCTACTGCTCTTGCACCTGGATTCAATGGCAGATTTTCTGGGAGAGAGGAAAATACAGTTATTTTCTACAGCCCAAAGGATGTAGGTACCCAGCATTCTTTTAAATTACCAAAATATGTAGGCAAATAAAATCTCAGTATTACACACAGGCACTTTTGATATCCAACTCTCACGTGCTCTTTAGGCACTTCTTACAGATCCTGGCCCGAGACACTCCATTTCCATCAATTACGCTGGGAAACTTCTTTCTTGACAGTTTGAGAATGCCCATTTTCTTTCATAAATGTGTCCATTCATATGTCAGTAAGTGTATGGATATGTGTGTGCACATTTGTGAGTTGATATATATTTATATATATATAAATATATATATATATATAAATACAAACAAAACACCTTCCCCAGGGCCCAATACCCAATCTTTTTATTTTTTTCCTTATATACACATCGCTACAAAATCAGCTGTAAACAACTGAACAAATATGTTGAGATGCCCTTATATGGGACTTCCTGCAGTATCTTTTGAGAGTTTTTCACTCTGCCTAATCACTAAACATTACCACCCCAAGGTCTCTGGATCCTGAAAATTTCTTTTCCCCACAGTATCAGGGTTTGTGGAATTTATCCTTGTTTTTCCCTCTGATGAAAGAAGACCTTCTGTTTCCACCTTAACAGTCACACATCAGTATGGATCAGTATCATCTGGATGGTTCTGTCTATAAACACACAGACAGCTACAAAAACAGCTCAAGTGTCTTCTTCCTATTATTCTCTCTATTATCTCTTTTTCTTTAGGATCTGAAAAGCCACTGATTTGGTTTTGCTAAAATATAAATAAATTTTAGGTCATATTTCCTGGTCAAATACAGACAATGAAAGTCTAATTTCGGCAGACTTTTCTCCTTAAATTGTTACAGAAGTTTCAGTGTGTTTTCCTGAGAGATGTGATACTCTCAAGAATTGCTAGCAGATATTATTTACTGACTCAAATTCATTAGAGATCAAAGAACAGGGAAAATAAGCCTCATCTTTCTTGTTCTTCTTGGCAGTGGAACTTTCGTATCACTTAGAAAACCAAAAGGCAAAAGGAAAAGAAAAAAACATGAGGATATATAATTGCACTGGGGAGAAAAACATGAAATACCTAAGGGACCTAAGAACAGCTTCCAAAAGCGATCATAATAATTAAATGAATGAACCAAGTCAGATGCTGATTACCAAGCACAGTGGCCCTAATCGTCAATTGCCATAAAAGAATCTTGATGTACCAATGCCAGTGTGAAATAGCTGAAGATCTTCTTGCACTATGACAATGCCCTAGGATTTTGGATGGGATAGTTCCTACAGAAAATGGAGGACAGAATGCGGCCCCACACATCCCTCCCTGGGAATTAAGGGAATCACATTTCTTAAAATGCACTCAGTGATAAAGCTAAGCTCTGCCACTCCTGTTAGATTGGCTCAAGATTTCCTGTTAAGCACAAAGAAATAAAAACCCATAAGGTAGAATGAAGAATAGCCATGTGCAAGATTCCTATTTTTGCTCCATTTTAGGCTATATATGACTATTCATGTAGTCAATTAATATTCCCCAAAATAACAAACTAGATGAGACTAGACACTGAAATTTTGTTCTGTTCTTTCCTATGGGAATTTATATTCCTCAGGCAATTCCTTAAAATCAGGTTTTCTTTTAGTCTTTAGCAAAGTGCTTCCTTTCCAGAGAGACCACCCAGAAGAAAACAGGAAGTCCCATGGTTTCATATTCTTTAAGGAGCAGAATTCTGAGTTCCAGCCCCACATTTACCCAGTCACCAAGGAGTTAATGTGTTGAGCAGCTACTTCGTGTTCTGCAGATATGTATGCACTGATTAGCAGTGGTTGGAATAAAAGACTACAGCCCAAGGAAGGCGGAGCATTCTCAGAAACAGCAGTCTGGCAAGAAGCTGTCAAGGGAATAGATCCAGAACCCCCAAGAAGAATGAGACAGACTGACTGGGAGCAATTAAGGAAAATCATTTCATTCTCTATGAAGGAGAGAACAGAGCAACTTTCTGAAGCTGGGAAGTGACGTGGAGTCCCTGGAAATTCCTATTAACACAGGATGCAGAAGAGAGTAAGAGACCTACAGACTGCACCACTCATAACCTCTTGGAGGATACCAGTAAAACCTCTCTTGAGGAGAGTGGAAAGTCTTGCTCCCTATCAAAAGGAAAAGGCATTATCTCCCTATCAAACATGCTAATGATGGCAGCACTGCTTTTAGAGCAGTTTTCATTTCAGTGCAAACCATGCAGCTGCTGGCTGCTTGTTTTGGGGGTCACTCACACATGATCACCTGGCTACACAACGTTTCACAGGGCAAAGCTGAATGCTCCAATGCCCACTTTCTCCACTCAAACCTTACCTGACCAGAAGCTGCACCATGCTGCTAGAGAAAGCCATTCAAAAGGCAAAGGAATCCATCCCCAAGCCCATTAGTCCTTTGATTACTGACAGTGTTAATCATTAGCAGTAACTATTGAGAGGTTTAGGACAGAACTGGCAGATTGACTAACAATACCATCTCCTTTTTGCAGACACTAGAACAACCAAACACCAGTCCCACCTAAGAACTTTATTACCAAATCTTACCTAATTCCAACTAGGGAAGCAGACAATAGTAGTCGTCTTGGAGAGGATACAGGATGCTAGAAATAAACAATACTCTGTTCCCCATCCCTGTGTTTGGACTTGACCTTCATTCCATCAGGTTTTGTATCTTATTCAAAAAAAACATGTTGTGTATAATCTATTACGAATCTGGTTATCCTAAATAAGCAGAAAAGGAGGATTTCTTCTCTCTGTCTCTTGCAAAGTTTTGGTCCCAATGTAGTCTAGCAACAATGAGTTTCATAGCCTAATTCCACAGTCTGTGGAGATAGATTCCCATGGGCAACTGTGATCCTTTCTATGAATCAGCAGCTTTGAAATTTTTTTGTTACAGTGAGCATCACCTCTGTAGTCCTCTCTGCTTCTTTCTTTCTTCTGTGTGACCTCAGAGGGCATGGGCATGTTCCTGGCTGGAACATGTTCCTGGATTGTCACAGGGTGACAATCACAATACAAAAATAGCCCCCTTGCAAATCTATGGATTAAAACTCATAAATTACCCAGAGGGAACAAGTCTCCTTAAAGATCAGAGACCCAGCTGGACCCATATTTCCAGCTGGAATGATGGCAAGTTACAGATCCATACAGATCCATTGATCAGCACTCTCTCTCACAAAAGAGGGGTTAATGGGGGCTGAGTCATGGGAGTGTGAGGCAGAGATATGTGAAAGGAGGGCGCAATGTGTGCGGACTCAAAGGCATGAGTCCCACTGCTGCTGCAAAGGACGTGCCAGCGGGTTGTATGCCACAGATGATGGAGGAGAAAATTCCTTTCACCACTCCTACACTATTCCTTCTTTGGGGAACTTTATCACATGCCATCTCCTTGATCCTTGTAAGGCAAATTAATCCATTCTATGGCAGTGACTCCCTCGTGGTCCATGGGCCCTGGACAAGATGAACGCCTTACGTGACCTCAGCACTTTTGTCAAGCCCTCGTGTGCCTCTGTGCCTCTTTGAGGAGGAGACAGGAGCAAAGCTTGTGACTTGCATCCTGTCAGCCACAGGTATTCTCAAATTCCCCTGAGGGTCACATGCCTGGGAAGAGCACAAAGATTGCCATGTTCTCCCAGACTAACACTCTCAGCCCCAGAGTGAAAAAGGCAAGCAGATCCATGGCCTGACTGTCAGAAGTGCCACAGAATCACACAACGACTGAGGTGGCAAGGGACCTATGGAGGTCAACTTGTCCAACCCCTCTCTTCAAGCAGGGTCACCTAGAGCAGGCTGCCCATGACCATCAGCCTTGCTTTCACTGGTTTTGGTGGGAAGTACTGATGCCTGGAGCACCTTGCAGGACAGATCTCTTGCCTTAGGCATTCATTTTATTATATAAAAATATACAAATGGGAAAAGCAAGTGATAATATTTCACAGGAAGCAGTGCTGTTTGGAATGGGGCTGCACTTTGATACAAAAGATTTCATAAAGCAACTATTTCTACATACACAAAAACTCAGAAATGTTTAAAATATTTCTGTTCAGGATTAACTCATGGCCAGTAAAACTCTGCCTGCAATCCTATATCAGAATATGCCATCTTCCTATTTGTCCGTCTTAGTAAATGGAAAAAATATAAAATAGCAAACCAACTCCTCCTTTGAAAGAAAATAGATGTTACTATTTTGAAACAAAAAGAAAAGCAACCATCTTTGCAAGACAATTGATTAATTAATTTGAATTCTTTAAAAACCAGTAGAAAACAGTTGTTTTCAAATAACGCTTCTTAGGCCACGGAAAAATTTAATAAAGACGAATCCTATTACTCTCTTTGAAAGGTCTTGAAGTGCTTTTCAAGGGAGTGATATTAAAATTAAAGATGGGAAAGCCAAGACCTTATATGGTGGTAGTATTTATCCAAGGTCATTTTACAACCAAGTGGTGGAAAGAGGAATATAAACAAAATTTCTTAATCCTCAGACCATGCCAGTTTCCCTTAGCCTTACGTCTATCACATACACGGCTGGAACAGCAGTCAATAACTGATCTGTTTGCTCATGGGCTCTCCCATTGTGGCTTTGTGAGAATCCATGTGGAAACCTGGTCAGATGCACCAATACCTAACGTTGCTCAGCCACAAATCACTCTCCTTTATCCAACTAAAGGCAGTAAGATGTAACAGGGGCCCCCTCCTGAAAAGCTAAGGTGATTTCACAATAGACTTGGGTGAAATGACTCCCAGGATGCAGTATTGCTGTTCCTCAGTGCCAGTATTGAGGATTGTCCTGTTTAACATCGTTGTCGATGATTTGGGCCGAATGCATCCGCAGTAAGTTTGCTGAGGACACGTGTTGCTTGGGCGTGTTGATCTGCTGGAGGGCAGGAAGGCTCTGCAGAGGCTGGATAGACAGGCTGAGAACCGCTGGATGAGCTTCAACAAGGCCACGTGCCGGGCCCTGCATTTGGGTTGCAACAACCCCACCCAATGAGACAGGCTGGGGAAAGAACAGATTGAGATCTGCTCAGGAGAGAGGGACTTGGGGCTGCTGTTTGACAGGTGGCTGAGTATGAGCCAGAAATGTGCTCAGGTGGCCAAGAGGGCCGAGAGCATCCTGAGCTGTATCAGAATAGTGTGACCAGCAGGACCAGGGCTGTGATTGCCCCGCTGTACCTGGCACTGGTAAGGCCATGTGTCAAGTGCTGTGTCCAGTTCTGGGCCCCTCAATTCCCGAAGGACTTTGAGGTGCTGGAAAGAAATCATCAAAGGGCAAAGGACCTGGTGAAGGATCTGAAAAAAAAGGAAAAAAAAAAAAAGTAAGTTTTAAGAGGATCTTCTGAAGGAACAGCATTTGTTTAGCCTGGAAAAAAGGAGGTTCAGGGGTTACCTTAACCCCCTCTACAACTCTCTTAAGGGAGACTCTAGTGAGATGGGGTTCAACTCTTCTGCCATGTCTCAAGATGAGCAGAAATGGCCTTAAATTATGCCAGAAGAGGGTCAGGTTAGGTATTAGGGGAAAAAATTCACAATTCACTGGAAGAGTGATTTGGCATTTGAATAAATTGCCTGCGGAGGTGCTGGAATCACCATCTCTAGAAATGGTCAAGAGGCACCCAGAAGTGCATACAGTTGAGAGGTGATTATGGTGGTGCTGCGTTGATGGTTAGACTTTGGAGGTCTCTTCCAACCTTGCAACTCTGTGATTTCCACCAGTGGCTCAGAGATACCTGTGGGGAGCCACCGAATGAAACCCGCAGTCCGAGGCGGTGCGCGGGGGGAGCCACGATGGCGGCCGGGCCCTCGGCCCGAGCCGCGCGCCACAAGGTGTCGCCCTCCCCTCAGGCAGGGCCGGGCCGGGCCGGGGCCGCCGCAGACCCCCGCGGGGCCGGGGCCGTCACCGCGCCTCAGGCGAGAGCCGAGAGGCCCGAGAGCAGAGAGTGGAGAACGGGGAGAGCCGAGAGCGGCGGGGGGCGGCTCTCCCGGGAGCTGCTGGGTCCCGCCTGCCGGCGGCTGACGCGGGAAGGCGCCGCAGGGCCGCGACCGCCATGTCGCGGAGCAGCTGGAGGGCCGCGGCCGGCCATGGCTGAGGCGGAGGCGGCTTCTGCGCCCCGCCGATCCACGACCTCGTGGAATCATAGAGTCGTTTAGGTTGAAAGACCTAAAGTCATCAAGTCGAACCATTAATAGTGTCAAGTCCATCACTAAAGCATGTCACCAAGTGTCACATCTACAATGCTCCCAGGGATGATGACTGCTGTGTCCTTGGGTGAAGAAATTTTTCCTAATATCCAGCCTAAACCTCCACTGGTGCAACTTGAGGCCATCTCCTCTCATCCCGTTACTTGTTAGGTGGGAGAAGAGGCCAACCCTCACCTTGCTAGAGCCTCTTTTCAGGTTGTCTATAAAGATACTAACTAAACAGGACTGGCCCCAGGACTGAGCTGTGGGGAACACCTCATCACCTCCACAGCCAGATCTTTCTGCCCTATTCCTACACCAGTATCCTTCAGCCCAAGTTATTTTGCACTGTGTCTTCTCTGCATTGAAAAACTCCCAAACCCAGCAGCCTAAGAGGATTCCTGATGTTTCTTGTTGCTAGCAGAATGCAGCAGCATCTTGTGATGACTCTAGGTAAAGTTACTATCTCTACTGAATCCCCCATATGGGCCAAGCAACCCTCCAAAAGTGACTATATCACAGAAATCACAAAATATTTTGAGTTGGAAAGGACCCAAAAGGATCACCAAGTCAAAATCCTAAGTGAATGGTCCATAAGGACATCAAACTCATGACCTTGGCATTGTTGGCACCATGCTCTAACCAACTGGGAATGCAAACATTTCATCCTAAAACAGGTCTCTTGCAAGGCTCAGCAGCCCCTGCTCCTTTTCAGTTGACCCTTGGATGACAGTTGCAAGTCAGCACCAAAAGACCTGGCTGGGAAGGCAACAGCTGCTCTGCTGGGAGACGTGTCCACTCCCACTTACTTGTCAGCTTCCATCTGCTAGAGGTTTATCAGCTTCCCAACTCTCTAGGTGGGATCACCTTATCTAAGTGCTGCCTTCACCACTTCAGGCACAATCAGCCCAGCCCAAGCAGTCTGACTAAGTGGGCTGAGCTGTCCGTGGATGTTCCTTGAAGCCCTTTAATTGAAAATTCCATTAAAGTAACAATAGTATTATCTTTCCATAGATCCAACTGGGTGGAGAAGAGAATGAGTGTCCCTCTAGGCTGTCAGTCTCCGGCGGCTTCCCAAACTGAATGACCCTTTTCAAATGTACCACTAACCTTTCTCTAAAGATGTTTTGCTGATCCTGGAGGACATCTCCTGTCCCAGCCACACATAACATCTAGATCCAGCCCAGACCACACACGCTGGTATTCAGGTTCTGAGCCTGAGAGCTTACACACACGTGACCATAAGTGTGCGGGAGATGGGAAGAAGGAGGTCGCCCACAGCAGCCTCTGAGCAATCCTGAACTGATGGCATGTATGTAAATGACATAGGAGGGTTCTGAGCAGGAATCGGCTCTCACGAAAATATTTGCCCTCTGTGACATGGGGAGTCTTGCTGATGTCAATGAAACAGGAGTGGCAAGCCCTGGTCCTTAGTAAGGAGTCAGATTTCTCTGGTTTTTTTATACTCACAGGATTATTATGAACATCTGGTAAACAAATTCTTTAATGGTTGACAAGACTTTGACCATTTCCTTTTAGACAGCTGGCTTAGAATAGGAAGACACAGACTCTAGGGTTTACATTCACTCTTTTTTTCATGAGTAGCTTCTTCCACACAAGATACAAGCAAAGATTCTGCTTACACATGATTGTATTCACCAGCAAATCATAACTGCTGAGGGGGGAAGTTTTCTCTAAGGATCTATTTAAATCCATGAATCCCCAATCCTTTACAAGACAGACACAATGATACTGGCTTTGTATGTTCCAATATTTGTTTGATACCTCTGTAAAATAAGGTTTAACAATCCTAAACTCAGTGCAGGAAGTTAAAGAGTAGAGTTGCATAGTGATTCAATGCACAACGAGATAATTAAACCTGGCACACAGGAGAATTCTTTCTAATTGACTTCCTGGATCAGATTTTGCTGGCAAACATTGGAAGTGAAGATTAAAAGAGTTTAACAAGCTTCCATCTTCAAAAGGTGATTTTTAAGGGGAAAATATAATATTTCATTAAGAATTTCATTGAAGCTGCCATGAATTATGTTCTAAACAAGACATACTTCAGTGCTCTCTTTGCTTACATTGGTTTTGTTGGTCCAAGTGCATCCTTAGGGGAGCTTATTTTTTGTTACCATGGTGAAAATTATTTTCACTGTATGTGATCACCATTGCCCCCTCTGTTTGCTCATAATCTTTTCTACTCTTCCACTTTCCATTTCCAAATATGTAAGCATCAAGATTTTTTTCCTTCTTCCTTTCACTCACAGGTAACCAGAAAAACCATCCCTCAAGTAGTGATGACACCTGTTTATTTACTGGTTTGGATAAAAATCATCTCTCTTTGCATTCAAGTATTGAAGACAAATCAAAGACATGTAATAACTAGAAGCTAAACTCTATTTTTTCTTAGCCTGCTGAAATGAGAAATGAGGCTTATGTGATCCTTCTGTCTGTTTTCTTCTCCTTTCCCACCCTCCTCCTCCATTCAAATGCTTTTAAACCTGTTGGCCAATTCCAGCTAAATTTGGCAGAGAGGGAGGAAAATAATATCTTTTCAACCTCACGAAGCCTAATGAGAATCAGAACCGAGCTGAGAAGAGACACCCAAATGATTGCCCTTGTTTCAGGAAAGGCTCTGTAACTCCAGAGTCACCCGTTTGGCTGATGGGGTGACCCAGTAGCAAGCACATACCAGCAGCCTCCACACTGGTTACTGGAGCTCTCCCACTGCCAGCGTCTGCTGCCTGGCCAGCTGGCACTGTGGCACAGGGAAGCAGGTGGGACTCATATGATGAGGGAACAGAAGGTGCTGTGGGGCTGTGCAAGTCACTGCAGGAAGCTGTATTTAAAGGGTTGTGTGTACAGAGGCATGGGATAAAGATGCATAGGAAGCAGCTTTCACTGCATCATCTGCTCCCAGAACAGCTACTCACAGTGAATGATACTACCCACTTGGTAATAGCCACCTTCAAATAGCACAGCAATCCAAACAGGCATGATTCTATCCCCGTGATACATTTTGCTGCTCTACATAAGCAATTTGGGTAGGATACATACAAGAAGCCTTCCTTATCATTCATAGCCACTGCCTCCAGACAACCTATATTATGCCCTTTGCATCCTGGGTGGGAGCCAGGACTGCTAGAGTGATGAATCAGTAACATCCATAAGGAAAATGAAATGGAGGAAGCTCTTATTTAGTAGATTTTGCTTTTGTTAATTGTTGCTATATTTCATTCCAGCCCCACATCCTTTCAAATGGCTGGGACTGTGACTCAGCTTCAGCGACTTACATCCTCAGAACAGAGAGGAGTCACCCTCCTGGGGCTGATTTCACTATTGCTTCATGGCTCCATTGCTTGGCAGCTTTGTCCATCACGCAGATCCTTTTGTAGATCTCACACATCCCACATCCTACATCCCTGTCTTGTCCCAGGCAGCTGACCACAATGAGCAAGGAGCAGGACAGCTACAGCATCAGGGGCCAGCAAGATAATCCTGCTAGCAAGACAGCTGCAAAGGGAAATGCTGGCTTTGCTCACTTGGTATCGTTGTCCTACCCTCGGCAGATACATCATCCAAATGACAGAGCTTGAACTTGGCCTAAAGATACAGAGGAGCAAGACCAACTCTCCAACCCTGCCAGCGCTTGATGGACAGGCAATCCAAATTAACAAGGGCAATTATTTCTTTGGCTGTGGCACTTAAATCCAGTAGATTTGGTTTGTCAGTCATGAGTCAGCTCTGAAATAAGCTTGTGCCTTCAAGGTATGATATAGATGCTTCAGAGCTGACACCTCGTAAGTCCTTTTATATGTATGGAGAGCTTAATATTTCTGTTCCAAGGCAGCAATTACACTAGACAGCAGGTTGGGAGGAGGGGTTCACATAACTGGCAACCAGAAAGAAGGAGTCAAAATAAAGTTAATGAGATTTCTTTTTAAGATAACTGCTGTGTCCTCTTTAAAACAGATGAAGGCCCCTTAGGTGGAAACTGAGGGAAAAGCAATGAATAGCAACAGGAAAATAAACTAGAAACATATGTAAAACAAAGAGAGAGGCAAAATCAACAGGCCTTTCCAAGCCTCACCTTTAAGCCCCAGGTCCTGGAACCAGGAGATTGCATCCGGTCCCCAGTGTCCTTAAAGAAAGTTATTTTCTCCTTCTTGCCATCCTCTCCAAAGAAGAGTTCAAAAACCTGACCCAGATGTGCTTTAAAGGAAAATAGAGACAAGGCACCCACATTTAGCCAGCAAGCATGAGGTCTTTCTTTAAAACCAGATCAGTCTCGTAGTTCTTTGAGATTTGCCCCAAAACTTTTAAACAGCAAGGAAGTGTTCAAAATGCTGGTAACACTGCATGGATTGGATTAATTAATAGTTTGGGCCTTGGAAACACTAAACAATTATGCTGCTTTCTAGACATAATGAGACTATATTTTTTTTAAGTGTTTATAGAAGGTGTTTATGTGCAAACATGTAGCTTTCAGGCCAAATTAAAATCCAATACTGGAAGGTAAACCACGAAGACTGAGATGTGGACAGACGCACTAAAGCCTGTAAGCTCTGTATTGTAAGCCCAGTGTTTCCCAGTACTTCTGGAGACAGTACATTTATGGTGGTAAAAGACCCAGCTCACACCACAATGACAATGGGACACTATAATGAGATTGGTGGGACACAATAATGATATTGGCAGCTGCCTGCAAGTCTTCTACTGCTGATGTTTTGGGATAGGTCAGACACCACAACCCATATTTAGAGCATGCTTTTCAGAGACATCGGCCACCCACAATTCCTGCAGGGCTGGTCACAGACACCAAGCCAGCAGCTGTAAAGTTCTTATTTCAAATGTTGTGTTTCCAGTCAACACACAAAGCTTAGGTAGGGAACATATTGTCAGGAATGCCTTCTGGGTTTGTCTTTTTTTTCTTTTTTCAGCCTGTTTCCCACATAGTTTTACTGAGGAACAAGAAAATCAAATGACTTGCATGGAGGTCACAGAGTGAGTCATCAGCTCAGCCCAGTGACGGTCAAATAATGCTTATTTGTAAAACTATAATTTTATAGTGCTCTACTGCATAACTTTAAAAATGAATGTATGGGAAAAATACACCCACATATGACAAACGTACTTATACTCGCTCTGCTTTGGGTGGACGTTCTGTTAGTCACAGGGAAGCATCTGTGTAAAGCTTTTTTTGTTGCTGCTTTTTGCTTCTCTAGACATTTCATCAAATGGTCCCTGAGTCAGAAGAAGTGGGTTTTGCTATTAAAGTCTGTGTGGAGGCTGCATTCCAAAGCTGTTGGAGGGTTCGAAGATAAATATTCCTACTTTGGGAAAAAATTAAAAAATAAAAAACCTAACATCTTTGATTTAAAAACAACAACAACAACAACAATCCAAATTGAATGTAATGTTTACAAAGACAACAAAAAACCAATGATCCTTCCTGATCATTGGAAGTCTCTGGAACTGAAATGGGAGAGGAGTTTCATTAAAGCACAAGTTCCTTTAAAATTGCTCTCAATTGTATAGCATATGTGCCTACTGCACTAAAAAAATGGTATTGATTCATATTGAAACTAATTCCAACAGCAACAAAGTATTAGCCAGCAACCTCACACAGCCACTGTGCAAAGCTCTTTGGAGCAGGAGCCTTCTCTGTTCTGTGATTTGTATTTTGTGTGGTGAGGGTAGAAATGCAAGCCTGTCATAATCTGTCTCAAGAAAATATTTGGGGGTGAGAATATATGCTATGGCTCCTTTGACAGCTTCTTTGGAACCCTCATGTATCCTTGCAGATACACATCAAGAAAGTGAGGGAGAGCTGTGCAGTGGAAGATGGTGGAATCACCCCATCCCGTTGAAAGTGTTTTCCATATACGTATAAAACCAACAGCTGCACAACACACTGGAGGTGTAACACAAGGATGTCAGAATTCAACTTAAATCAAGGTGTGCTGCTCACAGTAGCACGCCTGCCTTAATTCGGGGCAGCTGCTGAGCAGGACCTTCAAAGACCTCCACAGACCTCTCTGCTCTGGTCTCCCATGAAGGGCAGAAATGACAAGGAAAGTCTGTGCTCTCTATACATAGTATCTGCTACCATCCCTCCCATGTGGCACCTAAGCCTAGATGGGCTTGGAAAGATTTTTCCCTCCCACCTGAACATGTAGAAAGTGTTTTCTCTTTTGCCTGGGGTGTGTTGATGTGCAGGATGGAGAGACTGACTTGTTCAAGGACAGAGAAGCCCACAGTAAAGCTGGGCACAAAGACTGAGTGCAGACTTTTCTTCTTACCCCATCCACTTTGCCCATGCCCAGCAATACCCTAATATCTGCTTCATAGTAAATGAATGTTCTGGATGAAGGGAGGGAGTTTAAGGAATTCATCCAACCTCTGTCACTCCTGTAGCTTTAACTCTTTCTTGCCTGGCTCAGCAGTGACTGACTGCCAGGCTTTGCCTCACTAGGTGCTCAGGATCCAGCTGGACACAAGGGGAAGAGATGGGTCTTTAAAAGTGGAGCTCTGCATAAGGAAAGATGTTGAGCAAGACTGCACAAGAAAAGGGGACAATTTTGTTTGAGCTGACCTGGTCCCAGCTTCATATTGTCACTGTGATCTCAAGCTAGGGAAAAACTGTCCTAAAGCCACACTGATCACAAAATCACAGAATCACAGAATATCCTGAGTTGGAAGGGACCCACAAGGATCATCAAATTTCAGCTCCTTGCCCTGCACAGGACAGTCCCGAGAGTCACACCATATGCCTGTGAGAATCATCCAAATGCTTCGTGAACTCAGACAGGGTCAGTGCTGTGACCATTTCCTCAGGGAGCCTGTTCCAATGCTCAACCCTTTGGGTGAAGAACCTTTTTCTAATATCCAACCTAAACTTTGCCCAGCTCAGTTTCATGCTGTTCCCTGGGGTCCTATCATTGGCACTGTCTCTCTGCTGCCCCTCACAAGGAATTTGTAGATTGCAATGAGATCTCCTTTCAGTCTCCTCTAGGCTGAACAGACCAAGTGACCTAAGCCACTCCACATATGGCATCCCCTCCAGACCCTCTTTTGGTAGCCCTTTTTAGGACTCTCCTATATTGTGGTGCGTGTATTGTCTAAACTGGCTCAGTGTCCCTCCCAGCCCTGTGTCCAGTCATTTATGGAGATGTTGAAGAGCACGAGGCCAAGGATGGAGCCCTGCAGAACCCCAGCAGTGACAGGTCCCCAGTCTGATGTCACCCCGTTCCCTGTAACCCTTTGTGCCCCAGACATGAGCTCACCCATCCCAGCATGTGTTTATCCAGCTGGGGGATGAACATTTAGTCCAGAAGGATCCCATGAGAGACAGCATCAAAAGATTATCTGAAATCCAAAAGCACAACATCAACTGGCTTCCCTTGATCAGTTGGGTGGAAATCAGGTTTGATAAGCAGGACCTGAAGCTGTTGCTGGCTGTCACCAGTGACTGTCTTGTCCTTCAAGTGCTTTTCAATACTTCTCTCAATAATCTTCTCCATTATTTACCAGTCACTGAAGTGAGTCTGACAGGCTTACAATTTCCAGGGTCATCTTAACTGCACTTTTTGAAAACTGGGACAACATTAGCCAACTTCCAGTCAACCAGGACCTCTCCAGCCTGGTGCATCTCATCTCCAATAGCCAGATCACCAAGGCAATTATAGCTCACATCCAAGAAAAACTAAGAAGATGAATGAATAAAAATGTTGAAATATTAGATCATCATCAGAACAATGAAAACCCCAAACAGATACAAACAATGTTATTGCCTTTTTTTTTTCCCAATTTCAAGCTGAAAACCTGTTTGGGCCAGAATTCTTTGGAATCATGCTTCTGAATGTGCCTATAGTTAGGAGATAAAAAAAGAGGTGTTAAAGCTGTTAAGGGATGTGATCATCACAATGAGGGACTGGTTGCAGCCTGCAGGAACCTGAAAAGAAACTGGTGAGTGCAGGAGTTAGAAGGCATTGCTATGACAACAAAGCAAACCACCCCTGAAGAGAATAGAAAATATGTACAGCCATGCCAAGATTATAAGCAAAGAAAAGTATATTCTAAGAGGAGGCAAATGAAACATTGACTTGGAAAACAAAATTATGCCTTTAGCATGATTTCTTCTTTATGCATGGCATCTTTTCAGGAAAAGCATGCTTTTAGCAGAGGGAAAGAAACTTTGGCTAAAGCACCTTTTTTCCCAGTCCTTACGCTTTGAGGAGGTAGCAGAAAGATCTGTGCTTTATGTTTGCACTCTCACATTTTGGTTATCTATGGTTGTTTAAGTTATCCATAATGAGGTCTTTATGCTTTTTTCCAGCCAACACTTATTGTACTTTTGAATAAATTTAATGCTAACTTTCTTACCTTTTCCTTCCTAATAAAATTAATCACATTTACCAGAAGTCACTTTTTTATTCACATTCAAAGCTCAGGATACTCCATGGAGTGTTAAACCTAGAAATTCCTCTAGCATTCTGGCAGAGAAGGTTTCCATGTTCTTCTACAGCTGCACATAAGTCATTAGCAGGATCAGTCCAAGCAGTTTTCTGGACCATACCTAGCAGAAAGTTCCCTGGTGATACTGATGCTTGATGACAGTCAACTCTTAAAATCAGAGCCAGCATGGCTGTTGACAAAATGGTCCACACTTTGTGTGCTCAGCCAGGAGGGGGAAAATCCTCTGTTTCCCAAAGTGAATGAGCAAATGAGCAAGCCAGAAGAATTCACTACAGCAAGAGTGTGCTGAAGAGGTGATGAGCAGCATCCAGGGTTTGTGGCAGGGAGCAGAGCTGGGCAGCTTTGTGCACAGAATTCTTCTGCAGAGAGGATGTCCTATACCGAAGAATTGAACAGATACTGCTTGAAACAGAGCAGTATCAGGCCCTACCTGGACAGTCTTATGGTGACTTTCAAGACTTATCTTCTAATTTGGCTCTGGAGCAATAGGAGAGAAAGAGTCTTATACACATGCTCAAGTGAGCTGTCCTCTCTCTCTACAAGAGCCTCATGGCGCAGCCCCCTGCCCCCCTCCTGAGCAGTTCTGCATCACTTTCTGGCATAAATACTTTCCTGCTTCAGCCTCAGAGACTTCATTCCCTAGCCAGAGCCTGAAACACAGAGCTCTACTGTTCAAAACATGTGCTGTACCCCATAATACATCTAGAACATCAGCAAACCAACACATGAAAAATGTTGTCCTGGACTAGGAGGTATCTTGCACCAACAACAACAACAAAATAAGTGAAACTGTCCTTGCCTGTACTACTGCTGTGGAGGGGCGTGGGCTGAATCCCCTAACAGAGACATGGCCTGTGCCACCAAAGGGAATTTCAGCCTACGGCAACGCCACCAACATACCCAGACATGCTAAGCTGTCAGAAACACTCATCTGTCAGCACAGCTCTGTCTACACCAGCACCTTGCCAGCAGTGGGGGAGTTCATTTCTTTCCACACCCTAGAATTACACTGGCAAACTCTGTAGGTTACACTAAGCCACAGAGTGCAGGCCACGTGTACATACACTTTATTGGCCTTCATTTGATCCTGTGCATTAAGGGCAGCTGGGCTTCCTCTCCTTCCCACTAAATAATAATTATAGCCATTGTTCCCAGTGGGCAAAGAGACCCTGTTCACACATATCCAGAAAGACAAGACATATAATTAACACCTTGTGGGATAGAGAGCTTTTGTCAGATTAGTCATTACGTGTCTTGCAGCCTGAAAACAGTGCTTCTTACATTCATTTCAACTCACTTCGTCCCTGCCTCAGAGCTTACTGCTTGCTTCTTCCCAGGTCATTGTACATGTATGTGTCCAGAAGCAGTGCTTAGTAAGCTGAGGCCAACAGCTTCATCCCAGTATCCAGAGCAGGCGGTCCTGAATTGCCACGTGCATCCCATGTTCTGCACACTGAAATCCAAAAGGGCTGTTGCTGCTGCAGCTGTTGCTGCTGCTACTAAACCCATTGCAAAAAAACTGGCAAAGATTTCTGCCAAAGATACAAGGCAGAGGGCAGGTCTCCTACCTTGAGACTTGGGCTACAGGAAGAAAGTAAGATTACGTGCAGTGATGGGCTTAAATAACAGTTCAATGCTCTCTCCTCTTCCTCCCTCCTCTTGGTTTTTGTTTTTTTTTCCTTATCCCATTTCCTTTCTCACTGAACATCCCATTTTCACTCTGCATTCTGTCCTATTCCTTGTACTAGATTCCACTCTCTTCTGACCAGTCCAAAAATCTCCTTTTTGTGAGTGTGTAGATTTAGTTTTTTATTTTTCACTTTAGATTTCATTTTTATCAATACCTTAGTTCAGTGCTTTCAACTGAAGGATCCCAAACAGGCTGAAGACTGGCACAATGGGAGGAGCAGAATAGTCACAGTTTAGGGCAGAACAGAGGTGCACAGAGCAAGAGGGGATATGCTCCCCTCTTCGAGCAGCAATTTGCCATTAGATCAGCTCAAGCTCTCTTCCATAACTTTGCCATTTGTTTTACTAACACTGTGATTTGCGTGGCAGTGCCATGAGGAGGTAGGGAAGGCTGAACTACAACATTTTGTCAGTAATAATGTTCCATAGGTACAATTGAAGCATCAAAGAATCTCTTCATTTTGGGGCCAAAAGTGCATAGCTGAAAGCAAGAGCAGGGTCTGTCTGTATGACATGAGCTTCTCAGGAAGAGAGCAGGAGCTGAAGAGCGGAAGCTGCATTGAGAAACCAAAGCAAGAGCAGAAACCAACAAATTTGTCACAATCAGTACAGGTTTGGGCACTGAATGTTGAAGGAGCAGCTGTGGCTACTGCCTTCCAGCAACAGGTTCCAGCAGCAGAGCTACTGACACCCAACCCACAGGTATTTGCATGTAGCTAGCATTTCATCATTTCACTTCAAGCTCGGTCCAGCTGGTACTACCTGATTTGGCAAGGTCTTTGCAAGCCCAGGGTGATGTTTTGCCCAATGACAGCTTTAGCTGTAAATACCCAAAGCACCATACCAGTACAACCTGAGTGAGAAGGAGCATTTAGATCAGCTCAAAGACACCTAAGTACCAGGTTCCTTTGAGGGTGCCAGTGTCTGCTGCCTGTCATCAACATGAAGCTAGAGGTCAGCTCTGTATCAGAGCACTCTGAAATCAGTTGGATTAACTTTTGTCAGCTCCATAAACTAACATGGTACACAGCTGGGTTGGTAGCATATAATATTTTCACTGCCTCAACATAGATAAAGCAGCATTGCTTCTTTGAGGGGAAAAGGTCTAAAAGAGACTATTTCACATCTGTACTAACTTAATAATACCAAAAAGAGCTGTGTTTTGTAAATGGAAAGTGCAGCCACACTCAAGCAAGCCCGGCAAACTAAAAGCTTCTGTAGCACACAGTTCCATCTTCACTTGCATCCTCTAAATCGAATGGCATCCGGTTTCCTTGGGGTTTCAGCCCTTCCAATTAACTAACAAGTTTTATCTCCCACTGGTGCAACTGAAAGGTGATTCTGTGATCACACGAAACATTAATTGTTCTTCCCCCCCGCCAATTTAAATAACATCCAGTCCCACCCTACCAAAGAGCCATTGTAAGGAGCTTTACAGAGGTGTGCACTTAGCACAAGGAGATTGCAGCAGACAGGTGAGCAATCAGGCAAAATAAGCAGCAAGTTCTTCTAATACAACAGCCATGCAAAGGTGCTGTTTACTTTATATGACAATTGCTGTATCCAGATAGGATGTTTAGGATGTGTAGGATGTTTAAATGGATTTGACATGTAGCATTTTGTTAATGATCCCTGGATGCAGATCTCAGGTGCTGTGGAGTCATATGAAGGCCCTTTGTGTACATACCCCACCAATACTGGTGTAACCTAGACGAGCATCTAAAACCACCATGACATCAAAATCCCTAAAATACATAGTGGTATTACTGAACTATGATTTGAAATGTTATTGTTAGAACTAACAGCTTAAAGCCTGATGTAGCAAAAAACCCAAACCATAACAAACCAAAACAAACAAAAAACCCCCCAGCTTCAGTTCTCCTTATTTTCCAATGCTGTGCTCAACAATATTTCAGCAGCTGCCTCTGGAGAGGCTAAAATATCACTGCAGAAGTCAGGCGCTGCCAGGAGAAGGACACAGAGTACTGAAGATGCACACTACTTCCCCCATTTCATGAAGAGATCCAGGGCAGCAGCCAAAGGAGTGTTATTTTAGATTCTTCTGTATGTAGCAGCTAGTAAAGAAAGCTCAGCAGGGCCCAAAGGGACAGGCAGAGGCAGAAAGAATTTGTCCCAACCGCTCTGGACACTCCTTTCCTACTTTCTGAGGAAAGCATGGGAGGTCCCTAATCTGCTCTTGCTGCTAATGGCTGGAGATAACAGTGGCTGTACTGCCTTAGGCATTTTTCTCCAAGATCTCATCTGCTCCCTTGAGTGGGGACAGTAGGTGCACTTCCCTCGGTCCTCAATCCATTCCCTGTCCCAAATAACTCAAAAGGATAGCTCTGGGAAGTGTGGCTTAATCCTGGAAAAGGCCCTGCTGTGAGGAGGCAGGGAAAGTAAGATTAAAGACAAAAGCAGCAGCAAAGCTGGACCACAACATCTGATTGAAATCTCAGGTTTTACTCACAGTTTACTGAAACTTTCCTCCATTTCCAAATTTTCTCATGACAGAATGAATTGCTCTATCAACAAGTGTAAAAGGAAATGATTAATTTACCCCTCCCATCCCAGCTGATTAGCAAGACTTCCATATCTTCAGGACTTGCGTAATGAATGAGCTTCCTGTGATTATAGCCAGGCACACCGAGAGGACTCTGGTGTTGGCATTCACGCCACTGGATCAAAAGCTGTGAGGACCACACAGAGTATCTGTGCTCATCAGAGACAGCAGCAGCTTCTCTAGCGTGGTGAATGGTAACCCTTGTAGTCTTTGACCTTGTAGACATTAGTAATCTGGAGTCAAAAACAACTTTAAAAAGCCCTGCTTCACACCACATGATGCACTAGACTAATGGGAAAATGCTGGAGTCCTGGATTCCCTCACACCGACCAGAGCAAGGGGAGCAATGCCAGCTTGGTCTTCTACAAAAAGTGAGGCACAGCTTGCGGGGAGAAACACAAGAGGAATCAGAAGCTTCTATCTCTCAAAAAGACAAAATGCTGCCAGCAATTAATGGATGGTATCTTGTTTTCTTACACAACAAGCCTCACTCCCAGTGAGACGGGAATTCAGCATGAGCTGGAAGCTGCAATTTCTGACAGCTCCTTCTCTTGTGGTGGCATGGTTCCCAGTTGTTGATCTTATCATGTGCCAGGCAAAAATCTGTCCTCCTGGTATCTTTGGCCTCCATGCTATCAAATGCTGACCTTGATTCAGAGCTGCTCTGGTCTGAGTTAAGTAGCATCACAGACAGACAGCAGGGTTTCTCTGCATTAATGTGTTCCCTGTTGCTACCAGGAATGGGAAAACCAGGCTGGAGATCCAAGCAGGGACATGATGGTCACCCTTCTCTGTTCTGTCCTTCAGATCAGAGGTTGAGCCAAAGCCTCTTCTCCAGCTGCTTTCAAGGTAGAAAATACAAGCTGTCACTGTCACTCTCAAAAGAATAAAAAATGAAACTTAGCCTTAGCACACAGGCCAGCATCCCCCTTCCCCCTGGAGGAAAATGGTTTCTGTGTTAAACTTTCACAACTAAACCCGAAACCCAGAGATGTTTGTTTTAGGTTTTGTTACAAAGCTAGAATACAGGCCAAGTTTGGGAAAAAGAAAAAAAAAATCTGGGCAAAGTTTCAAGCATATCAAGACCGATTTATGGTTTTGAGTGGAAACCCTACTCAATTCACTACTTTCTCAGAGGTTTGATCTGAAACCAGGCACAATCTGGCAGCCTCAGGCTGACTTTTGCTTCAGGTTACGCGGCAAATCAAACCCAGCACATCTTCCCAAGTATCCAAGCCCACAGTGTCCTTGTAAGAAGGAACAAGTCGCAATCACCAGTGCCCCAGATATCCCAGAATTGCACAGCAATACCTACAGACTGGTGTCACTCCTGTCTCACATGAGCAATGGATCTGCTATCAAAACAATACTGGAATATGTTGTGAGGGGTTTTAGTATAAAATGTGTTGTACAGTTCAAAGTCTAGTTCGCAGTTTTTAATTTGTTGGAATTTTTCTCCTCCATTTCCCTTGTTTGTTTTGCTTTTAATCTCTTTGCTGCTTTGGTACAGTTGGCTTTTTATCAGATTGCAGACCAAAATTCTGGTGGTCTTGTATCAAAGACGGCAAGTTCTTGCAGCAATTGAGAACACTGTTGTGGCACTGATAGAAATTCACCAATTTTACTGAGTGATAAGGTGCATGCCTTACTACATGCACATACTGCATTATCTCTGAGCTTTCTCTTTTCTGCCTAACACTGATACTTGTGGATTTGTCAGACCTGCTTTTAAAATATTAAACAAAAATGTCCATTTGGAAAAAGTGATGGCAACTGTGTCATTTTTAGACGGACAGCACAGGAGTCAGCATTTCACAGAGGCAGAGGGATGGCTGAAGCAAATAATGAACAACCAAATCCATTATTTAATGATCCTGTGCCTGGCTTCTACCATAATTTCACATCGTTAACTGTAACTTCTTGCCTATCCGTTCCAGCCCTCCATTTTCCAAGTCCTACTTAACACCTTGTAGATCCAGACAGTGAGGGTTCAGGCATCCCTGAGTCTCAGGATATGCTCCAGACATGGGAACATTCACAACTGACAGCTCTAAGTCAGCACATCAGGGTTAGGGCCGTGCAGTCCGTGCCTTATGCAGATGTACGTGTGTGCTTGAATACACACTGGGAGTAGACTTTCATGGGATTAGCCACTGGGAACACTAAGTGCATGCTTAAGTTTTTGTGGGACTGGCAGGCCTATCTATTAACAAAAGAAACAGATACATAAATACTACTTTGCACATATCCAGTCCCCCATCCTAATTCTTTGTATTTTAATCAGATTGAACTTTGCAGAAACATATTATTTCATGACAAAAACACCATAAGGAGCAATCCTTTGTACAGGGTATCAAAGAACCATCTTGAGACATGGCTCCAGTTGAGTTGGCACGGAAGAGGTAAAGCATCCCAGCCACGAATCCTCCCCGAGCCGGCAGGAAGCCACAGGGAAGTTTGCTTGCTGGAGCCAGGCTCCTGGACGAAAAAGACACAGCAAGTATGATGGGCTTAGCATATGAGTTGCTCTCCATGCCGCCTGCTTGCTTTGCTTCAATAGATGCAGGCAAATTGTTCCGTAGCCCCCTTTTTCCCAGGTCCCTGCTGAGCTGGGCTTTGCCTCCCAAGCAGCCCTTTCCCAGCGGGAGGATAGGGGTGGAGCTGCACATCCTCCTGCAGCTGCAGCTGTGCTGCTCAAGTCACTCCCACCAGGCCCCTCAGGTCCCTTGACCTGCTCTCATCGAAATCTGCTCTTTAAGCCATTTGTTGTGTCCATTTTCACCTTGCTGTGACAAGGAACTGGAGACAGCCTGTGAGCAGCAAACATCCGCCACAGGCACGTCTCCCACTGGCCAGGGAGCCGGATGCTTTGGCTTCCTTCTTCGGGACACCTTGAGCCATGGCAGCCACCTCCAGGCAGTCTTCTGAGCTGGGGGACCAGCCAGTGGATTTTGCCTGCAATTCTTCACCTCTACATGGACTTTGTAGGGGGTTAAACTGAATTAGTGAATAGCCCAGCACTGCCAAGAAATCTGAGTAACCCCAGCCCTCACCAGCCAGAAGGCAGTTTGTGTTGCTAGTCCTTTATGTATCCTTCCCAAATTTACCAGTCTGTGTGATCTTTTCAAGTGCAAATCACCTGAGGTGACTAAGGTTAGGAATGAGTTTCTAGATTTTAATAACAACGGCCAGCTTGTGCACGGAGCTGCCAAGGAGCAGACCAAATTCCTCCCTAATATAATCCCAATGAAAGGAAGGTTATTCCAGCAGGGGTAATTCTTACTTCTTCATGCTAGGCACATGCCATTTCTTAAAACAAGTTTTCTATTTACATTTTAAGTATCTTGCTCAGAAGACAAGTGAGTCAGGGAGCCACGCTGTCTACTAAGACTGACTGAAAAAATGAAAAGAGAAAAGTAGTCCAGCTGAAGCACAGCTGGACAACTTTTCTTGTTCTTATTATTTGATGCCCTCCAGGATATAAAGAAAGTCTGTGCTCCATTGTTCCAGTGACAGAATAAGGCCTGCTGAGACCCCACCACTTCATTACAAAGCATCTCATGATGCAGCAAACACAGAAGGCCACAGCTGGCCAGCTCTGGGAAAATCAGAAAAAGGGGTTTCTAACTTAAAATGGCTTGAATTCAGACTGTCTGAATTCCCCTGCTAGTCAAAGCACACAGCATTATTTCTTGGTTGGGAAGGAAATGCCTGTCACCTATGCTGCCAGTTACCCTACATCTGGTTTTAAGGGGCTGCTGCCTCCACAGTGGATGTTGTGGCTGGAAAGAGAAGCTCTAGGACCTGACTGTCCACTGGACATCATAGTGCAGGGGGGTACCCCTGGACCAGCTCCCACCTGCCCCTGTCTCACAGTGCTGACAAGTCAGGCAAACACTTGTGCTGCAAACCACGTTCTGCTTCAGTCAGTTGCTTGGGTTGTTTCCCTCAGCCCTATCAGCATCACCTCTCTTATCTGGAGTGAGCACAAGGCATTTTGCTCCTCCATACACCCCGAGCCTGCCTGGAGAGCGAGCAAGCCCAGATCTAGAGCAGAGAGGTAGCAGCTCCAAGATCACCTCCCTCTCTCCATAGCCCTAACAGGGCAAACCCAACCAAAGGAGAGAGCCCTGCAGATCCCCCACAGGGAATGGGGTGCACAAGAATAAAACTAGCCCCCAACATCCCTGCCGTGACCCATCTGCCTCCCTAGGGCCTGCCAGCAACGGAGCTGCTCCGGGATGCAAGGATTGTGACAGTGATCTTGCTGATAGAAAATCAGCCTTCCAGTGGCACAGCCACTTAAAACTGAAGACTGTAAGTAAAGCTGTACACATCCATCCCCTGTTGCCTCAAACCTTTCCTCACTGCTGTTTCTTCAGTAGCTTTGCTGGGAAATAAGAGACCACTGCTCATGCTTTTGCCTTCAGCCATACACTGGCCTCTGCCCCAGGTGCTGTTGTAAGCCCTGTCCTGTTCCCTGAAATCTCCCATTCCTCAGGTTACACATCTCCCTTTTGTTGTTTCTGCAGAAGCAATTCCTTCAGCAGGAATTGAATAAGGCCGAAAAGAAAAGAAAAGAAAAGAAAAGAAAAGAAAAGAAAAGAAAAGAAAAGAAAAGAAAAGAAAAGAAAAGAAAAGAAAAGAAAAGAAAAGAAAATAACTAAAATATTTAGGGGTAAAAAAGGACAAACCCAAACCATGCAATTTTGGAGTTTCCAAAATGAATGAAACATGGCAAACATTTTCAACTGCACCCAAAAATTTATGGAGGAAATAAATACCTATCTACATTTCTTGAAAGAAATTGTTTTGAAAATGCCACAGCATTCTATTTCACTGCCTCTTAAATATAACCCTCTGATTTGCTATTTTAAAGTGGCATTTTCCACTCAAAAGAAACATGAAATAAAAGAAAGTGTGAGCAACAAGAGGGGTAACTAACCTCAAAACAAAATGTTATATTCAAAATGCAATTTGGGCTGACCCAAAATAACACATTGGGTTTTTTTCCTATTTCCCCCAAGAAAAACAAGCGGGGGAAAAAAATAAAAAAGGAAATATTACCATTTATTTGGCCTTGATGCAATCTAGTTCTTTTACTCTCCATTTTCCAGCTCAGCCCCTGAGCTGAAGCAGCTATTATTTCCCCAGGTCTTTCAGAGGTTTTGTTCTCTGCTTTGTGCTTTCCTGACACGCAGACATGAAGCAAGCAACAAACCCTTGCTCCTTGGGCCAAACTGAGCCCTCGAGTACCCCATTTTATTCCATCCTTAACTACTACATAAGGAGTCAGCATTTTCCAGGCCACCTGACTTCAGAATTTCAAGAGCCTCTAAAATGCTCAATGCAGATTCAGTATTCACATGAGTGTGTAAAGCAGGTAGGGTAAAGGCAATCTGTTCCTATTAATATTTCTACCTCTGTCACATTTACTGTGTGGCTTTGAGTTGATTTGTTCCCATGGCCCAGTTTGCCTAACTCCAGAGCAGAAATGAGGTTTATCAGTACAGCAAGCTGCTGTGCCTAATCATGGGTGAAGTCTCCTGAAAATATCATGTTAACCACTGCACAGGTGTGCAGTGAAGTTTCTTTCCCTCTACTTCACCATCTACAGAACTCCAAAAGGATTTCATGCTCTAAACTTGCCTGACCATGTGTCTCTTTTGTGATGTTACTCTGCTTGCAAGGGCAGCCAAGCTTTGAGAAAAACAGCTTCTTCCCTCCCACCTTTCCCCTTTACATTTTTGGGGTTTTTTGCATCTTCCTCCCGTGGGTTTCCGGCAGTTCCTTACAGCCCCACAACAGACAGCTGTGCTCACTGTACCTGTGTGTGTGTGTCTGACTTTTCACCCCCCAGGAGATTTGTCTGCAAGATAAGCACCAGCTCGCGGAAATCCTGTGTCACCGACCTTACGGCAGCTTTTCGTAGTGGGGATCCCAGTGACACTCTGTCCTTCTGGAAGTCTTGCTGACAGACACATCCACGTATTTTGCACCCCTTGAAAATCTGAAGTAAAGATTTGGGTGCTTTACACCATCACCACCAACAATGGAGGATTTTTCACTGCTCTGTGGTTTTGCTGTGGCCAAGCTTACTTTCATTTTCACATGGTGGAAGGGAATGTGGTGTCTCAGTTTTGGCCAGGGAATCCTGGACTGAGGTTCTGCATGATGTACCCTAAAGTCACTGCACACACAAGAATGATCCCTCTGGGTGGGATTGACAGGGAATTTATCCCTTGAGATCTGGGAGAGCAGGGGTATAAATGCACTGAAGTTAGAAAGCTCTTAGTTGGGTGATGACTATAAAGAAAGAAAGGAGCAGTGAAGGGAGGACAAACTGGGGAGGCAGGTGAGGTGGGTGAGGCACAAGTCTCCTGCATGGGAGACTCCTGTCTTCTTGATGTGGAAGAAGATCAGATCACTGCAGATGAAGAAGGGCTTGCTGGGGAAAAAAAAAAAAACATATCCAGGAAAAAAAAATAATATCCCAAAGATGCTTGTTAGGAACTCAGAATGGGCCTGGGCCTTGGACATCTGGTTGTCCTAAATTAGAAAGAAGTGGGGTACAGAGTCCCTGTGGTTTTAGAGAAGTTCATGGGTACCTAAGAGCAGGCAGTCACATTTCAGCCTTTCCAAAGGAGCCACCTTAGTGCCTGGAATTGCAGCCTTCTCCTCAACATCACAGCAAAACTTCCCAAGACTGTTAAATTTTAATAACAAAGACACATAAATACACATAAGAAGACAAAAACAGGCTCTCCTTTTCCTAAAGTTGGCAGTGCATATGAGATAAAGATTTTCCAATTCCACTCAAACTGAATGGGTATACATATGCATTTCTTTTCCTAGTTTAGAAAAGCAAAAAGTATTTATTTGGCTTTTGTTTCAAAAATCACTATGCTGTGACATTTTTCAGCAAAATGTTTCAATTAGGGTTTTATTGTTCTTTCTTTAATTTTTTTCCCAAGTAAGATGGATTTAGTATCTTGTTCCACAGACTCAGCAGGAGAGTAAATCAAAATTTCTAGGAAACTGGAAAGTCTCAAGTGAAAATACCTGAGTACAAAGCAAAGATGTAAGACTGAGGACATGGAAGTAAAAACATTTCCTTTGGGAGGAGAAGCTCTTGTATTCATGACTTCCAGTTTAAACAGAAATGTCTTCCCTCAGAAATTTTGCATTGCTGCCAACCTGGGAGATGTAGCACAACTAAAAGAGGAAAAAAAAATCCCTAGGACTTGATGACAACATTAAGGAATTCCAGAGACTCTCCTACAGGAAATAAAAGTCCAAAACTGAAAAGGAAAGAGGCCAACAACACCCTTCAGTTAAAAACACTCTGTAAGCCATTGTTTTATAGACAAAAACGTCAAGGGAGACAGTGTCTTCTGGTGGCGTATATTCCCATATTTCCTCTTCCTTGTGATCTTGGGTAGGACATTTGTGTCGAGCCCAGTTACCCCACAGGAGGCTGAGTAACATTTACTGCAATGTTTAGATATGGGAGAGCCTTGCCCTCCCAAGTTAGCCCAGGATACTGTCCAACCACGGCACTCCAGGAGAGGGATTGCCCGTATCTGATACTTGAACGAGATTGCAAAAAACTCTTTCCCCTGAACACTTGCAAGTAAAACTGACATTGAATACAGGCAGGAAGGAAAGTCTCACTCAGGCTGAATTTGGGGGTTCCCTCTGTATACCCACAGGCTAATGAAGCTGATGGCACTCTGAAGCTACAGTTTGGTTCCTGGGAGCCATGTATATGGAGAGAGAATTTGGCATTAAACCCATGAACCCCAAAAGGAGGTCTCTGTTTCTGCAGGAGTGCACAAGGCAAGGTTTCCATAGCTGCAGGAGAGAAGTTAAAGATCAGCTGCTGCTCTCACCATGGTATATACATCAAAAATAAAGGTGCAGTGGTCTTACTCCTGGTGTATACCACCATACTAGAGAAGAAAAACAATTCTCCAATAACCTTGATTAGGAGAAAAACATCTAGAGCTAATAAGATAATTCTTTACACAAGGCATGACCAGCCCTTCTCAGGCTGCAAACCACTAAGCAAAATTTTCATGCCATGAGGAGCCACCAGATCCTGATCCCTGAGTCTGAATAACATGTGGAGGATGAACTGGGAGGCAGAAAGTGAGAGCTGCCCATCACTGAGTTCTGCATCTCCCTGGCTCATGCTGGGTGTTGGACCACAGGGGTTCCTGCATAGGCTCACATCCACCAGGCAGTCGGCCACCCCCGATCCAGCACTGGGCTTAATTTTCACAGCCACACACATCGCCAAACATCTCTAATTCAGTGGGAATTAGAGGCTTTAAGATCCAACTTCCATGATTCAGAAGCTTACAATTTTGCGGGACATGGGTGCGCTTCCCTCACGTGGGACATCTGAAAGGCCAAGGCTTGCTCATCTTCAAAATTACATGTAGGGTTTGGATATCTTTCATGTCGCAGTGCAATTTCCAGGATGAATGCATGTGCTGCACCTCTTTATGGTAAGTGTGTTTTAATTTAGGCCTCTGTGATGTAAGACCCTGAAAAGTGCATTTAAAATTGAAAAGGCAGCTGGTCCTCAACACTAAAGGCACAAAGACGATACCACAAAACATCTTCTGAAGGGTGTGCCTTCTTCAAACACACCTTCATTAGAAAGATTAAAATTCAGGAGAGAGACAGCACATGTCTTACAGTCATTATTAAAAAACAAAACCAAAAAAGTCAGTGGAAACATTATAACTATGAATCTAAGTTTAGTTCTTTATCCAAGTTGCATGTTGGCACAAGTGCAAAGGAAAGGGCTCTTGTTGAGGCAGCAAGTATTTGTAGGTGAAAACACTACTTTAAAGGGTGAAAAACATGTTTCATCTGTAGAGAGCTATTTTTGAACTTGGAAATTAGGGCATAAAGGATTTTCCTAGGGCAGAAATGCACAGTCGAGCACTTTTACTCAGGCCACACAAGGCAAACAACTACAACCATGTTCTGTTTGATGGGGCACATTCACAGCAGCATTTCATTTTAATCCATGATGATATAAACTAGAAGGAGAGAATTAGCAGTGGATAGTAGTGCAGGAGAGAATTAGCAGTATTTAGGCTTGAAGCATTTAACTTTTCTCCAAAATTCTTCTAAGTTTGGAGTAATTCTTGTATGTCTCACAAACATGTTGGAATTTATTTCTGTCCTTTCCAACAGTAAATTACAGGGGAATAGAGGATCTCAGGTGATTTATGCACCACTCACAGCCATGAAACTAGACACACACAAACAAGAACAGGGAATTAAACTCAAGTGGATGTTGTCTTCCTGTCTTAAATGACTCCCAAATGTTCTTGAGTTTGAGTTCTCTTCCTGACACCCAGGTATCTCCTTGGGTTGTAGTTCCTTCTGCTGTAATGGAACACCTACACCTAATGGAACTACCTCTACAAATGACTGTGAAGGATACAAATGAAAATTAGCATATAAGATCAGACATGACTACACAGATACTCTAACTATAAAAAAAGTCCCAATATATAATTTATTATATTTTAAATTTTTTTTCAAGATCTCATGTTTCTTAGTGATTATCTCCACCCTAATATTTGAAAAATCAATAAAAGTAAATAGTGTGTCATAAAGTGCCATTGTTAAAAGGTCAAAGCCCCTTTTGGGGTAGCTGTTTGCAGCAAAGTTACTGCAGAGGTTCCAGAGCTTCCTGCAATAGGAGACATTATGGTTAAAGAAAGCTCTGCCTGTGATATTGGTGACAGCTAAATGGTAGTTGCACAAAGCCCTTACCACTGCTTGCATTCCTTAGAAAGTCCAGGGCAACAAGCTCTGGTGACCTTTCCCAAAAGGTTCCTTGCCCATCCTGTTACTGGAGTAGGTCCACCTGCAGAGGGGATAGAATTGACCTTGCCACAGGAAGGTGGAAATCATCTCTGCTTTCTGCCCTCTCAGGATTTTAAAGAGAGCCATCCCTGTTTCTTTCAAGAAAACAAAGACTTGTCCTGCTTTGCCTGCAAGCCAGAGAGAGGCCAAAATTTAGACTGCCATCTCCCAATATTTTGATCAAGCCTTGTGGGAGAGCTTTCACCTTTGTACTTTTTTAGGCTAAAAAATGTCAAAGAGATGACCCAAATCTCTTTAGAGCTGAGCAGGAACCAACTTATAGGAAGTGTTTCAATGTCACAGCTATCCAGAATCCAGAGCATTTTGTGTGGCAACAAATTAAATACTGGTAGTGTGGTAATGTCTTTGGCACAAAGAGAAGCAGTTATGTGCAAGGTATTGCATCCAGACCATGTGGTTATAGAGCAGTTCTTTCATCCCTCCATGAGTTTTGGACCACAACTCCACTTGTATGGAAGGAGCAGATCAAGTGGGTGAGAAGAAGCAAAATGTAAAAGATAAAGGAAAAGCCCAGATTCCGTGATATGTTTGATGAAGACAAAACTGATAGTGTTAAAAAAATACCATCATTCACCAAAATGTCATCTTCAAATGCTCTCTAGCTCTCTGTTAGTTTTGGGGTTTTTTTTA
Source organism: Passer montanus (assembly GCF_014805655.1). Taxonomy (NCBI): domain Eukaryota; kingdom Metazoa; phylum Chordata; class Aves; order Passeriformes; family Passeridae; genus Passer; species Passer montanus. Next base: position 2,056,846 of record NW_024368819.1, on the reverse strand, counting down.
ATGGTGACAAAATGCAGAGATTCATGTCCACACTGAACATGTGACTCTGAAGACATGCATGGTTCCAGCATACATGTGTGTTCTCCAGTGCATGAAATCAGAAGGCAGGAATTTACCATAAGTCACTGAAGGTCCATAATGGCTATTTAAAATAAAATACCTCTTCTGGATTGTCTGATCCTGCTGCCACTGCCTTCAGTGGGGCTGAATAAGGCAGTTATCATCAGTGCCATGTAACTCCTCCCTTTCAAACCATCCCTCCAGCCATACTTTGTAAAGCTACAGTCAAATAATTATCATGTGTAAAAGTACGTGCAGGAGGGGATGAAATTCTCTTCCTAAACATAGCTTACAGCACATCCATTTAAGTGTAAATGCTGGGGTTTCTAGACTTGAAGAGAAAAACAGAATCAAAGGCAAATGTTTACCTGCCATGGATATGGAGGTTTCCTTCAAAGTTTCTTCAACTTAAGTCAAGTACTCCTGGTTAGGGAAGTGAAGCTCATTTTTCAGAATGCTGTCCATTTGCTATTTTCTAAATAATTCTTCTTGGTCACACTAAACCTTAAATTAACCCCCACTCCCACCCGCGTGCAATTTTAGCATGATGGCATTAACTGCAGAAGGAACAAAAAAAGCCCTTCAGCTGCCACTTCAGCATGCCCCATATCTTGGATTGTTTTTACTTTCAGCTTTTAAGGTCAGAACAGGCATCCAGCAATAACCAGCCCTAAAAAAGAGACTGGTTATCCAGTCTCTTTTTTCCTCTAAGAGACTGGAGAGTCTACTGTCTTAAAAAAGGGAGCTCTGTGAGCAGGATCAAGCTTGTGCTTTTGGTCTTGTAGATGTGAAGCTCTCATAAGCTGGTCTTGCATTTCTGGGCTTTGTTAAGCCTGGCTGCAAACACTGCTGGGGATGCAAGCTGGCAGTGGGCACCTGGAAGGCCTTGCATCCAGTACCTGCAAATAGCAGCTTCTCTTAACAACCACACAAAGAGCAGAGCTGTGAGTCTTCATTCCCTTCTAGATGGAGCTGGCATCCATACTGGAGTATATGTACAGTCCCCAAAGGTTTTTGTGTGAAGTGACTAATCACTTTTCTCCTTAGAACTGGCAGGGAAGCATAATATGTGTGTGAGTACCAGAACATAAAAGGAGCGCAGGATTATTTTCCATGGGAATCCTTGGGAACATCTTGGAGGGTGGCTGTCTAAGGAGGTGTTCTCTGCAGGAACATTAAACTCTCCTCCCAGCTTCCTCACCATGTGCTGCGACTTATCCCAAAGCTATTCAGTGGTGCATGGGGTTAACCATGAGACTTCTTTAGCTCTAACTCTCCACCTCTGAGTCCTTCCAGGACACTCATAAGGCATGTGCTATATTTGCCTAGCTGGAGTTGTTATGAGGATGTTGACACAAGGGAAAATATCTGCCTGAAGAAGAGGGTGGACTGGCACCCTTTGAAATTAAATATGGCCCAGCATCTGCAAAGGACTGAGTGGGTCAGTGTCACTGAGTAGCCCTGAAGCCAAGGGCTGAGTAAATGAGGATACAGCCAGGGTATATACAACTCATTTCCCCTGTGTACCATCAAACATCTCACCCAGCCATGTCAGCATTTCCATATTTCAAATGCTTAATTTAACTCCAGAAGCCTTTCCTGATTGATACCTGTGCGGGGGTTTCTCCCACAACCAGGTCTAGACTGGGTAAACCAGCAATTATAACCACTCAGACACTGAATAGGACCCTGTACTCACAGCAAGACACCATGTGCGAAAAGGAGGTCAAGCCACAAAAACTGGTTTTGCCAAAGTAGTCAGTCAACTGTTCATCATGTCATCTGCTGAGGCTGATCAAAGAGCTTTGCAATAAAGGGAACGTGGGTGTTCAGAGGGGATGGTCTCACAATAGCTGTGAGAAAAGGGAGGAACACCCAAGTGAAGTTTGGCTATCAGAAGGCAACTTTCTGAAATGCACTTAAAGGTTCAAACCTGATTCAAATGACCCCCAAGGAGGGGAGGAAAAGGTGTGCACAACTCCAGTGTTTTTCTAAGATCCATCCGCTTTTGTGCTCCCTGAAGTAAAACCAGATTATTTGGCATCTGTTTGTTCAGTTCTCATGAGGCCCTGGAAACAGCTGTATCAAAAATGCAGAAACCTCTCAAGGGTGGAAAGGCATCTTGAGAGAAGAGCAGCCCTTCCCTCATGCCAAAAGTAGCCTGGCTTTAGGACTAATCCTGAGGTTGCAGTGACACTTGCAAAGGTCCTGCACACTTATTTTTCAGTTTGATGGGCCAGGGCATGCTGAGTTGGGAACGCACAGGAGCAAAGCACCACTGCAGAACTGGCAGCAGAAAGTGAAGGTTTTGTAGCAGTTTTTCCTTCCAAGCATTCAGCACAAAAAGGTATGCAAAAAAGTTCAAGAAGCAGCCGTGCACCCATCTCTTGTTGAGTCCATATCACGGACTTGACTCTAGTGGCACTCCCAAAACCATCATCCTGCACCACTATGTGTGAAAGAATCACCCCCACCAACACTGCTCTCACTAAACCTGCTAATGCCACCCTCTCACCAGCGTGGAATTTGGGGGTGGGTAGGCTGAAGTGTTGAACTCAAGATTAGAGCATTTTCCTGCTATCTGCACCACAAAGACAAAGTGCCATGTGCTTGTGAGACTACAATTTAGGTTTGTTATCGTCCCTTTATATCAAAAGGAAGTTATGCACACAAAGGAAACACAAAACCACCATGTCAGGGGGGCTATAAATCACTTACTGCTGAATATTAAGAGGGCAACAGAGTGCCCAGTAGGAAAGCAAGGGTTTTGAAAATACTGCTTTTCCTCACCATCTCCCCATTTCAATAAACTTTGCTTTTATTTTGAGAGAGGATGAAGGAGAGCACGAGGTTTGAGGAACACAGCTACGAATGACACCAGATTTGTCCCATAGGCATGACTCATGCCTGACTGTGCGCACTGGTCAATGTCTTCCCGGCCCTCAGCACATTTGCTGCTGTTTCCCAAGCTGATCCCATGGTGTCCAGAAAAGCCATACAGGCAAGGGCACAGAGATGGCCTCAACTTTCTGTCCTAGTAAAATACAGGTTTACAAAAACCTGTAAAATGAAGAAAAATGGGGAAGTGGGATAGTCAGCTCATCTGGCAGCAAGGGTCCGTTCTGCCTGCCTGCTCTGGTCTTACCAGCCTCCAAAAGGACATCCTGGGAAGACTGCAAGGAGCTCTCCACATCCTCTTCCCCTGGCAGGTGCCCAAAAAGGATCCCAACAATTCTCCAAACCACATGCTAAAATCCCACTCCTGATGAAAAAAAAAACTCTGTATTTCCAAACTCTGTGACCTCCCAAAAAGTGTCAGCCCTGAAAGACTTTACTCTGACTTCAAATGTTGCAGAATGCTTTTGTAGCTCTTAAATTCTGAGCAATTATGATGGGGAAAAATACAGATGTAATCATTGCTTTTAAAATATGATTGCTGCTCAAAAGAATTATTGGGGAGGGGGGTAATTGTCTGGAGGATGGCATGATTCAGGACTGCTGACTTCCACTCCTCACTCATTCAAAGTCACCAAGTGAGTCAGTGGAAAAATCATTGAATTCAGCACAGTCAACAGGGTACCAACATTCATAATTAGGTTCCTAAATCAACAGTGTGGAAGATTTCAGCTCAAAGGCTGAAAGGCTTTACAAGTGAGAGTAAGTGAAGGCAGGAGGCTACATTGCAAGCCTGCAGTAAATGCCATCCTGAACTTTGACACTTCAAATTCCAGTGGTTCTCACACTAAATAAGTGCTAGCTAAAGGTGTAACAGCACTCAGGGAAGTTTATTCCAACCCAAGCAGAAACAAGGTTCTCTGCAACAGCTAAAGTATTACTCTGCAAAATAAATGTTTCTTTTGAATACAAAACACAGGACAGTCATAGCAGGCAAATCGTTAGTATGCAGGAGCTGCTGCCTTGAAGCTCTGCCACCAAAGGCTAATTAATTCTAGGTACCTTAACGATCGCATCACAGGGAAGCGCTACTCTGTGTCTGAGCAGAAGCTCTGTGTACAAACACCACAACGCACAAACAGAAATCACACCTCTGAGAGAGAGCCTTTTCATTCAGAAAAGTCAGTCAGCTCCAACACGCTACTTACAAGAACCGGCACAGTAACCTGAATATTAGAAAAATAAATTCAATACTTCAGTGAAAGTAATAGTAAGAGGGTTGCGCAGTGAGGGAGAGAAATCATTAAGAGAATAAATCGCTTAGCAGCTTGCAAACCGGCAGGACAGTGAAAGCAGAGATCAAATAAGAGATCTTGCAAATCCACAGGAAATGACTCAAGCTAGATCAAGTAAAACTTCAGCTTCCAAGCCTCAGACACATTTGCTTCTTACCATAGGGGTAAATATGTGCACACACAACATAAGCACATAAAAATACATCCAGATCACATAGACAAGCTCTCAAGTATTAATCAGACAGTGATTAATACCCAGTCCACCTCAGAGGTATAACCATTATAATGGCCTTTTAATTACATGATAGTGCCCTGGGTTTTTCACAGGGCTATAACTCTCCCCATATTCTGCTTCTGTAGTAACCAACTGCTAAATGCCACGCTCCTCACTTCAGGCACATCCATGCTCCTGCTAATCACAGAAATTTTTGGCATGAAAGACTTTTGAGGATGTTAGAGGTCTGTGCAATCTCAGCATCCTTTGGGGGGAAAAAACAGACATAGGATGGGTGGAACTGTGTCAAATCATTACATCTGGTCTTTTATTGTACAGCAGCTGAAGACGTTCCTGCCATTTCCTTGCCCCCAACCGCTTACTCCTGCCCTGACACTTCCTTTTGCTGCCAGCTCAGCTTTGCCAAGATGTTTATCATGCCATTCTGCAAGCTGCATCCTTGAATAACTTTCCAAAAGAAAGAGATATTGGGGGGTATTATTAGCTGGGAGCATTTAGCAGATCCAGCAGTGTCACTCCTCAGTGAGGGATGCATTAGCACAGCCAAGGGGGTGACAAACTGGGCTTTGCAAAGGAAAGGGTGGGAAGGGGGTGAAGGGGATAGGCAGCATTGCCGAAAGAGCACCCACAGTCTGACAAAGGGAGGACAGCAGGCTTGTACTCTCACACATGATCTGGTGTGATGGCCAAACCTCTAGCTGTGACAGGAACGAAATATTGTGCCACAAAGCTGCAGATTCTGGTACCACCTCCAAAGGACACGCTGCTTCTCCCTGAGGAGAAGACTTCAAAGCTTTCATCAGCTCTTGCCTCCATCTCATTACTAGCAGTCCACAGGTTTCTCTCCAAGTTTCCACTTCTGTTCCTGAAAAGAAAATTTACAGCACTTAGAAACTGAAACCCAACAGAGCAGAAACACAATTTCCACAACAAAATCTGAAGGCCCGTTCAAGACTAAATCCCATAGACTAGACTTGAAAGTTGAATCAGTATGTGACTCCCTTAGGAACTGCAGCCATAACGAGACTGAATATCCCAACGTAGTGAGAGCAGAGATGGCACATCTCCCTACCTGCAGTGGGAAAGGGATGCTGCAGTGGAGGGGCCTGCAAAAGCTGGAGGGCAAGGTGATGTGCTTAGGTGGTTCAGACACATTTCTTCTCCCAGGATTGCCCAAACACAGAAAACCTGATGGGGGAAGCAAAACCAAAACTCACAGCTAGTTATTTAACTTCATGGGCCAAACTATCTTTTCTAAAGTCACCTCCTGTTACCTCTTCTCTGTGGACCAAGCAAGTCCTGAGGGCAGATGTCATGGTGCAGCTATGAACACAACACAAGTTGGTAGAGTGTTTACAGTTATGGCACTGTTCATTGCAGCAAAAAACATTTGAACTGACCTACGAGAAAAGCTGTACGATGTTACCAGCATGCCCCCCACAGCAATTCTGAATGTGGCTCCAGGGGGTGATTTGAGCTCTCCTAGAGGGCAAAGTGAGGTGGGAAGAACACAAGGATAGTGAGAAATCAACACCTGAACCTCGGGACATGCTGCTGGGGGGGGCAAAATTAGTTCCCTGGGCTTCTTCTCCTGACCAGCTTCCAGACCACTCACTGGGCACAGGGCATCACGGTGGAAACGCTTCTTATGGGTCTCATCAGCCACTATGAGGAGCTGCACCAAGCCAGGCTGCTCTGGGACAAACCGAACCAAGCTGAGCCAGGCTGGGCAGAACCCAGCCAGGCTGGGAGGTCAGGTTGAGGTGAACCAAGAGGTCCAGAAAAGGGCAGCCAAGTTGATGAAGGGCCTGGAGCACAAGTCCCATGAGCAGCAGCTGAGGGAGATGGGGTTGTTCAGACTGAGAAAAGGCGGCTCGGGGTGACCTTATCACTCTCTACAAGTACCTGAAAGGAGCATCTGGCAAAGCTGGGGTTGGCCTCTTCTCCAAGTCAGCCACTGACAGGACAAGAAGACACACTCTTATGGTGCACCAGGAGAGTTTCAGGTTGGACATTAGGAGGAATTTCTTCACAGAATGGGTCGGTAGACATTGGAATGGTCTGCCCAGGGACGTGGTGGAGTCACTGCCCCCAGAGGTGTTTCAGGGAAGACTGGACGTGGCACTCGGTGCCACGGTGTGACTGACCCGCTGCTCGGTCACAGGTTGGACTCGATGATCTCAGAGGACTTTTCTAACCTAATCGATTCTGTGATTTTAAGCGCGGCCTGGCGGGGCTGAGCTAGGTCTTGCTGAGTCCGGCTGCGCAGGGCTAAGCGGGGCCGGGTGAGGCTGAACCCGGACCGGCTGGGCCGAGCCGAGCCGGGCCGGGCCGGGCCGTACGGCAC